>NC_052309.1:51806190-52181190 GCF_016432855.1 Salvelinus namaycush | reverse complement strand
AGTGAAGGAAGACATAGAGAGGGAGAGGGAGGGAGGAAGTGAAGGAAGACATAGAGAGGGAGAGGGAAGGAGGAAGTGAAGGAAGACAGAGAGAGGGAGAGGGAGGGAGGAAGTGAAGGAAGACATAGAGAGGGAGAGGGAGGGAGGAAGTGAAGGAAGACATAGAGAGGGAGAGGGAGGGAGGAAGTGAAGGAAGACTGAGAAGGAGAGGGAAGGAGGAAGTGAAGGAAGACTGAGAGGGAGAGGGAGGGAGGAAGTGAAGGAAGACAGAGAGAGGGAGAGGGAGAGAGGAAGTGAAGGAAGACAGAGAGGGAAAGGGAGGAAGTGAAGGAAGACAGAGAGGGAGAGGAGGGAGGAAGTGAAGGAAGACAGAGAGGGAGAGGGAGGGAGGAAGTGAAGGAAGACTGAGAGAGGGAGGGAGAGGGAGGGAGGAAGTGAAGGAAGACAGAGAGGGAGAGGGAGGGAGGAAGTGAAGGAAGACAGAGAGGGATAGGAGGGAGGTGGGAAGAGTAGAGGGCAGAGAGAGAGATCAATGGTAAGAAAGTGAAAGAGGGAGTAAAAAGAGAGATGGGATGGGTAACTCAATGGCTGCTCCCTCCCTCCCTCCCTCCCCCTCCTCCCTCTCTCTCCCTCCCTCTCTCTGATTCACTCTGAGGTCTGCGTTAGCCTTCATAAAATATGAATGTTGGTTGTGCTCAGAGCCATAATTGCCATCTCAGCCCCTGAATAATGGATGGCTCTGCGCTGTTCCTTCGCTCTCATTTACTGATGGTGTGGCTAACGCCATACAACTGCATGGCAAAGGCAGTAATGGCCGCTGTTTTGCATTCAATAGCAGAATTAGATTACCAGCAGTTACCACGACTCCTTCCCACACTGGTGCGCGCGCGTGTGTGTGTGTGTGGGTGAGTGTATGAGTGCCATCAGCCCCTGCCTTGTTAGGATATGCTAATGCCCAGTGAGAGATACTGTAGCACCAGGCGACCCAGGCCTTCTCCTAAGGAGAGAGTCAAGAGTGAGAGAGCCCCAGCACCACAGTGTGTGGAGAAGGCCAGGGTGCTAAACGTGGTTGCCGCTCTGAAGTGTAAACACATATATAATTTGTTTACGTGACTTTCTGGAAGTGATACTTGAGCTAATATTTGGGTTAAGCTTCGGCAGAGAAATGTCGGAATACATGAATGCAAGTCGAAGACTTTGCAGCGGTTTATCATTTATTAAGTATAAATCAATGGAGCACCATACACAGAGAGATACAATCTCCTCTAATTGGATAATGATGGACTTCCCTTAAACTGCAAGAGCACGTAAATAGTAAATAGCTGCTTTTTGTTTGAGCTGGTGGGTGTTTTATTGGGAAGTGCAGGGCAGAGGTCTACATTGGGCCAGACTGTGTGTGTGTGTGTGTGTGTGTGTGTGTGTGTGTGTGTGTGTGTGTGTGTGTGTGTGTGTGTGTGTGTGTGTGTGTGTGTGTGTGTGTGTGTGTGTGTGTGCATGTGCGTGTGCGTGTGTGTGTGAGGGCATGTGTGTGTGTGTGGGGCCAGAGTGAAGGGCATTTCCAGGGAGTCAGCTTGCTGTGCAGATGTGACCCCCTGACACAAGGGTCAGAGGTCAAAGTGTCCAAGGATTATATTAACCCCTCCTGCTCCCCTCCTTTCTCCCTGAGACCACACTGTCTGTCGACGCACATACGCACGCACGCACACACACACAACCACACACAGCCTGTAGCAGACAGACACCTCATTCTAGTCCAGCATGTTACTGCTGTTCTCACGATCATAGAGTGTCTGGTAGAAAGCCCTGCTTTCTGTGCTGAGAATCAAAATACACACGTTTATTAAGATATGAGCAGTCCTGCACTCTCCCACCACTAGCCCTCCATACCCATCTCACCTCTCCCTTCTCCTATCCTCTCCTCTCCCCTCTCTCTCTCTCCCTAGTTCCCCCTTTCCTCTCTTCCCTCCACCCCCCCCATCCCCTCCTCTCTCTAAGCAGAGAGTGTATCTGGTGTCGGGGCAGCTCTTTGTGTGTAATCCTTTCAGCGGTGGAAAAGGTCGGCCATGCCGTTATGACTCTTAACTGAGACGTGGAGGAGCGGGGAGGAGAGAATGGTCTCTGAACCCCCCCCCCCTTCCCCAACCCCTCTCCATCCCCTACCGTCACCCAGCCACTCTGATAATTGCCTTGTTTAATTGGAGGGCCCTTAACAACGTGTGACAGCACTGGCCTATCAATTATGAAAGCATAAGGTGTGTGTCTGTGCTGGCCTGCCTGTGTGTAAGGCACCCTGTGTGTAGAGGACGCTGTGTGTAAGGGACACTGTGTGTAGAGGACGCTGTGTGCTTGTCTCCATTTGCCCTGGTCAGGTTGAAACCTCTGTGTGGAGGGCTCTTCACCCCGGTAATGGAACTTGTCAGGCCGGGGGATCAAACATGGAGACAGGACGCAGCCGCCCATTAGGGGAGAGGGAAGTAATGGGACAAGCTCCGGGGCTGCTGCTGCTGCATGGGGTGTAGTGGAGGTGTCCGTGCAACTGCGTCTGACTGTGTCAGTGTGCGGGCGTACGTGTGCGCATGCGTGTGTCTGTGTGTATGCGTGTGTCTGTGTGTGTGAGCATTGTGTGTGTCTGTGTGTGCGAGCATTGCGTGTGTCCATGGCAGTAGCAGGCAGTATAAATCCAGTCTGGACGTGACAGTTTGCTTTGGGGATTTAGAGGGGCTGAAAACTGTGGTGACACTCACAAGGTTAAGCCTTAGCAGTCGGAGGAGTGCCCTCACTTTCCCTCGCTTTCTCTTTTGTTCTCTCTCTCTCTCTCTCTCTCTCTCTCTCTCTCTCTCTCTCTCTCTCTCTCTCTCTCTCTCTCTCTCTCTCTCTCTCTCTCTCTCTCTCTCTCTCTCGCTCTCTCTCACTCTTTCTCCCACTGACAGTTTTAGACAGCTGGGGGACTAGTGCAGCGGGAGAGAGAGAGAGAGGGAGTGACAGAGCGCAGGGAGGAGTGTAACAGGGGCGAGAAGAGGGGAGAGGAGAGGAGGCTGGAGATTAGCAGGTTATTGACACTCTAGCAGAGCCTGAACCCTGTAGTTTACACAAGAAGATCATACAGTTTCCCCTCGAAATTTGACATATGACTATTTTTTAAGCATTAATTCCGCGTGGTTACAGGGTTAAAACAGAAACAACTCAAAGGTTGACTGTTTAGGCTTAAATTCCTAGCGGTTAAGGTAACGCCATGGTTTGGGGTAGCCTTTAAAAAAATGCGCCCAGTGCTCGGCGGTCGTTTCTCTTTTCTTTTGGTGAGCAACGAGGAAGGCATTAATCAACGCTCTCGGGGCCTTTTCAAAACGTCTGAAATCGCCGTCTGTTTCTAGTGACCAGCCTGGGTTTATGAAGGCTACAGGACTGATCTGGGTACAGCCTAATCTGACCTGAACACCAAATAACGCGCAGCTTCTGGACAGGGGATCACACTGGCTGCCCGCTTAGTTACCGTGCAACATGGCATCAGAACTGGCGTTTCCCACGGACACGGGTTTAATTCACACGTACAGTAGACCACAAAACACTGTGCGGGCCAATGTGAATGGACAGAAAGTATTCCCAAACAGGCTTCGGCCAAGCGGGAACACAAAAAGGAATCAGGAAGAAGGAGCACTCTGTTCCTGAGTAATGTATTGATAGGACGTACAAACAGGCTTGCGTTTCGGGCATTATCGCCTTTATCAGAGACTTGTGTTGACTTGGATAACAATGTGTGGATGACGAAGGTAGAGGTGTGGTAGATCTAGCTCAGAGCTGCTCCCCTTTTGATTGAGAGACACAGCTGGTCTCTGGGCCTGGCCCGGGGAGGGTGAGAGTGAGGGGACGACAGGCCCAACAACTCAATTACCGACTCGTCTCTGTGGTAACGCTATCCCTCTAACACAGAGAGAGAGAGACAGCGAGAGAGGGAGAGAGAGAGAGAGAGAGAGAGAGAGAGAGAGAGAGAGAGAGAGAGAGAGAGAGAGAGAGAGAGAGAGAGAGTCAGAGAGAGAGTCAGAGAGAGAGTCAGAGAGAGAGTCAGAGAGAGAGTCAGAGAGAGAGAGAGAGTCAGAGAGAGAGTCAGAGAGAGAGAGAGAGCGAGAGAGAGAGAGAGAGAGAGAGAGAGAGAGAGAGAGAGAGAGAGAGAGAGAGAGAGAGAGAGTCAGAGAGAGAGGACTCCACATGGCTCACACCAGCCAGCCACAGAACATCCGGGCGAGGACGATGGTGTGAAGAGAGAGTGTGTGTGTGTGTGCGTGATCTTTTGAGGAGGCACAGCAGAGTGTGTGAAACAGAGGGTTTTATAGGAGAGATTGAATGTAGGTTCCTGTGAAAAACATGGTGTCTTGATGGTTCGAGGGAGAGCATAGACTTACAGTAGACAGTGTGAGGTTGTGTTAAGGTTGGGAGGAGCAGCCAGCCAGACAGAGAGAGAGAGAGGGTCACGGGGTCACGGTGCCTGTTCTGGGCGTTGATACGCCCTGTCACCCCGGGGTCAGACCCACACCAGCCTCTCTGTCTCTGGGTAATTAACAAGGCTGAGCCAGGCTCAACTAAAACTCGGTGTTGCCCGGGCTAACGAAGAAAAGACTAGTTAATGAAGTCTTCTCCGCTCTGCTCTGTGCAGCCCAGTCCGAATGCTCTGCTCTACTACTACTGTTCGGAGCCTGTCACTGTGCTAGCCTACACCCAGGCTCACACAGACACACTATCACTGCCCCCCCCGGTGACACAGAAGAGATGAGAGGAGAGGGGAGAAAAGAAAGAGAGAGAAGAAACAGAGAGCAGGGTCTGTGCCAGTTGTCCTCGGCATTTCATCAGGGCAAAAAAGAAAAGAGAGAAACGGAGAGGGGGAAAAAAGCAGAGAATGAGACAGAGGAGAAACAGAGAGCAGCAGTGGTAATGGCACATTGAAAGTGAGGTGAAATACCATGGTGCCATACTGATCCGGTGGTATGGACGCGTGGTAATACAAGTGTGTTAATTTAGCTGCGTCCTCCTGTTGTGTGGGCATAGTTTGGCTGGTTCGGCAATGTCCTCAGCCACCCGGTAGTTTTCCTAGTCCATTGGAATGTGTTGACATTTACACACACCACCCCTCCCACCCTATCCCATCCCAGCCTATTACCGTGGGTGTGTGTGTGTGTGTGTGTGTGTGTGCGTGCGTGTGTGTGTGTGTGTGTGTGTGTGTGTGTGTGTGTGTGTGTGTGTGTGTGTGTGTGTGTGTGTGTGTGTGTGTGTATGTTTGTGTGAGTGTGTGTGTGTGTGTGTGTGTGTGTGTGTGTGTGTGTGTGTGTGTGTGTGTGTGTGTGTGTGTGTGTGTGTGTGTGTGTGTGTGTGTGTGTGCCCGGCCCTCGCCAGCTGGAGCACCAAAACACAACCTGGATAAACTTATTTGTGGGTTTAGCACCCATCTGTGTGGGAGAAACTGTTTACTTCAGAATCCATCGCTGTTATTCTGGAAAATGTCACTGTATGTGTGTACATGTATGACAAGAAGGGAGAGGTTTTACAGAGATAAAGGAGTGTGTGTGTGTGTGTGTGTGTCGGCTGGGCCCGGCAGGCTGGTCCCTAGTGACCCTCTCTCTGTGAGAGACATGGCCACATAAGGCTGTGAATCAGTGGGTTGTCAAAACCGTCTCTGTCCAGCGACAGATGGACCTGCTCCACATTTCACCACTCTGCCTGTTACTGGGTGTGTGCGTGTTCGTGCACGTGTTTGTGTGTGTGTTTGTGTGTGTGAGGCTATGTGGACATTTTAGGATGCTGAAAGGTCATGGTCAGGGGGGAATCCTATGCCCATGACCTTCATGGGTCTCCTCGCTAAGTGACGAGCCGCTGACAGCACACACACACACACACACACACACACACACACACACACACACACACACACACACACACACACACACACACACATACACACACACACACAGATACACATACAGTACACACAGTCCAAAATCAATGTGGAAATTCTGTTGGGCTGCTACTGTGGTACAAGATTGAGCCACTGACCAAACCTTAATGACATAGGCAGAGTTTGCGTAGAAAGTGCACTGCTGCTCAATGGTGACAGACCTGGTGGCATCACGATATCATCTTTTTACGTCGCGAAATGCTTATGAGAAATTTTAACCCCCAACAGAACTCAGCCTTTCTGACTCTCTGTACTTTGCCTGTCCAATGGGCCGACTGACCTTCCCTCTGTGTTTTTCTACAGGTTCTTCCTGAAGTTTTTCCTGAAATGCAACCAGAACTGTCTGAAGAATGCAGGGAACCCGCGGGACATGCGCCGCTTCCAGGTTAAGAAATCACATTTCTTGTCCCTCTCTCTTTTTTCTTCCTCTCCTCTCTATCTCCCCTCTGGTCTGTTGACTTATCCCTCCTTCCTCTCCTCTCTATCTCCCCTCTGGTCTGTTGACTTAACCCTCCTTCCTCTCCTCTCTATCTCCCCTCTGGTCTGTTGACTTAACCCTCCTTCCTCTCCTCTCTATCTCCCCTCTGGTCTGTTGACTTAACCCTCCTTCCTCTCCTCTCTATCTCCCTTCTGGTCTGTTGACTTAACCCTCCTTCCTCTCCTCTCTATCTCCCTTCTGGTCTGTTGACTTAGCCCTCCATCCTCTCCTCTCTATCTCCCCTCTGGTCTGTTGACTTAGCCCTCCATCCTCTCCTCTCTATCTCCCCTCTGGTCTGTTGACTTAACCCTCCATCCTCTCCTCTCTATCTCCCCTCTGGTCTGTTGACTTAACCCTCCTTCCTCTCCTCTCTATCTCCCCTCTGGTCTGTTGACTTAACCCTCCTTCCTCTCCTCTCTATCAACCCCTCTGGTCTGTTGACTTAACCCTCCTTCCTCTCCTCTCTATCTCCCCTCTGGTCTGTTGACTTAACCCTCCTTCCTCTCCTCTCTATCTCCCCTCTGGTCTGGTGACTTAACCCTCCTTCCTCCCCTCTCTATCTCCCCTCTGGTCTGTTGACTTAACCCTCCTTCCTCTCCTCTCTATCTCCCCTCTGGTCTGTTGACTTAACCCTCCTTCCTCTCCTCTCTATCTCCCCTCTGGTCTGTTGACTTAACCCTCCTTCCTCTCGATCCGCTCTCTCCCTCCTTATCTCTTTTCTCCCTCCTCTGTTTCTTGTCTTCTCACTCTTTCAGGTCTGTTAGGTCTGTGCACGCACACGCACACGCACACACACAGCCAAGCATAATCTCTCTACCCTTGTCACAGTGCACATTAAAACCAACTAATACACACAGTGCAGCACCATTCTTGCAGACCCAGGGTCTCGGGGATGAAGTGGGGCTTAGGGATGAGGTGGGTCTCGGGGATGAGGTGGGTCTCAGGGATGAGACGAGTCTCAGGGATGAGTTGGGGCTCAGGGATGAGGTAGGTCTCGGGGATGAGGTGGGTCTCAGGGATGAGAAGAGTCTCAGAGATGTGGGTCTCATGGATGAGATGAGTCTCAGGGATGAGATGGGTCTCAGGGATGAGATGGGTCTCGGGATGAGATGGGTCTCGGGGATGAGGTGGGTCTCGGGGATGAGGTGGGTCTCAGGGATGAGACGAGTCTCAGGGATGAGTTGGGGCTCAGGGATGAGGTAGGTCTCGGGGATGAGGTGGGTCTCAGGGATGAGAAGAGTCTCAGAGATGTGGGTCTCATGGATGAGATGAGTCTCAGGGATGAGATGGGTCTCAGGGATGAGATGGGTCTCAGGGATGAGATGGGTCTCGGGATGAGATGGGTCTCGGGGATGAGGTGGGTCTCGGGG
This sequence comes from Salvelinus namaycush, assembly GCF_016432855.1. NCBI lineage: Eukaryota > Metazoa > Chordata > Actinopteri > Salmoniformes > Salmonidae > Salvelinus > Salvelinus namaycush. The sequence continues at coordinate 52,173,401 of NC_052309.1, read as the reverse complement.
ATGAGGTGGGTCTCAGGGATGAGACGAGTCTCAGGGATGAGATGGGTCTCAGAGATGAGGTGGGTCTCAGGGATGAGGTGGGTCTCAGGGATGAGATGAGGTGTGTCTCAGGTATGAGATGAGGTGTCTCAGGTATGAGATGAGGTGTGTCTCAGGTATGAGATGAGGTGTCTCAGGTATGAGATGAGGTGGGTTTCATGGATGAGATGAGGTGGCTATCAGGGATGAGATGAGGTGAGTCTCAGGTATGAGATGGATCCTTGGTAGGTATGTTCTGGTGAGGAGGTGGTTCTTACTGGTGGTGTTAAGGTGAGTCTCAGTGTTGAGGTGTACGTCACAGGCGGTTGGTGGCACCTTAAATGGCTGGAACGGAATCAATGGAATAGTATCTAACTCATCCAACATGTGGTTTCCATACCATTTACTCCCTTCCAGCCATTATTATGAGCCGTCCTCCCCTCAGCAGCCTCGCGTGTGTGTGTGTGTGTGTGTGTGTGTGTGTGTGTGTGTGTGTGTGTGTGTGTGTGTGTGTGTGTGTGTGTGTGTGTGTGTGTGTGTGTGTGTGTGTGTGTGTGTGTGTGTGTGTGTGTGTGGCCTTAGCCCTGGCTGTGTGTGTGGTTCCAGTCCAGTGGTGACAGTGTAATTAGAGGGAGGCTGGCAGGCCACAGAGAGGGGTTCAGACACAGACAGTAGGGTTAGTTAGCTATGCCATGCTCTTCTCTTCACGCCTCTCCTCTGCTCTCCTCCTCTCCTCTCCTCCACCCCTCCTCTTAGCCTGCCTTAATTGGGACCACAGAGGCAGGAGACCATCCACCTCTTTCTACCCTTTTCCATCCTCCCTTTTGCATTTTTCTCTCTTCCACCCCCCCTCCCCCCTCTCTCTCTCTCTCTCTCTCTCTCTCCCTCTCTCCCTCTCTCTCTCTCACTCTCTCACTCTCTCTCTCTCCTCTCTCTCTCTCTTTCCTATTCTTCCACTTTATATCTGTCTCTCTCTCTCACAACTAATGCACTGCACTCTCTTGTTATTTCATTTAGGGGGGGAAGAGAAAGGTGGGGGTAAGGGGGAGGGGAGGTAGTGGAAACATCTATTTCCTTATCTTTAAAAGCCAGAACAGAATTAGGAAGTGACCACTTGAGATATACTAAACCTCAATTCTGCTGACAGATTTATTATATGGGCACACGTGCCTGTGTGTTTGTGTTTTTGGTGTGTGTGTGTTTTAATGTGTGTGTGTGTGTGTGTGTGTGTGTGTGTGTGTGTGTGTGTGTGTGTGTGTGTGTGTGTGTGTGTGTGTGTGTGCAGCTCCTCAGAGTGTTTCTCTTATCGGAAGATGCCCTTAGTGTTTAAACAGTTGTGCAGGCTATAATCCTGTCTGTGATTGGACAGGCATTGAGGGCTGGCTCTGTCTATTGCTCCTCTTTGACTCTAATTATTGGGCTCTATTGTAGTGGAACTTCAGTAGACAGGCCTGTGTTTCCTTGGGCTTAATTAGCAGCCGGGCCCGTCCATAACTCACACACTCTAGGCCAGTGTAGTGTGGAGGAGAGGCAGGCAGGGGAGGGACTGTGTGTGTAGACTGTGTGTGTATACTGGCATATGCAACTCAAAACCAATAACTCTTCAGAAATGTGCTCTGTGTGTGTGTGTGTGTGTGTGTGTGTGTGTCTGTGTGTCTGTGTGTCTGTGTGTTTCTTCATTCACTGACATGAGGTGCGAACATCTCCCTTGTGTCCTCAGCCCAACCAGTGACATGCCTGCGGTCTGAGAAATCACGGAGAACTTTGTAAGATACTCCAACTACAAGAGAGACCAAGGGAAAGAGAGAGAGAGGGAGAGAGAGAGAGAGAGAGAGAGAGAGAGAGAGAGAGAGAGAGAGAGAGAGAGAGAGAGAGAGAGAGAGAGAGAGAGAGAGAGAGAGAGAGGCTGACAATGAGGGAAACAGAGAGAGGGGAGGTAGAGCTGTGATCTTCTTTGGGGATTGAGGCAGGGAGTTCAGGCATGGCGGGCTGTGTGGCAGCCTGAAGAGACTAGCGTGTGTCTGGCCCTGGGAGACCAGCACTGGTGTTTGCCAAGTCCTTTTCAAGAGAGGCAGGAGCCTCTTGAAGCTGCAGAGCAATTGAAACGAGAGGCTCTTCTGAGCTCCAGGGGAGTCCCCCTAGCCCAGCCCAGCTTAGCCCAGTCCAGCCCGGTTTCTATTGGCCCCACAGTAATGGCACTCAGCAGCAACACAGCACAGTTCGCTACTACAGCAACCCATTAGCTGCCTCCCATTGTCTCTGGGCACTCGAGTGAGGGACGCTTTTAATTAAATTAATCTGCATGTCAGTCTATCAGCCAGTGGTCCCGGGGCCCAGGGAGAGAGGGAGAGAGGGAGCGAGAGATGAAGACACACAAACACACAGCACAGGAGGACATGCTGCAGGACTTTGATAAAGACACGGGGGATCGAGAGCCGCGTGTGTGTGTGTGTGTGGAGGGGTGTGTGTTTGTGTGTGTTCATTAGCACAAAGAAAGGGAAGGATTCGAGAGGAGGGGTGCTGGAGGGGGGGGGGGGGGGGGGGGGGGAGGGGGGGCAGGAAGAGTGGAGTTAAAGGAAACACGGTCTCTGTTTGTTTCTCCAAGGTGATGAGGGCCAGTGTTAGTTTGGATTAGAAGCATGTTGTTGTTTCTTGTCCAGTGCTGCAGTTTTCTCGAGCAGCACAGGGAGAATGTCGAGGTGAACACACACAGACATGTACAGTTGAAGTCGGAAGTTTACATACACTTTGGTTGGAGTCATTAAAGCTCGTTTTTCAACCACTCCGCAAATTTCTTGTTTTCAAAGTCGGTTAGGACATCTACTTTGTGCATGACACAAGTAATTTTTCCAACAATTGTTTAGAGACAGATTATTTCACTTATAATTCACTGTAGCACAATTCAAGTGGGTCATAAGTTCACATACACTAAGTTGACTGTGCCTTTAAACAGCTTGGAAAATTCCATAAAATGATGTCATGGCTTTAGAAGCTTCTGATAAGCTAATTTACATAATTTGAGTCAATTGGAGGTGTCCCTGTGGATGTATTTCAAGGCCTACCTTCAAACTCAGTGCCTCTATGCTTGACATCATGGGAAAATCAAAAGAAATCACCCAAGACCTCAGCCATCATACCACTCAGGAAGGAGACGTGTTCTGTCTCCTAGAGATTAACGTACTTTGGTGTGAAAAGTGCAAAGCAAACCCAGAACAACAACAAAGGACCTTGTGAAGATGCTGGAGGAAACAGGTACAAAAGTATCTATATCCACAGTAAAAGGAGTCCTATATCGACATAACCTGAAAGGCCGATCAGCAAGGAAGAAACCACTGCTCCAAAACTGCCATAAAAAAGCCAGACTACGGTTTGAAACTCCACATGGGGACAAAGATCGCACTTTTTGGAGAAATGTTCTCTAGTCTGATGAAACAAAAATAGAACTGTTTGGTCATAATGACCATCGTTATGTTTGGAGGAAAAAGGGGGGGGGGCTTGCAACCCGAAGAACACCATCCCAACCGTGAAGCACAGGGGTGGCAGCATCATGTTGTGGGGGTGCTTTGCTGCAGGAGGGACTGGTGCTCTTCACAAAACAGATGGCATCATGAGGAGGAAAATTATGTGGATATATTGAAGCAATATCTCAAGACATCAGTCAGGAAGTTAAAGCTTGGTCGCAAATAGGTCTTCCAACTGGACAATGACACCAAGCATACTTCCAAAGTTGTGGCAAAATGGCTTAAGGACAACAAAGTCAAGGTGTTGGAGTGGCCATCACAAATCCCTGACCTCAATCCCATTGAAAATTTGTGAGCAGAATTTGTGGACACCAGCTCTGTCAGGAGGAATGGGCCAAAATTCACCAACTTATTGTGGGAAGCTTGTGGAAGGCTACCCGAAACGTTTGACCCAACTTAAACAATTTAAAGGCAATGCTACCAAATACTAATTGAATGTATGTCAACTTCTGACCCACTGGGAATGTGATGAAAGAAATGAAAGCTGAACTAAATCATTCTCTCTACTATTATTCTGACATTTCACATTCTTAAAATAAAGTGGTGATCCTAACTGACCTAAGACAAGGAATTTTTACTTGGATTTAATGTTGGGAATTGTGAAAAACTGAGTTTAAATGTATTTGGCTAAGTTGTATGTAAACTTCCGACTTCAACTGTACATGTCGACAGACTACACTCATACACACTGTCTTTCTCAACACAATGGCCTCATATGAAAATCCATTAATAATGCAGATGAAGTCCTAATGGTTCATTATCGAAAATGCGTAAATTTTCTATCGGAGTTTCAGGATTTACATGACATGTTGTTCGGATTGTCCTTGTATCACTCTACTGGTCTAGTTTGAGGTTGTAGATGCAGTGCTTTGATCTGGAGGGTAAACTATACCTCCCAGTGATGTGTATTGTCGAGGTGACACCCTGGTACTTAGTTAGATCTGTCCTAATATCCTAACCTTTGAACTCTCTGTGTGTGTGACTGTGTCCAGGTGGTGGTGTCTACTACGGTCAGTGTGGATGGACATGTCCTGGCCGTCTCTGACAACATGTTTGTCCACAACAACTCCAAACACGGCCGCCGGGCTCGTAGACTGGATCCTTCGGAAGGTACGCCGTCATACCTGGAACATGGTAGGCACCCTCTCACTTTTCTACTGTACGGCTGTCTGTCTCTCAGTCTGTCTGCCCTCTGGTCTGACCGTCTGTCTGTCTGTCAGTCAGTCAGTCTACAGTATATCAGTCTGAGTCTCTGTCTCTCTGTGTTTGTCTGTCTGTCTCTAGCCATTTGCCTTGGTGTGTGTGTGCGTGTGTGTGTCTGTCTGTCTGTGAGTGTGTCTGTCTGTCTGCCTGTCTGCCTGTCTGCCTGTCTGCCTGTCTGTCTGTGTCGGGGACAGCTCCGCTATTGTCACACGGAGAAGAAGCAGTCTTCCTCTAGTAGTAGAGCAGAGACCCCCCTATTAAGATAATAACATGTTATCTGGCCAGATGGGTTTGTGGCATGAACACTAACAGAAGCAAAAGGTCCCCTCCATTCATCTCCCTCTGTCCAGGTGCAGGGTGGGGGAGGCAGGGTGGCAGGGTGGGGGAAGCAGGGTGGCAGGGTGGGTGAGGCAGGGTGGCAGGGTGGGGGAAGCAGGGAGGCAGGGTGGGCGAGGCAGGGTGGCAGGGTGATGGAGGGCGAGTGGCAGGGTGGGGGGAGGCAGAGTGGCAGGGTGGGGGAAGCAGGGTGGGCGAGGCAGGGTGGCAGGGTGGGGGGAGGCAGAGTGGCAGGGTGGGGGGAGGCAGAGTGGCAGGGTGGGGGAGGCAGAGTTGCAGGTTGGGGGAAGCAGGGTGGGCGAGGCAGGGTGGCAGGGTGGGGGAGGCCGAGTGGCAGGGTGGGGGGAGGCAGAGTGGCAGGGTGGGGGGAGCCCGAGTGGCAGGGTGGGGGGAGGCCGAGTGGCAGGGTGGGGGGAGGCCGAGTGGCAGGGTGATGGAGGCCGAGTTGCAGGGTGGGGGGAGGCAGAGTGGCAGGGTGGGCGAAGCAGGATGGCAGGGTGGTCGGAGGCAGGGTGGCAGGGTGGGCGAGGCAGGGTGGCAGGGTGGTCGGAGGCAGGGTGGCAGGGTGGGCGAAGCAGGGTGGCAGGGTGGTCGGAGGCAGGGTGGCAGGGTGGTCGGAGGCAGGGTTGCAGGGTGGGCGAGGCAGGGTGGCAGGGTGGTCGGAGGCAGGGTGGCAGGGTGGTCGGAGGCAGGGTGGCAGGGTGGGCGAGGCAGGGTGGTCGCAGGCAGGGTGGCAGGGTGGCAGGGTGGGCGAGGCAGGGTGGCAGGGTGGTCGGAGGCAGGGTGGGCGAGGCAGGGTGGCAGGGTGGTCGGAGGCAGGGTGGCAGGGTGGGCGAGGCAGGGTGGTGCAAGGCAGGGTGGCAGGGTGGGCGAGGCAGGGTGGCAGGGTGGTCGCAGGCAGGGTGGCAGGGTGGGCGAGGCAGGGTGGGGGGGGGGGGGGGGGGTAGAGGAGAGCCACAGCACAGGGACCCTGTCAGATCGCATGCTCCTGCACTTTATTATCTTATGATTAAATATGCACCACGGCCAGACGAGACACGCACACACACGTAAAACACACATGTAAAACACACACGTAAAACACACACATTCACACGCAGCACACACATGCGTTCGGCGCCACACAGGAGTGAAGGAATCCCTTTGTGCGCTCAGCATGCATAAGCACACAAGAACATTTACCAGTGTGTATCCTGTATCACAGACAGACGATGGTGTGCAGTGAGAGGTACAGTAGGAACATGGCTGTGAAGACTTCAGCCCACTCCCCTTCTCCACATGTGTTCAGTGGTGCAGAGGAAGGGAGCCTCATTAGTACACTAACCTGTCTCACTGGTCAGGGAGGGGATGGGGACAGATCTGTGTAAATGAACTTCTCCCTACATAGGAATAAAGATCTCAAACGCAACCTGCTCCTCCGGTGCCAGGGTTCCTCCGTGTTATTTTCTGTACACCACAGTTATGTTAGCCTGGGTGCCAGTCTGTTTCTGCTCTCTTGCCAACTCCTTCGTTTTGCTTGAGAATGACTATGGAGAAGACACAAACACAAACAGATCTGGGACCAGGCTATAGTTATGTTGGTTGCTTTGATACAACACAATAGGCTGAAGATGACGCGCTTCAGTGCCCTGACAGGTCATTGGTTCACATGGTTGATTGGTTTGTTTTATTTATCCTCCTCTGTTACAGAAGAGACACGACCTGTTTTCCCAGATGATGAAAAAACTATATGTGTTAATGTTAATGTAGGCCTGGTTGTCAGGGAGTTGTCAGGGCGTTGTCAAGGCGTTGTCAGGGCAGATCTACCTCGAGACATGGTGATGAGACACACACACACACGCACGCACGCACGCACGCACGCACGCACGCACGCACGCACGCACGCACGCACGCACGCGCGCGCGCACGCACGCACACACACACACGGCCATATGCATCACAATGGATTACCATTGACAGCTCCCCTTCTCAATAATAGATGGGTAAAATTCACTTTTTCCCTCATTGCCAAGCAAAAAGGCTTTTCAGGGGGCTCTTAAAGGATGAGACGGAACAACAAAACAGTCATTTCCCCAGTGGCGCCTGCTGTCTTTGATTGCAAGTACGCTTCACGAGGATCAGCAGGCTTAAGGCAGCACACATATTTCCTCAGAGGCCTTAACCCCGAGTCTCTCTCTGTCTGTCTGCAGGACTACAGACCCAGGGCCAGCCAGGCCCTCGCAGGTTAGAGAGAGAGGAACGCTTAACGCCTTAACACTACAGCCACGCATGCCGTCGCCACAGCCACTGGGCTGTTTAGACAAATCCAATCACTTTCTCATTTTGTAGCAGAGTGATTTAGGAGTGAGGCGGAATATGTTTTCTCATGCTCCTCATCAAACGAGACATATGATGTGCTTATTTTTCCGCTGGCGTTGGAGGGGGTGATAAGCCTTGGATGGTCTCCTGGGGTCAGGGGAAGAAGCTGCTCTGGCCTGAGCATAGAAGAAGTCCCTGTTGTAGCGATTTAAATGACGTGGTGATGGTGCTGCAGTCTGCTCTTCCTCCATCTCTGTGTGACAAGGAAGAGCACTACAACAGGACTCTCTCTGTGGCCGTCACACACACCTGTGGATGGATCTGAGAGTCCTGAACCCCCCCCCCCACACACACACACACACACACACACACAGGGACACACACACTTCCATACACACGCCCCAGCAGCCTGCAGACAAAGGTCCGTCTGCTAAGAGAATCCTGCAGCAGGGAAGACAGGGGAAGCCTGCCCACGGACAGGAAGAGAGAGAGAGAGAGAGAGAGAGAGAGAGAGAGAGAGAGAGAGAGAGAGAGAGAGAGAGAGAGAGAGAGAGAGAGAGAGAGAGAGAGGGATGGAGGGAAAGCGGAAAAGGGGACCCCCAGGGGTAGCGGAACTCCCCAGGCGACCTGGGGGAAGAGGAGGGACGGCAATCTGTCCCTGGTGGAGTTACTGTACTGTATGAGTGGCCCCACGTGTGGCTGCCTGCCTGTGTGTGAGTCCATAGTTCTGCCTGTCTATCTGTCTGTCTGTTTGCACAGGGTTAAAGGGTGTTTGTGTGTGTTTATGGCTAAATGTTTGTTTTTTATGTTCAGTATGCATTTTATTTGACTGTGTGTGTGTGTGTGTGTGTGTGTGTGTGTGTGTGTGTGTGTGTGTGTGTGTGTGTGTGTGTGTGTGTGTGTGTGTGTGTGTGTGTGTGTGTGTGTGTGTGTGTGTGCGTGGGTGCGTGCGTGCGCACGTGTGTGTGTGTGTGTGTGTGTGTAGTATGTTGCAAGCGAGCAGCACGGGGAGCAGATGGTGAGGAGAAAGGCTGGGAAAGTTTAATCCTATCAGATGGATTGGCGCTCCTCCATCTGGTTAATCCACACAGAATTTCAACACGGGCGAAACAGGCGATTTAGGCCAAGATTACTGTCACAGATTGCTGGCCCAGCCCCTCCTCATCCCTCCTAGTTTACCACTGGGCCAAATTGCATTATGGTCGGGCATCCACAATAAGCAAGGTAGGAGAGGAGCCTCAGCCTGAGAAGAGAGACTCATCTCAGTTTATCCCACTGAATACTACTGGATTACTTTTCCTCTCGCAAAGCTGACCTGACCAATAAATGTAAAATAAAGAAGATTAAACATGTGTTTATTTGAGGTTTGAAAGGCTATATTTTAATTTTAAGGGAAAATCCACTCAAAAACGATATTTTGGTATTTTTTTCCATTAGTCCGCCGTTGATACAGTTCCAAAATGTTTTGCATGTCAGCAGTCAAGTTCTCAAGATCTTGAACCTTCAAGAAGCAAAGTGTCCCCGGCAGCATCATCATCATGAGAGAAGTGTGAGAAGTGTGTTTTGCCGCAATCTTAAAAGACTTTAAAGAGGCACTTGGTGTGATTTCCAGCTGTATTAGATGCCCTGCTTTTCTGCCTGTTCTCCATTCAGAGCTGTTAAAACCACCATCACTCTTCTGTGGGGCATGGTGTGTGTGTGTGTGTGTGTGTGTGTGTGTGTGTGTGTGTGTGTGTGTGTGTGTGTGTGTGTGTGTGTGTGTGTGTGTGTGTGTGTGTGTGTGTGTGTGTGTGTGTGTGTGTGTGTGTGTGTGTGTGTGGAGCACGGTGCTGCACTCTTAGTTGGATCCAGCTGTAGGAGGTTTTTGTATGTTTTCGGTTTCCTGCTTTGGCCCCATGCTTATAGACTGAGAGGTGTCAAATCACAAGAGGCCATTTTCTAGCACACACACACGCGCGCACACACACGCACACACACGGCATGTATATATGCGCACACACACAACGAGCGCTGTGACCCTGTGTTCCCGTGGGAGAAGGTTGGGAAGCCCCAAACCTCACTGTGACCCGGGAACACAGCCATACCTCCTGTCACCAGCGTGATACGGTGTCAAAGTACAACATCATCTACAGCCTCCCTCTCCATGCAGAATACAGTACCACAGGTCTAGATCTAGGACTACTGCGTGCGTGCGTGTGTGTGTGTGTGTGTGTGCGTGTGTGTGTGTGTGTGCGTGTGTGTGTGTGTGTGTGTGTGCGTGCGTGCGTGCGTGCGTGCGTGCGTGCGTGCGTGCGTGCGTGTGTTTCTGCGTCCTTGCACACATACCACACACACACACACTTGAACATGGAATGTCCTGTTCCTGTGTTATTCCCTTTAAGGCTCAGTGCTCCTGCTAATGTCCTTTACTTGTCCGGTGTGTCATCAGTGTTCCCATGTTCTTTCTTCGATGTTATTGGGCTACTTGATTATTACTGTGTAACTAACCTCCTAGACAGAGGTGGTCTAACCGTAAGCTGCCTGTCTGTCTCTCCCTCCCTCCTCCCCGCCCTTCTCCTCTCCACCTCCCCTCCACTGCCCCGTACCTGGAAGCAGCTGCCCCCTGCATCAAAGCCATCAGCCCCAGTGAGGGCTGGACAACAGGGGGCGCAACTGTCATCATCATAGGGGATAACTTCTTTGACGGCCTCCAGGTCATCTTTGGCACCATGCTGGTCTGGAGTGAGGTGAGTACATGACGATACACACACACACACACGCGCAAACTCTCATCCCTCCACACAAACAGCCCCTGAATATTGACCATTGAAGTGTATTGCATTGTCTGTCTTTGCAGTTCACAGTACTGAAGGTCATGACAATACATTCTCTACATTTCCATCCTGAAAGGGGGAGTGAGTCAGTCCAACTATGCCAGCTGTGGTAAAGGCCATACCACTCTCCCCCCAGATGAAACCAACTCACATAAAACACTGATGGAAATATCAACAAACCATCTGGACCAAAGAGAATTCTGTGGCTGTTGAAATACTGTGAAGTGTAGCTTTCTTCCAGAAATATGAAGCAAGACTTTTGACTTTTGCAATTCTGGTTTTGAAACTTTAGAAGAAACAAAAGCCCTGTGTTCGTTCAACTTACACAACCAAATAACAACGTTTACTGTTTCCACGACTTCTGTCCATTTAACAGACAGGTTATTTAACATACATGCAGTGAGCATTTTCATCAGCAAACAAAAGCACAGTTGGAATAACCCATTTTCTCCTGTGCAATACATTCCAATTGAATTTGACCTTGCACACTCTCTGCGATGGTGAGGAGTGGTCCTGCCTCAGCCATTAAAATGTGTAATGGTATAAAAAGCCTCTGGTTGCTGGTGGAGTGTCTTTATTCTCCCTGCAGCAGAAGATCTGAATATGAAAGGCAGGCTAAGCGCTCTGTAAGGGACAGTTTAAAGGCATGTAAAATGCTGGTGGCTGTGTGGGCTGTAAAGACGGCGCTGGTGTGTGTGTGTGTGTGTGTGTGTGTGTGTGTGTGTGTGTGTGTGTGTGTGTGTGTGTGTGTGTGTGTGTGTGTGTGTGTGTGTGTGTGTGTGTGTGTGTGTGTGTGTGTGTGTGTGTGTGTGTGTGTGCCGGAGCTAGATTGCTCTCTCATCTGTGTGTTGTACGCCTCACGCACACACCATCACACACACTCCCATCTCTTGGAGCTCTCCAGTCATCACAGGGGCCAATCAGAGGACAAATTCAGCTCCTATTTATTCAGCGCAGCTCTCTGATGTGCTTCTGATCCTCTCAATTAGCTTCCATATAGGACTGGAGACTGGAGCTGGGGGATGGCGACTGGAGACTGGTGGCTGGAGACTGGGGGGCTGGAGACTAGAGACTGGGGCTGGGGGCTGGAGACTGGGAATGAGGGCTGGAGAGTGGGGCTGGAGACTGGAGACTGGAGCTGGAGACTGGAGACTGGGGCTGGGGGCTGGAGACGATCTGGGGGCTGGCGACTGGGGGCTGGGGACTGTGACTGTGTGCTGGAGACTGGGGCTGGGGGCTGGCAAGTGTGGCTGGAGCATGGAGACTGGGGCTGGGAGCTGGAGACTGGGGCATGGAGACTGGGGCTGGGGCTGGAGACTGGGGCTGGGGGGAATATAAGGGGGATATGTTATGTTATTGCTACCATTAGCAAGTGCAGTGAGGAATAGTAAGGTGAAGGTTTACATACTGTTTAAGTACATCTTTATGTTTGGCCACATCAGGATGAGTAGACCTTACACCTTACGCTATGGTCTACATCTGGAGCACGTTTATAGCAGAGCCCGCTCAGCCCTCTCTCTCCTCTCCCAGTAGCCGGAGGGGAGTTAGGGGATCGAGGGGGGTTAGGGGCTGGAGGGGGTTAGGGGATGGAGGGGGGTTAGGGGCTGGAGGGGGTTAGATGATGGAGGGGGTTAGGGGATGGAGGCGGGTAAGGGGAGGGAGGGGGGTTAGGGGATGGAGGGGGGGTAAGAGTTTGGAGGGGGGTTAGGGGATGGAGGGGGGTTAGGGGATGGAGGGGGTTAGGGGATGGAGGGGGGTTTGGGGATGGAGGGGGTTAGGGGCTGAAGGGGGGGTAAGGGGATGGATGGGGGTTAGGGGATGGAGGGGGGTTAGGGGCTGAAAGGGGGGTAAGGGGATGGAGGGGGGTAAGGGGGATAAGGGGATGGATGGGGGTTAGGGGCTGAAGGGGGGTAAGGGGATGGATGGGGGTTAGGGGCTGAAGGGGGGTAAGGGGATGGGGGGGTTAGGGGCTGAAGGGGGGGTAAGGGTTTGGAGGGGGGGGGTAAGAGTTTGGATAGGGGTTAGGGGCTGAAGTGGGGGTTATAGGGGATGGAGGGCTGGAGGGCAGGGCGAGCCTTGTAACTGTAGTGCTGGTAAAAAGCAGCCTGAACGAGGCCAAAGTTGATTTCCTCTACCTGCCATTCAGTCTGCAGGCTAATGAGCTGATCCAATCTTCAACACACTCCACTCTGCTCTCCTCTCCCCCGCCGGCCAGGGATTCAGCTATAATAATCACTGCTTATTTATTAGACTTTTAAATTGCAGAACCATGTTGGCATAATGTTATTAATACACGGGTTTCGAGTCCCACACATGCTTGCCGTTAAACGCTTGGCTCTGTATTTTTGTTGTATTTATTCTTTTAATTTGTAGAATAATTGCAGCTTTATTCAACCTTGGCTAGTGGAATAGGAACCTTTGCTACAGTAGTTCCCCAGCGCCAAAGGGGTTCAGAGCCAGTCATGGTCATGGGGTAATGGCTGAAGCCAGGGGGAGAGAGACGGGACGGGGGTCAGAAATAGCACTGATTAGGCCTCCAGGGGCAGATTTGCCTGAGTTGTCCAGCTGCCCTGCCCTGCCTGTTTACCCACCCTCAATCCTCAGCCCAGGGTTTATTTTAGAGGACATGGACAGAGGTAGAGGTAGAGGCAGACCCTCCTGTCTCCTCGCCCCGTAGCTCTGAAGTAAAGCCATTGGTGGAAAAGCTACCCAATTGTCATACTTGAGTAAAAGTAAAGATACCTTAATAGAAAATGGCTCAAGAAAAATGAAAGTCACCCAGTAAAATCCTACTTGAGAAAAAGCCTAAAAGTATTTGGTTTTAAATATACTTAAGTATCAAAAGTAAATGTAATTGCAAAAACATATTTAAGTATCAAAAGTAAAAGTATAAATGATTTCAAATTCCTGGATAGCCAGGGGCACACTCCAACCCTCGGACATAATTTACAAATGAAGCATGTGTTTAGTGAGTCTGCCAGATCAGAGGCAGTAGGGATGACCAGGGATGTTTCTCTTGAAGTGTGTGTATTAGATAATTTTCCTGTCCTGCTAAGCATTCAAAATGTAAGGAGTAAAAAGTACATCATGTTCTTTAGGAATGTAGTGAAGTAAAAGTATAAAGTTGTTAAAAATATGAATACTAATGTAAAGTACAGATACCAAAAAAACCGACTTAAGTAGCACTTATTTTCAAGTATTTTTAATTAAGTACTTTACATCACTGAGTATAGCCTACTTAGAACTACTACTCCAGTGTCCCGTCTTGTCCTCAGTATTCTCTGCTGGTCTCAGAGGCCGGTTGGTTGGAGTGCTGTTCGGCCCTTGGTCCGATGTAGGAAGTGCCGGGGCCCCACAGTGTGTTTCCAATTACCGCCCTCCCATACCGGAGAGGCCAGGGGTGAGGCTATGTTAGCTCCCTGCTCTCAGGGCCTCGAGGGCCCTCCAATATCACCCAGCCAGTCGTCCCCCCCCCCCTCCCTCTGTACCCCCGATACTGATCAGCCCTGCAGAGCTGTGATAACCGTCGGCCAGGCATAATGAACACACACACTCTCAGTACACACACACTGATCCTTGTCATGTTGTTCCCCTAGCCCCACTCAAGCTCCATGTTTATGAACCTTCTGTAACACACAGCCTCTCCAGGTGTGTGGGGAGCTATGGCTCCAGTCCAACAATACCACTCTCACTTTGGATGTGTGTGTGTGTGTGTGTGTGTGTGTGTGTGTGTGTGTGTGTGTGTGTGTGTGTGTGTGTGTGTGTGTGTGTGTGTGTGTGTGTGTGTGTGTGTGTGTGTGTGTGTGTGTGTATGTGTGTGTGTGCTCTTTAACACCACTCAGACTCACAACACTCTTCAACAACTCATGAGATCCTTCGCTGCTGCAGTGCAGATGACATAGTCCACTCATAAACGCCCTTCATTCACCACAAGTCATCAAATCAATAAGTGTGTTGTTTATGTGTCTGACGGCATTGTCGACAGTTTGTCCCACTCCTTTCCCTCCAGCTGTCCCTCTGCTCTCGTTCAGTGTGAAGGGTGTTTACCCTGGCAGACAATAGAAAGGGATCAGTGGAGGCTCATTGATGTGAAGTGTTTGTTTGCTGTGTTGAAGAGCACCACTCACACACCCAAACTCTGACTCGGGGGAGGAGAGGAGATCAGAGGAGAGGGGAGGGGAGCGCGAACTGAGTCTGTAGAGAACACAACTGCAGAAGTCATAGACTTGACTAACGGTTGCCATATCTCTCTCTCTCTCTCTCTCCCTCTGTCCCTCTGTCCCTCTGTCTCTCTCTCTGTCTCTGTCTCTGTCTCTGTCTCTGTCTCTGTCTCTGTCTCTGTCTCTGTCTCTCTCTCTCTCGCTCTCTCTCTTCTGTGCGCTCTCTCTCTCTCCTCCTGCAGCTCATCACACCCCATGCCATCCGGGTGCAGACTCCGCCCCGCCACATCCCAGGGGTGGTAGAGGTGACCCTCTCCTACAAGTCCAAGCAGTTCTGTAAAGGCACGCCCGGACGCTTCATCTACACAGGTCAGTTTCTCTACTGCACACAATAATATAGTAATAAGAAGAATAGTATACGCCATTTAGCTGATACTTCTATCCAAAGTGACTTACAGTCGTGCGTGCGGACACAGGAATCAAACCCACTATCCTGGAGTTGCAAGCGTCATGCACTACTGTACATCCTTACAGGGGATCACACCGGTGGTCCAACTCTTTCAGAGTATTACACTTATTTAAAGTATTAAAGCAGCGTCATCTGTATATACAGTACTACACAGTACAGGCCATGACAGACAGAGAATCGACAGTTTCATATCAGTATTTCAGAGCCTTGTGTTAAAGACACAATATGTAGCCATCGCTCCGCCGTTGCTGGTAGCTAGAATTCTATCATGTTCGCCTGTGGTATAGTGTAGAGAATCATTGTACATGCTGTGAAATGTTGTTAAAATAAACTGAACAGAAAAAAGACGCAAAAGTGAACGTTAAGACGGAAAGCATAGAAATAGCTCGCGTAGAACAGATCTACCACATACCAGACTTGGTTTCGATGACAGTGACAGATCTATAACTCAAATTTGGTCGGGCCGCCTACGAAGATATTTAATGAACCTTTAAAGAACCACCATCTGCAAGGTGAGAGATCCAATAGCAGAGTTGAGTACAGGAGTGCAGAACGCACCAGAGCTTGTTATGATCAACTCCAAAGTACGGAACAGAAAACACAGTTAGCTGCACACTGAGAGCCTCTCTATCTCTCTCTCTCTCTCTGTAGCTGTGTGATTCACAGTGGATGACAGGGGCTTCCTAGCAAACACAGGCCTATCTGGCCTAAGAATCCCACCTATTTCCTCTGTGTGGAGGTTAATGCTCGGCACGGCACTCTCACAAGCAGTGACATCCTGTACAATCCAGTAGATAAGGCCAATAGAGAACTTATCTCGCTCATAGGAAGGAAAGAGGGGCCTGATTCATCCGTGAGTGAGCAGAGCCACTAGCCTAGCTCTGCCTGCCTGCCTGGCTCCATAGCCATGTGTTTATGTGCAGAAATTAGCAGGGAGTTATATGGAGCGCTTGTATGCCAAGAGGCTGAGAAAGGGTTGTGTGTTGCAGCACAGGCAGTAACCCCCCGCTGCTTTAACAGTAACAAGGAGGCCTGTTGGACTAGCAGGAAGGTAGGCTACAGCACCCACTCTGTGAATGGGAGGTTCAGAGGGAGGCCAATGTTGACTTAATTACTGTAGATTGGGAGATTGTAACGACAAAATGCTCGTAAAAGCGTTACAATTAAGCTAGGAAAACAGTCTGGGCTTTATAGGCCTCCATCTTGAAGCCATTTGAAGAAAGTGAATCCGTCCAGAACGTGAGCGAATGCGTGTTGGGTTAACACAGACACACACACACACAACACACGTACATGTGCATACACACATGTAAATGCGCGTACACACACACACACATTTACACTTTTAAGACGTTAAGAATGTACAATCCCGTAGAGAAATAAGTATCTGCAAAAACAAGCAATCTTTCATTCTCTGATGCTCTTTTTCATAGCAACACACAAACACACACACAAACACACACACACACACACACACACACAAACACACACACATACACACACACATACACACACCCCGTGCTGAAACCGAAACAGTGGTGGATTCTGCCCTCCCTGGGCTCACAACCTCGTTTCACCTAATTGAAAATTATAAGAGATGCCCTGGAGGAGAAATTTGTTTGTAATAAGTTGTACATAATGGAGGAACCTGGCTGCAAACCATTTCACTGAGCTCTCTTAGTGGGTGGAACCAATCCCAGAGCAATTTTAAAATCCTGTAATGGCTGTGGCATTATTCCCTTTTCTGCACTTTTCCTCTCTTCCCTCGGAAAGAGGAAGGGAGGAGGGAGAGAGGAACACTTCTGTAGTGAAGTGGCCACCTTCCGCTTTCTCATTTTATATTTTATTTCTCTCATGCTCACACTTGCATGCTCAAATGCATGTATATACAAATACAATGCACACACACACACGCACGCACGCACGCACGCACGCACGCACGCACGCACGCACGCACGCACGCACGCACGCACGCACGCACACACACACACACACACACACACACACACACACACACACACACACACACATCACACACACACACACAGTGGAGGGTGTGGGTGACAATGGGAGGCCTCACTCATTAATATTGATCCTCTTGACACGGGTCCACAATGCCACACAGTAGGACACCATCCAGTGTGTGTGTGTGTGTGTCTGTGTTGTACACTCCAGTTTCTACTCACGCCACACCTCATATAATTTCTTTCACCAGTAAGATGATGTAAAACATGTTTTAGTGTTATGTTACCATGCTAAGCCCACGCCCGTGTTGGGACTACTTTCTCTCTCTGTGGGCTGTGTGACACTATGCAAGGCAGTGACTCTGCACCCTAACCAAGCCCTGCTGTAAATGGGCTGGCTGTGGAATGGGGAAGTCTCATTACCCAGAAATGATTTTTAATCATCTTTGGTTGCCGGGCGGGCTGGGCTGGGCCGTCCTCCCGCAGGCTACCTGACTCTATCCATACAGGCCTGTCTGGCTGCTAAGTGCTTTTTTCAAGTGGGCGGAGATGAACCCTGACCCTCTCATTTGCCAATTTCTTCAACATGTGAATTAGGAAATTCGATCCGGCCCGGCGGTTACCTCACCCCGCGTCAAGGTCGACTTCTCTCCCCGGGTGAAAGGTCATAGCTGGGAGCGCTCACTGGCTCTCCGTCGGATTCCGTCTGTTTTTGTTGTTGTTGCTCTAGTCCCCCCTCTGGCAGAGCAATTAACCACATACACTCTGCACAAACGAGAGCCCCGAGTTGAAAGTAATTATACATTTTTAAAAAATGAAGAGAGAAAATGTCTGTAATGTGGCTGGCAGATGGGATTCCACGGAGATCCTTATGCTGCTTGATCTGAGCGGTGAGAAATGTACACGTAAACCACATATTCCTAATAATACACAGCTGGGCCTTCTCCATGCACCGGCTCTCACACACGCTCAGCGTCTTATCTCTCCTTGGTCTCTGATATGCGATCAAACTCCTCTACCTTCAGCACAGAGACATCACACTGTGTTAACTGGGTTGGGCAGCACACCCACGCCACCTCTCTCCACAGTCCCAGTACCGTGCCCTTTGTGTCCCCTCCTGTCCCTCAACTTCTCCTGGCCTCGGCCCCTGTGAGGCACCAGTCATGCCTGCTGAGTAGACCTCACCACCAGAGATCTGACTCTAAACCCCTTCATTTCCCCCTCTGGTGTCTCCAGTCGGCACCTCGTGGTGGGTTGACTGGGCTCCTGTGCCAGTGTGCAGTGCATCCGTCCTGGGCATGGGGGATTGGTAGGCATGGGTGGGTGGGTGGCAGCTGGACGCCGGGGCACCCGTAGGACAGCTGGCAGCACTAATCATTTGCTGCCGTGGAGACGGAGCGCGGTGGAGTTGAGGGCCTAATTAAATCAATACAGGCATCGGCATGAACGTCTCTCAAGCACCCCCCCCCCCCTCCACCCCAGCCCCTACGGCTGGGCCAGGCAGAAATCAATGGCTACCTGGTAACCACGGGGTCCATGTCAGCTGCCACTGGCCAGCGAATCAGTCAGACAGAGGTATTCCCACCTTTCTCCTACAGCAGGGTTAATGAAAAGCTAGTAGGCAGGAGGGGATCACTGCAGTGTTATAGTGGAGTGGGTGTAGTCACAACCTACCACCTATGACTGTAAACACGGAGGATTCTTTCTCTTTTCTCTCTCTCTTTCTCTCTCACTCTCTCTCTGTCTGTCTCGCCCTCTCGCTCTCGTTATATTCTGTCACAGAGGTGTGGACTTGAGTCACATGACTTGGAGTCGGCTTGGACTTGGACTTGGAGCCTCAAGACTCGGGGCTCGACGTTGACCTGAGACTGATGACTTGAAATTATCTGGCCAGGTTTTGTAACGTTTTGTCACTCGTTTTGTGGCACAGAGTTTGCATGGATTACTCTCCATGCAGCCAGAGACAGTAGCCACAGCATCGCACTTGCAACAACCAAAAAACTTGCAACAGATTGACTAGTGAAACGCACACTCGGCCCTCTGATTGGACAAGCAAACTGTCAATCAACAAGTTGGGTGAGCTAGAGAACAGATTGCTGATTTGCTGTACAGCTATTGGATCAGGGGTGCAGCATAAACGTCAAATGCTAGGGAGAGAGGATTGCCATAAATCAATATGCAGCTCCAACATTTTTTGGGGTGATCAGGAATATGAACTGTTTATTTTGCAAGCGCATCAGCAATGAGGCAGCAAGCAACAATGACTAGCATAGACCTAATAGTCTTTTGGTATGTCAAAATGTACTTATGAAGCTTGCATATGGAATTTGTTGTTCAAATGTATTATTACATCATCAAAATGGGTTGTAGACAAAATAATGAAAATGGGCTGTCATTTTTTTTACTGAGACTTGACTTGAAAAAATGTGCGACTCGACTTGACTTGCTCGTAGAATGCACGACTTGGACTTGACTCGAGACTCGACCCGTTCTACTTGGAACTCGACTTGAGACTCGGACCTTGTGACTTGAGACTTGCTTGTGACTCGAGTAACAGTGACTCGGTGCCACTTCACGTTCTGTCATACTGTGGGCAACACGGCGGCAAAAACAGTGAGCAAAAAGACAAATAAGGAGATCATTATCACTCCTCCTGGCACACAAGGTCCTCAGTGTGTTCTGGCAGTGGCTGTAGTGTGTGCTGTTGACTCTCAGCCACCGCCGCCGTGTGACATATGTGCTGTTGAGAATGGCGTCTGGTGGAGGTGTCAGGTCACCTGTGAAACACAACGTTGATGTCACCGCTCTGTGTTACACAAAGTGCCAAGTGACAATCAATAAACAAATAGAAAACAAAGATGCCACACGTGTGACTTGAGAGAGAGAGTGTGTGTGTGTGT
Organism: Salvelinus namaycush; assembly: GCF_016432855.1. NCBI lineage: Eukaryota > Metazoa > Chordata > Actinopteri > Salmoniformes > Salmonidae > Salvelinus > Salvelinus namaycush. Next base: position 52,153,719 of record NC_052309.1, on the reverse strand, counting down.
GTGTGTGTGTGTGTGTGTGTGTGTGTGTGTGTGTGTGTGTGTGTGTGTGTGTGTGTGTGTGTGTGTGTGTGTGTGTGTGTGTGTGTGTGTGTGTGTGTGTGTGTGTGTGTCTGCTTACTATAATGCCTGACTCCCTGCACAATTAGGGGCTAGGCTGAACTGATAACAAAGCCAAACGCCTTAGGGGGAACAGCATATCACACATACACTCACTCCCACACCCGTACACTCTGTTTGTGAAACCATATCCCCAGCCTGAGAAATGACACATAGCCCTTTTCTCTCCATATCTTTTCTCTAATTTAGCTCAGATAAGAGACAGTAGTTACACCATACCCTAACCCGCAGGTTGTTATTGTAAAAGAGAATGTGTTCTCAATGACTTACCTGGTTAAATAAAGGCTAAATAAATTAAACCCTTGTGATGACAAGTCTGGAGCTGAAGACGGTGTGAAACATAACTCAAAACAGATTAAGAGGGACAGTGAGAGAGAGAGAGAGAGAGAGAGAGAGAGAGAGAGAGAGAGAGAGAGAGAGAGAGAGAGAGAGAGAGAGAGAGAGAGAGAGAGAGAGAGAGAGAGAGAGAGAGAGAGAGAGAGAGAGAGAGAGAGAGAGAGAGAGAGAGAGAGAGAGAGAGATGGTAGAGTAAAAAACAGGAATCTTCTCTCCCTGAATTCTCCTAATTTAATTCCTACTGCGTGTCGCTACTGAACAGTGTACACAAGAGGAGTGAAGTGTGAAGCAAGGCCATTGGAAGGTAGAACTGTGCATCTGCAAGGCTCTACCGTCCCTTTATCTCCTCCCCCGTTTAACAGTCAGTGGATGGAGCCTATGTTGATCGCCTAATACATCCTTTCACAGTTGACTCACAGCTCACTGCGCCAAAAACAAGCCAGGTACAAATTCTAGAAAAAAACAAGCAGTCCATTTTAGATATGGATTTCAGGCATACATGTCATTTCTCCCTCCAAGCACAAGGCCTCATTTAGCTCCGACGGGGAAGAAAAAGACACAAACCCTACAGGGTGTATGGAAAAATGTATAAAAATAAGATTGTATTCTATTGATCCCAAAGTGGTATGGGCTTGGAAAAAATAACTCATCTATAATAAGGAGAAGAATGAAGCAATAATTCAGAGGTATTGAGCGCCGGGCTGCTGAGCGTATCGATTCCCAGCCGCAGCCATGAGATCACACCTGAGAAACATGGAGCCCTAGGGGGGAGGAGAGGAGAGGCTGCGCTGCATTCCCTCGTTCATTACCACTCCGCTCACTCTCCCCGTTCTCCCCTCTTCTCCCCCGTTCTCCCCTCTTCTCCCCCGTTCTCCCCTCTTCTCCATCGTTCTCCCCTCTTCTCCATCGTTCTCCCCTGTTCTCCCCTATTCTCCCCTCTTCTCCATCGTTCTCCCCTCTTCTCCCCCGTTCTCCCCTCTTCTCCCCCGTTCTCCCCTCTTCTCCCCCGTTCTCCCCTCTTCTCCCCTCTTCTCCCCCGTTCTCCCCTCTTCTCCCCCGTTCTCCCCTCTTCTCCCCCGTTCTCCCCTATTCTCCCCTCTTCTCCATCATTCTCCCCCTTCTCCCCCGTTCTCCCCTCTTCTCCCCCGTTCTCCCCTCTTCTCCCCCGTTCTCCCCTATTCTCCATCGTTCTCCCCTCTTCTCCCCCGTTCTCCCCTCTTCTCCCCTCTTCTCCCCTATTCTCCCCTCTTCTCCACCGTTCTCCCCTCTTCTCCCCCGTTCTCCCCTCTTCTCCATCGTTCTCCCCAAGTCCAGTCCAGACCAACGCTTGTTAAACTGCAGCCCTAGCTATTACCACACACAGGAGGGTTAGCTGGCTACGGTAGCTACCCCGCTAACACCAATCAGAACCTGAGGGAGCCAAGCCCAGTCCATTTAACACTCCCACCTGAGCTAGGGAAACATGCACTGGCCTGGTTCACACTAACAGGGGGAAAAAAACACAGACCAAAAAAATAAAACAATGGAAGCAATGTTGGTGTTTTATCTCCATTTTGTTTACTGTAGGCAGCGGAGGACCAAGGCTATTGTGGAAGGGGCAGGTGAAGAGAATAGTGGGTAAATCCATACTGATCTAGTTCTGCTGGTTTTATATATATATATATACTGTAGGTATATATGTAGATATCCAGGACTATGCAAAACACTGCTCAGTGGGGGTGCCCCAGTAGTGATTTAGGCTCCCTCCCACTCCCCACACCGTGCTTTACACTGACCCATTTTTTTATGGGGGGGGGGGTCTGACCCCGCTCCTTACCCCCTCCACTCCTCCTCCTCTCCTCCCCACACCATCCTCTTCTCCAGGTCATTATTGTGAAATATGATGAGGCCTGGATCTGCCCTCATGAAATTTCAATGAGCATTGATCTGTGTGATTGCAAGGAATCCTTCACATAGTGGTTTGAGCAGGGGGAGAGGGGGAGGGTTGTGTTCATTTATTTATTGCTGTTTAGTTTTAGTCGTTTGGATCCGATCTTCTTTGGGGGAGCATTGTCAGAATGCCTGTCCCTATGATTCCATGGCTAGAGAGGCTTTGTGCCTTCATACTCCGTTATACACTAGTAGACTGTTGAAAATCCAGTGTTGACAACCAGAGGCCTAATCTTGGAGAATTCTCCTGACGACCTCCTTTTTCCTTCTTGCCAAGGTTGCGCCATTTTGTTGTGGTCAACTGTAACGGGCTGCTGTGGTAACCTGTAATGTGTCGTTCTCTGACAGTGGTCGAGTTGGGTTACTAAGAAATAGCAATGCCATGTTGCATTCTGGCCCTAATTGTATTTTTCACCTTTATTTAACTAGGCAAGTCAGTGAAGAACAAATTCTTATTTTCAACGACGGCCTCGGAAAAGTGGGTTGACTGCCTTGTTCAGGGGCAGAACGACAGATTTTTACTGTGTCAGCTCGGGGATTCGATCCAACACTCTAACCACTAGGCTACCTGCCGCCCCAAATATAATAGGGTGCTCTAATCCTCAAGGTCAAACTTGAAGTAGACTCCAAGGTCAAACTTCTGTTCATATTGGGTCCATTTATTTTTTTCAATTATGACCACAATACATTTTCTGGTTAGTAATTCCACCAATGACATTTTAGGGGTTGATTTGGTGCAAACCTGCGTTGGCCTGTGTGTTATTTCTGTGTAAAACCACTAGCTAATGCAGCCCATGGAGTAACATAAACCAGCATCTCTTCCCCAAGTCAACACATGTGGTATTAATAAGTGGAAAACAATAAAACAGTTAAAAGAGGGAATTCTCCTACACTATAAATACTCTCTGTGTGGTTTGAGTTGTTGCACACGCAGAGCGCGCCAGGCAGCAGAGGTACAGGAGGACGGATGGCCACCCAAACTCACTTCTCCATTCTCAACATGTTTATGCGGTCATGTTTCACTAAATATGATGGCTATAGTGTTGTGTTTCTATAAACGGTCTATTTCTGAAGACAACATGGCAGGGTGTTTCCTGATAAGATGGTGCTGGTTGTTTATCCCTGAACATGATTGGGTTTTTGTAACCGTTTAAAATCACTTTTATATGAGACAGATTCGTCATGCCGAATACAACTGGCGCTTGCGACCGTAATTGTCTGTGTTTTACTTTATCTTTAATTAACTAGGCAAGTCAGTTAAGATCAAATTCTTATTTACAATGACGACCAAACCCGGCCAATTCCTCCCCTAACCCGGACGACGCTGGGGCAATTGTGCGCCGCCCTCTGGGACTCCCGATCACAGCCACTTGTGATACAGACCGGGATCAAACCCGGGTCTCGGTCCCCTATGACTGGACTATGATTCTAAATTGTGATGCATACTTTTGTTGTCAATGCTTATCAAGTGGAATCATTCATTGAAAACAGTGCAGGGCAGAGAATAGGCCTGGTGTAATGGAACCCGGAGAGTCATTTTACATAAACAGTGTATCCAGGCACACAATGGATGTTTGGTTAGTATCACTGTCAGCTTTTGACCACCTCTCCACTCCATTCATGTGAACGGGAACATATGTACACATTTTAAAGGCTCACGTCCCCTAGAATATGTTTCCTTCTTGGCATACTACCTTGACTTGGCCCCCCTTCCCACACACATTTAAATGTGTGTGTTCAGTATGATTTCTCAGTGGTGTAAGTGGAGGAAAGGTTAGTTCTTTCCTAAGAAAAGACAAACATATTTTGTAACCGATTATTCTTGGGTGCTTGGGAGGTTTTTCTCAGCTCTCGGGGGCTGGCATCAACAGTGAGGGGAAATCATGTTTTTTTTATGTTAAGCTCAAAATGAATCACCACAAAACATTTCATTTTGTCATGGGGATATTGCTACGGGAGTATTTCGCCCCTCATGTTCATTCATCGAGCTCCAAGTGTCTCCCTTCCTCTCCTCTCCCCCCTTTCCCTGCCCTCTTACCTCCCAGTAAGTGAATATTATCCGCTCTCCTGGTGCAAAGATTGTGCCCAATGTGGAAATCGATAGCAATAAGGGGGAGTAAACAGCATCTGACATCCACAACTGCGTGGCCGTGTTGACACGCAGAGCAGAGCCCATCCATCTCCATATCAGCCTGTTAATGGAGACCTTACAGGCAGCGCCGCCCTACCGCCAGCCCTGGCCCCCTCCCCCGCCTCGCTCCCTGGCCTCATCAACCGCCAACCTCCCTCATCCTCCCGACACCATTCCTCAACCTTGCCGTCCCTCCCTCACCTCCTCATCCATATTCGATTCCTAAGCTTCATCAGGGCCCGTCCTCCTCCTCCCCTTACATGACTCCTTGCTACACCCGTCATCTCCCTAACACAACTCTTCATCTGAATATTAATTGAATTCTCCTCCTTTAAATAATAATGTGGAGACTGTCGTGGCTAAATCAATTAGATCAGTCCCCGCCGAGAGAGAGAGAGAGAGAGAGAGAGAGAGAGAGAGAGAGAGAGAGAGAGAGAGAGGAGGTCTTCTTTTCTCCTCCACACTGTATTTGTGCTACTCACCTACCCGTTCCAGGCGACCTGCCACTATGCACAGACACACACTCCTTTAATTCGCCTTTTGAAAAACAATTGAAGCATTGTTGGCTCAAAGAGTCATTATGTTAAATGAAATATGTGCTTGTAGGGATTGAAGGAGGGTAAGAGGTAGAAACAATAGGCACAGTTAGAGTATAATATGTGAATGAGACACAGAACTCTGTTTTAACTCCAGGATGGTTGTTGTTAAAGTGGGCCCGTGTGGTGCCATATTACCTGGTGCCACTCTTTGTGTGTGTGTTCTCTATACCTCTATATGCACTGTATATGGGAGTGTTTTGATGTTGGTGGTCCTTTTTTTACGAGCTACCGGTCACGATTACATTACAAATACATACAGTAGTTATTATCTGTCAGTATATGTGGATGCCATTCTCACAGATGTGGACACATGCTTTTTAAAGGGTCTTTTTGATCATTTTGAGACAAATTGACTGGCTATATTTTCGTCTCCACTGGTGTGTGTGAGCTCACCACAGACAGACCAATTATGGAACATAATACACTAAGCTGTAACGGACATTTACTGGAACACTCCATGGAAAGCACCTAGCATCACACACCTCACACACCCTTCTAATATCTCATCTATCCGCACCCTCACACCCTTCTAATATCTCATCTATCCGCACCCTCACACCCTTCTAATATCTCATCTAAACATACCCTCACACCCTTTTAATATCTCATCTAAACATACCCCCACAGCCTTCTAATATCTCATCTATCCACACCCTCACACCCTTCTAATATCTCATCTATCCATACCCTCGCACCCTTCTAATATCTCCTCTATCCATACCCTCACATCCTTCTAATATCTCCTTTATCCATATCCTCACACCCTTCTAATATCTCCTTTATCCATACCCTTACACCCTTCTAATATCTCCTTTATCCATACCCTTACACCCTTCTAATATCTCCTTTATCCAACCCTCACACCCTTCTAATATCTCCTTTATCCATACCCTTACACCCTTCTAATATATCCTTTATCCATACCCTTACACCCTTCTAATATATCCTTTATCCATACCCTTACACCATGTCAAACACTCTGTTTCTCTTCCTCTTTTCCCATCGCTCCATTTTCTCCATCTGTGTGTGTGTGTGTGCGTGCGTGTGCGCATGCCTGCGTCCCTGCGTGATTGTGTGCATATAGATAGTATATCCGTGAATGTGGTGAGTCACAGAGATATTGTGTGTGGGTCTCCTAGAGAGCACCAGACATCACAGCATACACTCAGCCAGACCCCTCTCTCCCCAGACCCAGCAGAAGAAAGGGTCATTGTTCCAGTGTCAAAATGCTGCAGGCATCTTGACAAAGGCCCGGGAGGTTATGATAACAGGAAGAGAAAGCCCCACAGCCACAGACTGTGGAGGCCGGGGCTTGGGAACGGGGTTTAGGGATGGCTGGTGTTGGTGGGCGTTCGGCTGTGCAGACAGTATCAGATTCCTGCTGGAATATCTAGCTTTTATTCTGCTCTTTGTTACAAAATTGGGAATTGTCATTGGCGATGTGGGTTCAGTCCCTGCGGTGAAAACGTTCTTTGCCTCAGACATGATTTCATCCTTTTCAGAATAAATGAGCATTTGTGTCAGTGATAATGTGCGAACTGTTCAGCTTCAGGGGTGAGATTATTCTAGCAACAGGAATAGTCTAACCCTGTTATTCACTTATATTTTGAACCTAAACTATGCCTGTCCATGGTAATAATTATCAAAAATAATTTTGAAATGAGTATCCTCAACACTTGTATTTCTGTTGGGTGATATCAGGCTTCAGGCCTGATATTGGTTCCTTTCAGAAGTTGAACCGGAGATACTTTTTGTCACATCAAATCCTTATCTAAGTCTGTGCTGTTGTTGAGTCTCACGGAGTTCTTAAAGGCTCCATTTAGGGCAGATAGAACTCCATAAAACAATGCTCTGGGGCTGGGCAGCCATCTTGTCTCCCCCTGCCCACACTCCGCTCCGCCATTCCGGTTCCTCTATCGCTAGTCGCCTGGCTGGCTGTCAGCAGGCATGTAAATATGCCTCTCGCCTCGCTCCCCTCACTGACTGACAGGCTTTTACATCTCTCTCTCTCTTCTGACAGGATAAAGGCTTTATACCAGTAATTGCAATGCTAAACGTAAAAAGTAAATGTCCTTTAAAATCCACAGATTACCATACCGTATGTGCTTTTTACACTCACTTTTATAAATACAGGCAATCTAGCTTCATGGGAATGTAAAATGACTTCCATTAGCCACGATCATATATTTAAATCCCCTTCACTCTGCTTCACGCTAGCTCTGTTTTATCTCTAGATTGTTGCTTCAACTAATGAAAAGCTCACTTTGAAGCAATCACAGGCTGGAAAGTGCCTTGGTACCTGTCTGGTTCCTCGATGCATGTGTTTTACTGATGTATTTAGGACAGTCCCTTTTCTGCTACCTTGTACTTCCATTGGGGACACAACTTCAGAAATGACCTGGGAATGTACAAAAGGACAGCAAGATGAATACTGCACGAAGAGTGAACTCAAAGGCCATTTGGAGATGAACATTGTGATCGTATGCTCAAGTTATTCTAAGATGATGTTACAGTGTTGTAACCCTGTGCTCCTGTGTGTGTGTGTGTCCTCAGCCCTGAATGAGCCCACCATCGATTACGGCTTTCAGCGGCTGCAGAAGGTCATCCCCCGACACCCTGGAGATCCAGAACGCCTTCCCAAGGTACCAGTTACACCACCTGCACCTCTACTATCCAATCAGTCCACAGCCCATACCCTAACTGTCCAATCAGTCCACAGCCTGTACCCTAACTGTCCAATCAGTCCACAGCCTGTACCCTAACTGTCCAATCAGTCCACAGCCTGTACCCTAACTGTCCAATCAGTCCACAGCCTGTACCCTAACTGTCCAATCAGTCCACAGCCTGTACCCTAACTGTCCAATCAGTCCACAGCCTGTACCCTAACTGTCCAATCAGTCCACAGTCCTCTCTCACGCCACTCTATGTCTATATTTCTACATGTTCAAGCATGCTTTGTTAGAAAATCTAAAAGTAGTTTGATTTTAAAATATTCGACCAATACCACTCTCAAATGATTGAATCAGCCTTCTCTATCTTGCTACTCTTGCCTAGATACGTTTTGTCTTTCACTTGCGTCAAGATCCTATAATGTTCTAGATACGCTATTTGTTTTTATCAGTGAAAGCAAAAAGACTGTTGAGTGGAAATACATGTGTAATTAGGACCAAAGGATCATTTATCTTTTTATACAAAGATGTGTCAGTTCTATCTACGCAGGCAAAGACCAGGTCCTCTCCAGTACAGTACTCCTGCAGAGTGCAGATGCAGCTGAACCTTAGCATACTGTAGCCTGTTGGGTGGGCAGGGTCACGACCCTGTGTGTTCACCAGCTGTTTGGATCGGCGGCGTTTCTCACTGAAGCGCTTCCAGCGACGCACACTTCCTGTGACATCAAAGGGAACAGACTCCACGTCTCGGGCAACAGCAGAGTCCTTGTCATCTCTGATGTCATCGAACGACACACAGACTCCTGCACGTGTTAACGATCTCACGTGTCGCCGGGCGAACGCGCTTAACCCAAGGGCAGTTGACATCACTGCTGTGGAAGTGCACACCATTTTCTGTTAGCAGGTAGCATTGCCTAAAAATGGTGCAAAAAGCAAAGCACCACACTCCTTTACACTCCTTCACCAGCAAAGTGTGTGTGTGTGTTCATGTGTGCACGCTATGTGTGTGCGTACTTGGACGAGTGTATAACTTGTGTGTGCATGTTGTGCTCTGCGAGCCACAGAAAAGCAGGGTGTAAATTGATCCTTTGGGAGTAATAAATATACAGCACTTTATCTTGTTTTCTGTGCCTCATACCCTGGAGCCCTGCTGGAACAACAGCACTTAATAGAGTAAGAGGAAGGTAATTAGGAGCAGTATGGCGGTGTGCCCCACTCCACCCCGCCACTCGCCTTACCCCGCTCCTGTACTGTACCTAGAGTAGGCTCAGACTTCTAGCCCAGTCTCCTAGCTCACACACGCTCCACACACTCTAAAAGCGCCTAAAAAAGTTTGTGCATATACGCCGACGACTTTTCTGTTCGTTTTGGTCTTCGGGAAGTTTTTTTTTCTCGACTGTTTGTAGTCTACGGCCCTTTGTCGGTGTTTGGTCAACAGTAAGGATTCTAAAATGAAGTGTTTGTTGTCCTTCAGCGAGAGACGAATCGTTTCCATGCACATTTTGTTCACTTGAGAAATACTGCACCGAGCATCTTAGTTCGATGTAAAATTGCAGCGACTACGATATCCTGTGCAAAACATCAAAATTAATGACAGATTTCTTTCGCCGTCTCAAGCAGTCCTATTGCTGGTTTTATCTCGTTCAGTTCAGAACTCCCCTCACCTGGTTGTCTATGGCTTCATTTAAAGGAAAACCAGCGGACAACCAGTCGAACCGAAGCGGAACTTAAGACAGGGGTGTCAAACTCATTCCATGGAGGGTCTAGTGTCTGCTGGTTTTTGTTTTTTCCTTCCAATTAAGCTCTAGACAACCAGGTGAAGGGAGTTCCTTACTAATTAGTGACCTTAATTCCTCAATCAAGTACAAGGGTGGAGTGAAAACCCACAGACACTCAGCCCTCCGTGGAATGAGTTTGACACTGTGCCTTAAGACTACAGCAGCTCCATTGGCAATCCAACCTGGGCTCTGGACACTACTCTCATCATTACTTTAGTAGCTAGAATATCTCCAGTGAAAGAAAAGTTATAGAACATTTTCCAAATTAATTTACATGTTACCTTTATTTAACTAGGCAAGTCAGTTAAGATCAAATTCCTATTTACAATGACAGCCTACCGGGGAACAGTGGGTTAACTGCCTTGTTCAGGGACAGAATGACATATTTTTACTTTATCAGCTTGGGGATTCAATCCAGCAATCTTTTGGTTCCTGGCATGACGCTCTAACCACTAGGCTACCTGCCGCCCCCCAAAAAATAAGAAAATAAGAAAGGAAAATGTATCGATTGCGTATGTCTTCACACCCCACAGTTAATACTTACCTTTGGCAGCCTTTTTGTTTTGTATTTTTTATTAATTTGGGAAATGTTCTATAATTTTTTGTTCACTTTAGAATTGTGTAATAGGTTGTGTACATTAGTAGGGAAAAAAACGATCTAATCCATTTAAAAATCCATTTTAAGGCAACAAAATGTGAAGACTGTCTCTCAGTGCTCTCTCCACTCTACTCTTCATTGACATTCAAGGCGCTTGAAGCTGATTGGTTTAAGTTTTAATAATGCTAAATATATGGTAATATATGCATAATTAGATAATTATTGATATACCAAATAGATATTGAAAATTCTAGTTTTTGATAAATAAAAATAAATATAATAAATAATAATAAATATAAAAAATGTAATTATCGATATATTTCAAACAATTATATAAAACATGTTATTTTGATATTTTGATATCGATGATTCCATTTTTTTATATAGACATTAGAATTATTGATATAGAAAATTCCATTATTGATATAAAACATAAAAATATTGATATAAAAAATAATATTAATATATGTTAAAACGGCTTTCCATACACACACACACACACACACACACACACACACACACACACACACACACACACACACACACACACACACACACACACACACACACACACACTGCACACGTCATTAGTTCACATTAACCTCACATGTAGAGCAGCACCAGCTGTGTAATAGGCAAACAGACAGCTATTGTAGCCATCGCTCCATACCGAACGCCCTCCACTCACTCACACTCCCAGCACTTTTACCCCCATTAGATGCAGACCAGTGCACTGTCATGTCCAATGAGGTTGGTTTGATTTGTAAAAAATCGGACACATGGACATGGAGATTGACACGGTCATTTTCACTGCCTTTGTTGACCTCTTTTTTGATTGAAGTGAGAAAAATCAGCATGGAGTTCCAGTACATCACATTTTAAATACATTCTCCAACATATCATAACGTGTTAATCAGTGAGAGGAGACATCTAGCAGGAAATGATGTCATACCCAATGACTGACCAGTGTTGAGGATGTGATGATGTCATCAGGCAGTGGGCGTGTTCTACTTCCTGGAAAGGATGAGTCAGAGGGTGGATGGGCCAGTGACTCACCTCCCTTTTTGACCAACCGTACTCCCCCCTCCTCTGATGTGGTTATCTGTGTTAGTACTGACCACCCCACCATCCCCTATACCACCCCCACTACCCAGCCTGGCTGCAGCTGGCCTGGGGAGGACAGATCTGATAAACCTCTATAGGTGTTGATGGTGACGCAGCCAGTTGGTGCTGTCGGCTCTGCTGTCTAGTCCTGCTCAGCAACGCATAGCCGGCGCCTCCAAGGGTATTTTAGAATGCTCGACATTCTCTTGGTCCAGGCCAGAAGCAAGTACTGTTAAATCTAGAGTTCAGTGGCCATGTCTTGATGAGACTGGTTTGTCAAGGGCTTAGTGTCTGAGCTGAGGAGGACCTCATTTGGATAAGGTCATGTAGCTACTGACTGTATGTGATTCAGATGGAGAGTGTGCTACTTAGTAAGCAATATCCAATCCATTACTTTAAAGCCTTTGAGACTGTAGACCAGGGTTCTCCAATTCGGCCTGCGGGTGATTTTATTTGGCCCCCGAGTTCTCCGAGAATTTTCTTTTTTTAAATTGAACTTTTTTGGGGGGTTGATTATTTTAGTTGTAAGACATAAAAGACTCTAAAATTATTTTAATTTCGGAAATCTGTTCCCAAGTATTCCCATGCGTTAATAGAGAGGCGTAGGCCTATGTGATTGTACCCAAATGTAATCAAGGTTTGGAATAATTACGTTTTTTTTCTTATACTATATCTATCTGTTCGGGATTCTTGCGGTCAATTTCCAGTGTAAAAATTATTTATAATTATGTTCCGCCCCCCGACAATCCGCTAAAGGGAAAATCGGCCCACGGCTGAATGTAATTATGGACCCCTGCTGTAGGCCATCAGCGTTGAGCTGAGTGGGTTATAGTCAGGTCATGAGGTCCTCTGTCACCCACATGCCCCCTTCGCTCCCTCCCTCAACATCCTCCTAACAGTTGAGAAAAACAACCCTGTCCCCTGAGAGAGAGAGAGGGAGGCCTCATGGAGGAAAACATCCACTCTTCTTATACCTTGTATTAGCCTGAGCAGGTGCCATACGCCCCTAGGGATGTCAAGCTAAACGTGTGTCTGTGTGTTTATGCATGTGCACACAGGCACGCACGTGTGTGAAGTATACACAGGTCCTGGACTATAAATGGAAACTCAGAAACAATAGGCTTACAGGATACGAGAACTCGTGTTGCCTGTCCTTCATTCCTCGGTCTCTAGCGCGCTGTCTCCAGTATCTCCAATACGTACACAGACAGTCATATCTCCCTTTTCACATTGTTATCCGCAGGCTCAACACTACAAGGTTTGCAATGCATGGACGGCAATCTATGTGTGCGTGTCTGTGTGCGTGTGCGTGCGTGCCCCGCGTGTGTGTATATATGCGTGTGAGGGGGGGTGTTTGTGCTGTTTAAGTGTGCAGGCAGCCAGAGGTGATCCATCATGGTGCAGTCAGCAGCTTGCCTTCCAGCGGGGCAGCCGATCGAAGCCTCCGCTCCCTGGACTTTATTATTGTTCCGCTAAGAGTAATTGAGTCACAGTAAAGGGGAAGACACACCAGTGTTTGTGATAGTGTGACCGTGTGTGATACCATGATTATGTGTGTGGGCATAAGAAAGGGGGGAGGGGGGAATAAAATCATCCCCACGCATTTGACGTCTTTACTGTAACGTCTTGTGAAGTGTTTGGACATGGGCGGCCAATGGAAGTGTGTAGGTAATTTCTTTCCCAGCAGCCTCTCTGGCTGACTGACTGGCACAGTGGCCTCCCCCTCCCCTCCTCTCTGCTGATATCACCAGCTTGGCTGCTCATCTCTGCCCTATCGATCCCCTCCTTTATTGAGGTAATAACTGTTTGTTGACGGCACTCCTTTCAACTGCTGAACTCAATCTCCCAGGGTGGAGGCGGGAGAGAAGGGGAGAGAGAGGGAGAACGAGAGAAAGATAGAAATAGAAAAAGAGAGAGAGTAAGAGAGAGAGAGAGAGAGAGTAAGAGAGAGAGAAAGAAAGAAAGAAAGAAAGAGAGAGAAAGAAAGAAAACAATTGAAGAAGTGACAACTTCCCTCTATCCAGTCTAGAAGAATGGTCTGAGTTGATAACACATCAGGCTTGGGATCAGACTGGAACAGATAATAGACAAGCTCCAGTGGATATCATTGACATTCATTTGGATCGTCACAGCAGATTTTCTAGCCTAGGTGAACAGGGAGGGAGTGATTGGGAGCAAGCGTGGTTGTGTGTGTGTGTGTGTGTGTGTGTGTGTGTGTGTGTGTGTGTGTGTGTGTGTGTGTGTGTGTGTGTGTGTGTGTGTGTGTGTGTGTGTGTGTGTGTGTGTGTGTGTGTGTGTGTTACAGTGCACATATAGAGCCAGGTCGCCTGGCTGCCCGACGGGAGCACATGGGTGGCGAGCGACAGACAGACAGACAGGCGGGCAGGGACAGACGGAGTAGTGGGCCGTGTGAAGGGATTAGGACGGGAAAGCAGAAGCTCTAATTGTTCAGTGAACATTCACACCACTACAGAGAAGACAGAGGCTGCCTTTAAAATGACCCCCTTGGCATGCGTTCAACAAGGACAATCTGGGGCCGCCAGGAATGAACTATTCCCCAGCAACAACCTCCATCCGTCCCCTCAACATGTTGTTGTTGTTTGTTCCGTAGCTCGCCCTGCGTATCAGATATACGTGTATACAGTATACACGCCATTCGTTCGCGCGAAAAAGCTAACTGTCTGTATTCCACACGGCAAGGTAGCATAGATCAACCGAACACACTGTGAGACCAACCGTTAGCAGTAGCCACACACAAGCCTCTTCCTCTCTCTCTCTTCCTATTTCCTCTCTCTCTCTCTCTCTCTCTCTCTCTTGATATTTCCTCTCTCTCTCTCTCTCTCTCTCTCTCTCTCTCGCTCTCTCTCTCTCTCTCTCTCTCTCTATCTCTCACTCTCTCTCTCTCTCTCTCTCTTTTCAAGGCGGGCTCAAAACAGACTGTAGGGAAGTCGTTGATTGTCAGACGTATCTATCTGCAATAGGTTGCTGAGAACTACTGAAGCTTGTGGAAGCCATGTTTTATGGTGTTCCATTTGTCATGGATGGGCTTGAACGCTGATACCAGGGTAGAATAACGTATTTTTATGGACTGAGTTGATACAGGGAATGTGCTGTACAATATTAGAGTCATACAGTGAAGATACAATATAAACCTTTAGTATTTTATATTTAACTAGGAAAGTCAGTTAAGAACAAATTCTTATTTACAATGATGGCCGACCGGGGAACAGTGGATTAACTGCCTTGTTCAGGGGCAGAACGACAGATTTTTTATCTCGTCAGCTCAGGGATTCAATCCAGCAACCTTTCGGTAACTGGTCCAACGCTCGAACCACTAAGCTACCTGCTGCCCCAATATACAATATTGGACATTTCTCCAGCGGTCATTGAGTCACGCAGAGATGACATCATACTGTGTCGTCTCACCAAGTACTGTCGTAAACGAAGTCCCAGCGGCCTGCTGCATTAGAGAGAGGAGTTAGGGGTCCATGGGAGAAGGGGCTGGGCAGCAAAAGGATGACATCATCATTTTGGTCTCTCTGTTCAAGACGAACGACTCTGACCCTGCTTGTATTATGGCTCTGGTAGAACATTAGGAGATGATACGATTGCAAATGAACAAGCTCAGGGATAAATGTGTCATGTATTTGCTGGCCTGGCTTGGCGTGTGAATGTGTTCTTTGCGTGTTGCCTTTACATCTAGATATGACCCAAGTGTTCCTTTCCCACCATTTCCTCTCCCTAATGTATGGTGATCACATTAGGAGCTATCATCATTTACCCAGTAAAAGCCTGTCTGATAGAGCGCAGACACTTCCTCCTTTAGAGAGAGAGAGAGAGAGAGAGAGCGAGCCAGAGAGAGGGGACGAGAAAGAGACAGAAAGCCAGAGAGAGGGAACGAGAAAGGGAAAGAAAGCGAGAGGGAACGAGAAAGAGAAAGAGAGAGTGCCGCGTGGTCATCTAGAGAGAGAGAGTGATCCTAATGCAGGAAGACAGTCAGCTAGCACATGGATCACACACACACACACACACACACACACATATACACACACACAGTATTGTTACTACAGTTTAGTGTGAAGAACAGTGGTGAAATAAATAATTCTAGTAAGTACATCTAGTCGTAAACAGTCTGTAGTATAAAGGGTGAGAGCCGTAGAACCTTAGCTATTTTATATGAAGTGTGTTCTGGGTTTGTGAAGCAGCAAGACAGGAGTCCATGTTCGGTTAATGATGGTGCTGACCAGCCAGAGGATCGGGTTGCTTTCCTGTTTATCGCTGGGCGCCTGCGTTTACTGTAACCCAGGAGGAAATGGATTCGGGTTACACAAACCAGGCCAATGGATCACGCTGATGTCACACACCCCGTCTGTTAGCCTCAGCAGATCATCTATCTATCTGTATATCTATCTGTATATCTATCTGTATATCTATCTATCTATCTATCTATCTATCTATCTATCTATCTATCTATCTATCTATCTATCTATCTATCTATCTATCTATCTATCTATCTATCTATCTATCTATCTATCTATCTATCTATCTATCTATCTATCTATCTATCTATCTATCTATCTATCTATCTATCTATCTATCTATCTGTCTGTCTGTCTGTCTGTCTGTCTGTCTGTCTGTCTGTCTGTCTGTCTGTCTGTCTGTCTGTCTGTCTGTCTGTCTGTCTGTCTGTCTGTCTGTCTGTCTGTCTGTCTGTCTGTCTGTCTGTCTGTCTGTCTGTCTGTCTGTCTGTCTGTCTGTATGTCTGTCTGTCTGTCTGTCTGTCTGTCTGTCTGTCTGTCTGTCTGTCTGTCTGTGTCTCTGTCTGTCTAAAGTACCATACATATATCTATCTATCACGGCAGAGACAGGATGAGATGTAGAGGTTAGGGTTTAGACAGAGAGAGCAGAGCGTGTTGGAGGATAGAGAAAAGTTCCGGGGGTCATGAGGAGAGGGGAACAGCTCAGGAGCGAGGTGTTTGTGTCTCAGCCTGCGTCCTCTGTGATTTAGCCTTGGTGTTTGTGTTCACCCAGTAATGTGTGTGATCTGAGTTTCCCCTCGTCTCTCTCATCTCCATCTGATGGAAGGCTTCCCTTGTCCCACATGTCCCTCCATAGCTCTCTGGGGCCGGGGGCTGGAGCCACACAGAGAGACGACAAGACCAAAGAAACGCACTCTCCTCCATCTCTCCGTACTCTCTCCATATTCTCTCTATATTCTCCACGGACCCCCGTGTCTCTCCATCCCTCCATCTCTCCGCACTCTCTCCATATTCTCTCTATATTCTCCCCGGACCCCTGTGTCTCTCCATCCCTCCATCTCTCCATATTCTCTCTATATTCTCCCCGGACCCCCGTGTCTCTCCATCCCTCCATCTCTCTGGGGCTGTGGGAGGCTGGGAGGCGGGCGCAGTGTGGAGTGGTCTCTTTTCCCTCCCCCAGTCCTCCCCCGGCCCACTGAGCCAGTAATGAGAGGTTAACACAGTGGCAGCGCTGCCATAATTGAGTGAATTTAGCACCTTGGACAGCGCACTAAAACTCCTTATTGCTTTCCTGACCTCCTCATCATGTTCTGTCTGTATGGTCCCCGGGTTTGAGAGGCAATATGTTCCAGCGCTGCACACACACACACATTCACACACAGACAGACACACACGCCTACACAGCTTCACCCACACGCCTACACACACATGCTGCAGGGCGTGTTCACAGCAGAGGTTAACACCGGGAACGGGAGAGCAATTTTCTGCTTGTCGCTCCGCAGCCTCACGCTGTGGGCCCAGCACATTAACTTTTAAAAAGGACCCTTCACACACAGGTGTCTGCTTAAACAGGAGGGGGAGGGGGGGGCGTAGGAAGAAGAAAGGATGAATGTAAAGATGGAAACAGATTCATCTGATGAGGGTAGAGTACCACGGCTAAGGGCTGTATACCACGGCTAAGGGCTGTATCGAGGCACTCCACGTTGCGTCGCGCGAAAGAACAGCCCCTTAGCCGTGGTATATTGACCATATACCACACCCCCTCGTGCCTTATAGCTTAATTGACAATTGTTGTCTTTGGTTTCACCTTTCCATTGTTTAACACCAGTTAAGCAGTTGCAGTATACATATGGCAAATACAAAATGTATGGATATTATGCATTCAGTACCAGTCAAAGGTTTGGACACACCTACTCATTCAAGGGTTTTTCTATATTTTTACTATTTTCTACGTTGTAGAATAAAAGAGAAGAGATCACAACAATGAAATAACACATGGAATCATGTAGGAACCAAAACGAGTGTTAAACAAATCCAAATATATTTTAGATTTTAGATTCTTCAAAGTCGCCTCACTTTGCCTAATGACAGCTTTGCACACTGGTTGAGAGAATGCCAAGAGTGTGCAAAGCTGTCCTCAAGGCAAAGGGTGGCTACTTTGAAGAATCTCAAATATAAAATATATTTGGATTTGTTTAACACTTTTTTGGTTACTACATGATTCCATATGTGTTATTTCATAGTTGTGATGTTTTCTCTTTTATTCTACAAAGTAGAAAATAGTAAAAATATAGAAAAACCCTTGAATGTGTAGGTGTGTCCAAACCTTTGACTGGTACTGTATGTCTGAATTCACAGTTGTAAGTAGAAGTTCTGTTACTGAATGTGTATGACTGAGAATAATTGTATACAAAAATATTAGGATTTAGGGTAGCCTAAAGGAAATGAGTCTATAGCAAAGCCTTAATGTGATTTTCAGACAGTCAGAGTGGTCTGAATTTCTATCTTTCCTGGACCTGGCATGTCAGAACACATAAGACACGTAAAAAAAAAAACGCTTCCTTTAAGAAATCATTTTTAATTCAAAAATAAAAAACTTGACAACACATAATATGCTTTTAAGACAACAAGAAAAACAACTTATTTAACAAAACAAGTCGGAAATGACAGAGAAATGAATGCAATTATTGTTGTTGGTGTCCCTGGGGGCCTGCGTCTTAGATTGGAGATAAGAGTGAAGTTCCCTAGGCAGCCATAAAGCGTTTGATGAGTTGGAGAGGAGGGAGTCTAGTGCTTATGAGAAACAACAGCTAACAGGATACATACAGCAATATTTCACACAGTTGGCATAGCTTGGCTCAGGATACTTCCCCCCCTGGATGAAACGAGAGAATGATTCACTTCAAGAATTGTTTCTCGTTAACAAAAAATGCCTTTGTGTTGACGACTGTTGTCTAATTGCCATGGAAATGTGTTCTGAGAAAGAAGTGTCTTTGCTATAAAAAAAAAATCCAACACCAATGAATAGTGTATGAAGAAGTACTTAGTGACCTTTACACACAGATTGCATTGTCTTTCTCCAATAGAAAACAGATGTAGAGTGAGCGCAATACTGGTGCTATTCTCTCTCTCTCTCTTTCTCTCTCTCTCTCTCTCTCTCTCTCTCTCTCTCTCTCTCTCTCTCTCTCTCTCTCTCTCTCTCTCTCTCTCTCTCTCTCTCTCTCTCTCTCTCTCTCTCTCTCCCATAATCTGAACAATTGAACAGGCTTATCTGTACAGTATTGCACCATGTGTTAGTTTTGAATTGTGTTAGGTTGTTGGTTATGGTACTCACTAAAAGGAATTGTTCAAGGTATTCCAGGAAAAGACCAAATTGCATGTTGCACTGTAAAAGAGCCAGGACAGAGGTGAAAGGTGAAGGTTTTACAGTAGATGGCACAACCACAAATCGGAGGTCTCCCAATGCTTACAGCCGAACAAAAATGTATTTCTACACCATCTCACCCTCTCTCTCTCTCTCTCTCTCTCTCTCTCTCTCTCTCTCTCTCTCTCTCTCTCTCTCTTTCTTTCTTTCTCCCCCTCTCTCTCTCTATTTCTTTCTTTCTCCCCCCTCTCTCGCTCGCTCTCTCTCTCTCTCTCTATTTCTTTCTTTCCCTCTGTCTTTCTTTCTCTTCCTCTTTCCTTTCCTCTCTCTCCCTCTCCCACGCTCGCTCTGTCTACAGGAGGTGATTCTGAAGAGGGCAGCAGACCTCGTGGAGGCTTTGTATGGGATGCCACACAACAACCAGGTGAGGTTCCGACGGACAAACACCGTCTCACTCTCAGGTCTGCTCTCCCTCTGTCCCCTCCACATCCTGCCACATCCCCTGCATCCGCGTTGACACCAGTTATTCACCATTATTAATTCATCTCCGGTGGTTAATAACATGCCTGATCAAATATTAATCAAATACTTACAAGACATGTCCACATTAATTATTCCCACTATTACTAATATATTGCCACTTTGTGAAAATAGTGATTACACATTAAACATACAGGAAGTCATTTGTAAGCTACTTAGAGTCATCCTGTCTAGACGAGGGGGGTGCAGTAATGGTAATGTATGGGGGAAATTACGTGTTGACTAATGCTCACAGGTACGGCACCGTTACAGTGGTACTAATGTGAACACTGCTTGAACTGGTGCTGTTCATGTTAGCAGTCCTTTAACTGTCACCGATGTTGTTCATTATATGTGAACGCTACTTTAACTGTCACCGATGTTGTTCATTATATGTGAACGCTACTTTAACTGTCACCGATGTTGTTCATGTGAATGCTACTTTAGCTGATAGCAATGTTGTTCATGCGAATGCTACTTTAACTGATAGCAATGTTGTTCATGCGAATGCTACTTTAACTGATAGCAATGTTGTTCATGCGAATGCTACTTTAGCTGATAGCAATGTTGTTCATGCGAATACTACTTTAGCTGATAGCAATGTTGTTCATGCGAATCCTACTTTAACTGATAGCAATGTTGTTCATGCGAATGCTACTTTAGCTGATAGCAATGTTGTTCATGCGAATCCTACTTTAACTGATACCAATGTTGTTCATGTGAATGCTACTTTAACTGATAGCAATGTTGTTCATGCGAATGCTACTTTAACTGATAGCAATGTTGTTCATGCGAATGCTACTTTAACTGATACCAATGTTGTTCATGTGAATGCTACTTTAACTGATAGCAATGTTGTTCATGTGAATGCTACTTTAACTGATAGCAATGTTGTTCACGTGAAAGCTACGGTTTTATTTGTCAGCGCTCCTCTACCAGGGTTGTATATGTGAACGCTCGTCTAACTGTGTTCTCCTGTGGCAGGAGATTATTCTGAAGCGGGCGGCGGACATAGCAGAGGCTCTCTACAATGTTCCCAGGAACCACAACCAGCTGAGCGGCCTGGGCAATAGCTCCGTCCACGCAGGCATGATGGGGGTCAACTCCTTCCCTGGCCAGCTGGCCGTCAATGTGTCCGAGTCCTCCCAGGGAGCCAATCAGGGTGAGGGGGCGGGTCGATACGGGTGTGGCGCTATCGTCATAGAAACCGGTAACTGAATAGCAATGTAGTCACTGTGACGTTATCTGTGAAGTTACATTTTTACGTCTTTCTTCGATTGAACAAGGTGACTGATCTGTCTTCGTTCTGTCTCTGTCGTTCTGTCTGTGCAGGTTTCAGTCGGAACACGAGCAGCGTGTCTCCACATGGCTATGTGCCCAGCTCCACCCCCCAGCAGACTAACTACAGCTCTGTGACCACCAGCATGAACGGCTACGGCAACACTGTCATGTCCAACCTGGGAGGATCCCCCAGCTTCCTCAACGGCAGCGCTGCCAACTCGCCCTACGCCAGTGAGTCCCACTCTAGCTCTTCTACTCACCCACACCCAGCTCACAGCCGCCTTCACCCACCTCCATCCATCCAGTCAGCCGACCCACCCACACCCAGCTCTCACACTCACCCACCCACACTCAGCTCACCCACATTATCACCCACAATTCACTGCAGAGCTCCCCCTATTGCCCAGACTGCTGCTGTAAATGCATGAAACCCCCATTCCTCCCTGTGACTCTAATCTAATCCAGTGGTGTGTGTTTCTGTCTGAAGAGCTGTACGGTATGGGTTCTGGTCTGTAGTCCAGTGGTCTGTCTGAAGAGCTGTACAGTATGGGTTCTGGTCTGTAGTCCAGTGGTCTGTCTGAAGGGCTGTACAGTATGGGTTCTGGTCTGTAGTCCAGTGGTCTGTCTGAAGAGCTGTACGGTATGGGTTCTGGTCTGTAGTCCAGTGGTCTGTCTGAAGAGCTGTACGGTATGGGTTCTGGTCTGTAGTCCAGTGGTCTGTCTGAAGAGCTGTACGGTATGGGTTCTGGTCGGTAGTCCAGTGGTCTGTCTGAAGAGCTGTACAGTATGGGTTCTGGTCTGTAGTCCAGTGGTCTGTCTGAAGAGCTGTACAGTATGGGTTCTGGTCTGTAGTCCAGTAGTCTGTCTGAAGAGCTGTACGGTATGGGTTCTGGTCTGTAGTCCAGTGGTCTGTCTGAAGAGCTGTACGGTATGGGTTCTGGTCTGTAGTCCAGTGGTCTGTCTGAAGAGCTGTACGGTATGGGTTCTGGTCTGTAGTCCAGTGGTCTGTCTGAAGAGCTGTACAGTGTGGGTTCTGGTCTGTAGTCCAGTGGTCTGTCTGAAGAGCTGTACAGTATGGGTTCTGGTCTGTAGTCCAGTGGTCTGTCTGAAGGGCTGTACAGTATGGGTTCTGGTCTGTAGTCCAGTGGTCTGCCTAAAGGGCTGCACATTACTATACAGAGTTCTAGTCTTTGAGGAGTGATGAGAGGAGTAGGAGTTTTCTCTCTACCCATTTGTTTGTTTATGAGACAGCGGTGCGTGTGACAGTGAAGCCTTCAGATCTATGGCTATTTCCCTATGGGGCTTTCTGCCTGGCAGTCTCCCAGCACTGGAGCCTGTCTTGAACAACTCTTTAAAACCAGTCCTCTCCTCTAATCCTCTTTCATCTGACAGCCATACTTCCACACTGTTGTCGTTCTTCTGCTAATTCTTAATTGACTACCCTTTTCCAATTAGGAAAACACAGAGGGAGAGTGTTAGAGAGAGAGAGGCAGAAAGAGAGACGGGCGATTGTTTTTTTGGGGGCGTCTAACGATGGTGGGAGGAGGGAGGGTGGGTGCCAGTTGTAAAGGCTTGTGTTTGAGGACAGTTTTGGCATGGATCTAAGAACCGACACCCACGGATTTCTTTCAGGGAGAGGAATCAACACTGCGATTATCGACTAGCTATATGAGACTTCGAGCACTCAATAGTTAGGAGGTGAAACCGTGCTGGAATGTTCTGGCTTGTGGAGGACTGCCGGCCTCTCACCTTAGCAATGTGTGTCCTTCCATCGGATTGCCCTGAAATTAGATTGAGAGCCACTGTGGTATTGCCTGTTTGCAATGCCTGACTGGCCGTATCACAGCTCCCTTCTAGGCCGGCCACAGAATTAAAGACTGTTAATTAAATCAATAAACTAATTGGAGGGGTAACAATTCAATTTCACCACTTTGGTCCCCAGGATGTTAACAAGTATTTTAAAAGGTTGGCTGACTCCATTAGACACTTCCAATCAATCCACAAGCCTGGGCTCTGTGCTTCCAATTTTCATTAATTGATTAGTTAGGACTTGATAAATGGATTGTGCCATTGTTACAAGGTTCCGCTTGGATGGAGCTATAAACCTATTTAAATGGTGCAATAACAAGAATCACTTCTAATGAAGTGTAACCAGTAGGAAAAACATTAAAGAGCAATGAATGTTGAATTCAAATGGTTGCCTAAGTGTGCTAGCCTTGAATTGTTAACTGCCTAGGAGACCACTGCTAGGTGGATTGGGAAAATACTTGATCGATAGCTATTCATTTGTTAGAATGAACTTGAATATAAATTCCTCTCGTTTGAAACTCCCTCGCATACTTACGGAGTTGTTCTTTCTCTTGTGTCTCCGATAAGTTCTAAATCCCACATGGTGAAATTAACCTCTTGCTATGCCCCTTCTCTCTCTGTCTTTGTCTGTCTGTCTGTCTCTCTCTCGCTCCATCTCCCTTTCCTCTCTCCTCTCCCTCCCCCATCTCTCTCGCTCTCTCTCCGTCTCCCTTTCCTCTCCCTCTCCATCTCTCTCTCTCTCTCTCTCCCTCCCTCCCTCCCTCCCTCCCTCCCCCCATCCCTTCAGTCGTTCCCTCCAGCCCCAACATGGCGTCCTCCACCAGCCTGCCCTCTAACTGTAGCAGCTCTTCTGGGATCTTTTCCTTCTCCCCTGCCAACATGGTGTCGGCCGTCAAGCAGAAGAGCGCCTTCGCCCCTGTGGTGCGACCCCAGACCTCACCCCCGCCCACCTGCACCAGCACCAATGGCAACGGTCTCCAAGGTGAGCCCCTCACCCAGTCGAGACATTGTGTTCTTTCCGGTCCAGTCCGTGACGCTCTCTAACCAACCTCTCCGTCCCCAATATCCCTTGCCATTCCTCCTCCTCCCATCCTCTAACACATTGTTTTCTCTTTCTCTCCTCCCCTCTCCTTCCCTATCTTCCCCTCTTTCTTTGCGCTCCCTCCCTCAGATCAGTCTTTTGTGGACTCTAGCAAGTACTCCACAGCCAGCTCGCTGCAGGGCCTGGCCTTCTCCTGAAGTATGTTACTCTCTCTTGCATGCACCCATCCACCCCTCTACTCCTCTATCTCATTAACCATCCATCTATCCATCCACTCCTCCATCCATCCATCTACCCACCCATTCACCATGACATGAACATTAACCATCCTCATACTGCAACTGTATATGTTGAGGAAAGAGAGGATGAGAGGATATCTCTCATTTTGCTCTGTGCTTTTGTTTATTCAAGGGCATTTGGCAGAGTCGGCATATTACTCACAAGTTTGTCCTTTTTTATTTGGCTTGAATGTTTTTGTGGTTGTCCCTAGCTTCCTGTGTGTGAATGGGGAGAAAGGGTAAGGATGTTTGGGGAGAGGGCAGGGCAGGATGTAGCTGTGTGGGTGTGGGAATACAGAGCCGACAGGACACACTGCTGTCTTCAACAGACCTCATACATAGATACAGGAAGTATCTTCCCGAGCGTAACATCAGTTGCGGAGGCTCATAGGGTCCTGCGGGGCTGCAAGCATCAGGCAACAACCTTACTGTAACACAATGCGAAGAGATATCTCACCATTTACATGAACCTTTTGTTTATTAAATAAACCACCCAAGCCATGAGTGGATAATCAGTATAGGAGGTTCGTGTTGGAGAAGATCTGTTTAACCATACCGTACGTAGTGTTATGCTATGATTAGAGCTCCACCAGCCTACCAGGAGCTGAGACACCAGGAGTACAACCTCATTTCTTCAACAGCCTGTACTGTAGTGTAGTGTACTTACCAGGAGCTGAGACACCGGGAGTACAACCTCATTTCTTCAACAGCCTGTACTGTAGTGTAGTGTACTTACCAGGAGCTGAGACACCAGGATTACAACCTAATTTCTTCAACAGCCTGTAGTGTGGTGTAGTGTAGTGTAGTGTAGTGTAGTGTAGTGTAGTGTAGTGTAGTGTAGTGTAGTGTAGTGTAGTGTAGTGTAGTGTACATACCAGGAGCTGAGACACCAGGAGTACAACCTCATTTCTTCAACAGCCTGTAGTGTAGTGTAGTGTACTTACCAGGAGCTGAGACACCAGGATTACAACCTAATTTCTTCAACAGTCTGTAGTGTGGTATAGTGTAGTGTAGTGTAGTGTAGTGTAGTGTAGTGTAGTGTAGTGTAGTGTAGTGTAGTGTACATACCAGGAGCTGAGACACCAGGAGTACAACCTAATTTCTTCAACAGTCTGTAGTGTGGTATAGTGTAGTGTACTTACCAGGAGCTGAGACACCAGGATTACAACCTAATTTCTTCAACAGCCTGTAGTGTAGTGTAGTGTAGTGTAGTGTAGTGTAGTGTAGTGTAGTGTCCCTAGCAGGAGCTGAGACACCAGGAGTACAACTTAATTTCTTCAACAGTCTGTAGTGTGGTATAGTGTAGTGTAGTGTAGTGTAGTGTACATACCAGGAGCTGAGACACCAGGAGTACAACCTAATTTCTTCAACAGTCTGTAGTGTAGTGTAGTGTAGTGTAGTGTAGTGTAGTGTAGTGTAGTGTAGTGTACATACCAGAAGCTGGGACACCAGGAGTACAACCTAATTTCTTCAACAGCCTGTAGTGTAGTGTAGTGTCCCTAGCAGGAGCTGAGACACCAGGAGTACAACCTCATTGCTTCAACAGCCTGTAGTGTAGTGTAGTGTAGTGTAGTGTAGTGTAGTGTAGTGTACTTACCAGGAGCTGTGACACCAGGAGTACAACCTAATTTCTTCAACACTTTGTAGTGTACTTACTAGGAGCTGAGACACCAGGAGTACAACCTAATTTCTTCAACAGCCTGTAGTGTAGTGTAGTGTCGTGTCGTGTACTTACCAGGAGTTGAGACACCAGGATTGCAACCTCATTTCTTCAACACTTTGTAGTGTAGTGTACTTACTAGGAGCTGAGACACCAGGAGTACAACCTCATTTCTTCAACAGCCTGTAGTGTAGTGTAGTGTACATACCAGAAGCTGGGACACCAGGAGTACAACCTCATTTCTCCAACAGCCTGTAGTGTAGTGTAGTGTAGTGTAGTGTAGTGTAGTGTAGTGTACTTGCCTGGAGCTGGGACACCAGGAGTACAACCTCATTTCTCCAACAGCCTGTACTGTAGTGTAGTGTAGTGTAGTGTAGTGTAGTGTAGTGTAGTGTAGTGTACTTGCCTGGAGCTGAGACACCAGGAGTACAACCTCATTTCTTCAACACTTTGAAGCGTAGTGTACTTACCAGGAGCTGTGAAACCAGGAGTACAACCTGATTTCTTCAACAGCCTGTAGTGTAGTGTAGAGTACTTACCAGGAGCTGAGACGCCAGGATTGCAACCTCATTTCTTCAACAGCTTGTAGTGTAGTGTAGTGTAGTGTAGTGTACTTACCAGAAGCTGGGACACCAGGAGTACAACCTAATTTCTTCAGCAGCCTGTAGTGTAGTGTAGTGTAGTGTACTTACCAGAAGCTGAGACACCAGGAGTCAACCCCATTTCTTCAGCAGCCTGTAGTGTAGTGTACTTGCACAGAGTCTCTCTTGCTCTCTTTCTGCTGTTTGTCAGACAGGCTCTTCTCTCTGATCAAACCCTCCCACTATGCTGGGAAATGATCAACAATGACAGCTGTTGGGCTCTGTTGACAATCGATACTGTCGCTATTTACATTGACACACACACACACGCCGACAGCGTGCGTGTGTGTGTGCTGCCATGCCTGTGTGTGTGTTACACTACGGCAGATCAAAGCAGAGTTGAGGCACTGTCATATACGATGTTCTGTCAGTGAGAAGCGGTATCTAAATCCAAGCTCCTTCTCTCCCAGTCCTGTGTCAGTTGTGTCACAATATGACACAACTGACACGGAAGTGCCAGAAAATACCACACGCTGCAATGGTTTCTCTGCAGTCAAGCGCATTATCAGCAGGATTTGCTGCGAAGCATTATGCTTTCCATATAAATCAGATTGTTCTAAGAAACCAACTCTGCACTCTTAGAAAAAAAGCGTTCCAAAGAAGGGGTTCTTTGGCGATCCCCATAGGAGAACCCGTTTTGGTTCCTGGTAGAACCCTTCTGTGTTCCATGTAGAATCCTCTGTAAAGGGGATCTAGATGGAACCCAAAAGGGTTCCAACTGCAACCAAAAATGGTTCTCCTAAGGGGACAGCTGAAAAACCCTTTTAGAACCCTTTTTTCTAAGAGTGCAGTTATTCAAAGGGTTCTCCTATGGGGACAGCTGAAGAAACCTTTAAGGTTTGATTCAAAGATCATTTTGATAGCCTGACATACGAATGTCAAAAGATTTTGTTTTGTATGTTACACTCGTGATTTTGGTTAAGGATTTAATGTGTTTTATCGAATGAGCTCACACAGGGTGTGTACAGGGTGTGTGTGTGTGTGTGTGTGTGTGTGTGTGTGTGTGTGTGTGTGTGTGCATGACTGTTTCTGCCTCTCTTGATTCCATCAGCAGTAGTTTGAGAGCACGACGCCTGCAGAAAAACACCCAGCGTCCTCTTTTGTGTTTGTCAGCAGTTGCAGAACTAACGTCAAGTTAAATTTGCAGCAATAAGCATTTCTCCCCCACTTTAAGGAACATAGCTTAGAGGACCTCCTCCGTCCCGTCCCACTACACGGGATACGTTAGGCCATGTTACACTCCACTCATGGCATAACCACATCTTATCATTCCCTTACCGTGCACTCAAATACAATCCCTATCCCTGGGAATGATTGAAGAAGATGGAGTTTGTTTCTTGTTTATTCTAGTCAAAAATGTATTACATATATATATATATATATATATATATATATATACAGTAGATACAAACAAGATGTTGAATGAATTTCAACCCCTCCCAGCCATGTGTAATATAGCGTTGTGTAGTATTGTGCCTGGTATGTCGTCACTGCACTGCATTCTGTAGTCACACTTGGTCTGATTTGGAGCTCTCATTAAGCATAGTTCTGTTCCTCACATGTTGACACGGATCCCCATGCAGTCGTTTGAAGCCGCCGGGGATGATGCAATACGTCACAAACACAATGAGCCTCAGCGCATGCAAACAATTAAGAGGCCGTTTTTTGACAGCACTAATCAAGCGTTTCAAGTGTCCCATTTGTGCCAATTTCCAATTTGGCAGGGCTGTGAAAAGATAGAAATGATTTATCCCTTGTTTGAAACCGTATTTGAGTCATAGTTTCATAGGCCATAGTTTGTTATGCAGATGTGAGAACAGATTGCTTTATTTAAGAGGAATCATTATGTGAGGAAAACATTGGGCAAATGTTTATGCATTAACCGACTCTCTCTCCCCCCCCCCCCCCCCTCCACCCAACAGTGATTCCTGGAATGATCGTTCCTCCCATGTAAGCGGTGGTGTGTGTGAGGTGAGGAGAAGGACACACACACCCAGACATGGATCTCAGCATGTACATAAGGCTCCGGTTTAGGACTGGATCGTCAGTCCTGCATTGAAGGAATGGAACCCATAACTCAGGCCCTTTTTAAAAGGAATCACATTTGAACAAAAAGAAGATGAAGAAAAAAAAGAAAAAAAAAGAGAATTTGCAACAACCTCTTTTGAATTTGTACACCTTGTTGACACTTTTTAAGAGGGAAGGCAAGGCCACAGATTACCCAGAAAGCCCACCTAAAAACATTATTTATTTTGGAGAGGATTGACTCTTTCTTTTATTTTGTGCATCGTTTGTGTTTTACCTTTGTGCGAGAATACATATTTCCCATTTTCAAAATGTAATACACGCTATTAGAGGGATTTTTTTATTTATGAATCTAAAAAAAAGATAAATGAAGAAAATGTTTGTGAAGGATAAAACAACATGTTGAAAGTGAGTGGCAGAGAACCTCCAGTTGAATAGTGAAGACTGAATTAGATTTATACAATAACAGTATGCTGGAGACTATGCCACATGCCCTAACTAACCCTAAGGCACAGAAAGACACATACATGCTAGGTAGCACAAGCTAACTATGCACCATTGCAGAAACTCTCTGCTTTCGAGTTTTTTTTGGCCACCGCAAACAGCCCATACACATTTCTCTCCCTCTCATGCCAAGCAGAGACTGCCATCGCCACGACTAGCGCTTTCACTCATCTCCACAGAAAGCAAGTGATTTATCCATGATGACACATAACCAGCCATTCACCCCATGTTGGCTGTGAGTGCACCGATCGTGTCCAAGCTCCTAGGTGGTTGTCAGAGATAGAGAGCAGAGCCTGAACCTGCCCTGGATGCCAACAGTGTCTCTACTGTATGGACTTTGGACCGCTAACTTGCTGTGGAGCCGCTCAGCCAAGTCCTGTAACTGTACATCAGAACCCCTTTTGTTAAAGTGTTTTCTCTCTCTCTCTCTCTCTCTCTCTCTCTCTCTCTCTCTCTCTCTCTCTCTCTCTCTCTCTCATCCACCACGAAATCTCAATGAAGGAAACCATACATTTTTAAAGGGTGTTGCCATTTCACTTCTGCTATATCATGTGAATTTAAATTTTGTATTATTATAGTTGTTCTGTTTGTTATGCTCTCACCATGAAACTGTGATCATGGGCCGGCCATTAAAAATGTGCTTCTTATTCCACCATGTTACCGTACAACAGTTTAGGATCTGAGAAACGGAATACTGGGAGACACTATAGACAGACTAATGAGTCAACAGTGAGGTGTGTAGTGGTGTCCCAGCTGCCATGGTGATCAATGGAATAGCCAGCACTGTAAAAGTTACCTACTCCTCAGATGCCTAGCAAATATCTGAATCCAACCTTTTCAATTGTTTTTTTGCTTCCTTGTGTGATGTGTGTTTTTTTGTATATAGTAATACGTTTGTTAGTCTTTGTGATTTTCCTTTTTTTTTGCCAAAGTCATTGTTTAAGATATATTTATACATTTAAAGAAGTCTTAAGGCAGCTTTACAATATAGTGTCACGGATGTCATGTTTACTACATACTCAAAATGATCTCATCAACTTTAGCTCGGAGATTTTGGATAGTAAAAAGGGATATACAGTATGTAAAATATCCATATAAATAACGTATGTATCTCCTGAATTTGTACATTGCTTCTTCATCGTCCTTCATGTGTATGTTTGCATTTGGTGACAGTATCGATTATTTTTTATTCGGTTGTCTACCATGTTCCATGTTTAAATGTCATTTTGATACATTTCATTGGTATGTTTTTTTGTGTTTTTTTTGTTTTTGTTTTAAGCCATACTTTCATTTCTAATTCCATCCACCCTAAAGCCATTGTCTATTTTTGTATAATTTGTCAGTTAATGAAAATGTTGTTTTCTTTTTGTCTTGATATTGGATTTGTTTTATCACATGGTAAAAGTAGCATATTATTCTTATAGTATTTAGTTATATAGGTTTTGAGAGTATATAAGTATATCATATAAATATCTTTTTTGCTTAGATTTTTTTGGCTTTCAAAAGAACTGGTAGTGTTTAAAAACAAACAATATGCATGGGTTTTCTCCTCCTAGCGATGCATTTGTGTGCTAAAAGCAGGAAGACCATTTTTGGCAAAAATATGAAAATACTCCCCCCTCCCCACCCCCCCAATTTCACTTCCATCTTATTTTCCCTTTCCCCTCTGTTGTCTCACCAAAATCTGAACCAGCAGTTTAGATGCCTTAACAATGCAAAGCCACAGTCGTCAGTGTAGAGTAGAGACCCCACCAGTGCTCTGCTAACATACTTCAAAATGGGTGCAACAAGCAAAATATAGAGAGGGGGTAGCACAAGTGGAGCTGTTCCTTATCCTGGAGCCCTGAGGAATGTTTACCTGTTTTCCCTGTCACAGTGAGCGCTCGGCACGGCAAGGCAGAGAGAGTGGCAGGTAGTAAGAGAAGAGGAGAGATGTAGGATACAGAGGAGGAGGAGGAGGGAGGGAGGGAGGCAAGGTGGTGGATGGGGCTGGCTGGCTGATGGGGGGAGGACACTATGATGAGATGACTGAGAAGAGAAGGGAGGATAAATATTTAATGTGTTGAGCAGCTGGAGGGGTAAGGAGTGGTGGAGGAGAGGAGGAGAGGAGTGAGGTGCACTGCAATACTCATTTGAAGCCAAGCCTCCCCTTCACATCCCTCTCTCATATACACAGCTAGGGGTGGGTTGATGGTAAAGCCATATTCTATCTACTGTTTGATTCTGTTTGAGAAAGGTTATGGTACAACAACAGATCTGATGATGAACAGTTTTAAATGACAGCACAATAATCTGTACACACAAGTCATTTTACACC
The DNA here is from genome assembly GCF_016432855.1 of Salvelinus namaycush. NCBI lineage: Eukaryota > Metazoa > Chordata > Actinopteri > Salmoniformes > Salmonidae > Salvelinus > Salvelinus namaycush. The sequence goes on along the minus strand of NC_052309.1, from coordinate 52,122,759 downwards.
CTTGCTGCCCTCTTCTGACTCTCCCCCTTTTCTCTTCCCCTCCCTTTATATACAAATTGAGCCACCTGTTTATCTCTGACATGGGTCATATGACCACTCTTTGTAGTCTTTTGTGTGCGTGTGTGTGCGTGCGTGCGTGCGTGCGTGCGTGCGTGCGTGCGTGCGTGCGTGCGTGCGTGCGTGTGTGTGTGTGCGTGCGTGCGTGTGTGTGTGCGTGCGCTAACAGTCCTCTGAAAGAGAACGTGGCTTTTTAATTTAATTTCTGACGGATATTCTTTTAAGTGACTTTATAGGAGGGGGAGAATTTAAACTGAGGATGAGGGCGTCTCTTGTAAAATGCACTTGTGTAATGATGAGTTCAGCGTGTATGCACTGTGACTCAGTTCTCCTGTCTTTCGGGTACAGGGGCAGACACGTTTGAGGTTTACTGTGTAACCGCCCAGCCAAGAGTATAGAGCCATCCCTGTCAGGGAGGTGGCCAGCTGGTCAACGAAATGTATGAAATTGTTCTCTGAATCCTATTGTAACCCTTTTGAACAGATCTCTCCATCTCTCTTACCAAGCCATGTCTTTGACTGGACACACAGAGCAGTTATATATTGATAGACAGGGAAAAGAGAAAATTAAACTAGTGTAAAGATGATCTCCTTCTGTTTTTTTTTTGTTGGATTAACTTTGAACTGTAAAATAACTTTTCAACTTTCACAATATTTAATTAAAGTTCCCTCTTGTCTGTGAAACGGTTGATGTGCTTTGTTGTCTTTGTGAAGCTGTTATGTCTTGGTAACATTTTTTGCAATCGCACCATATGCTATTTCCCGGTGACGTGATATACTGGCGCACCAACACACTCTACAAACTCGAAACACGCACACACTATACAAGCTCGTTCCTGGACCTGCAGCACGGTGAGATTTCAGTGTCCACGATTTCATCACACGCCAACTGTCACAGCGCCATATAGCGTTGCTCAGGATTCATCCCATGTTCAAGTCGTACTGGATGGGTTTGAATGCAGGGCAATGACAGGGTATGGCGTCATCAAAGCAGTGAACCTGAATGGCCCATTCAAATCAGAGCGGGGGCCTGCCCATCTCTCATCTAGATCACAAATGAAAGGGTTCCTCCCCTCTGGATCAGAATCCTGCTTTAATTAGTTAATTAATTAATGTATTACAGCCTAATGGAATGGTGAATATGCCCAGCTAGTTTCCTTAACATATTAATGATGGCTTCCTAAGTTATTAATTGATATGCGCTTTGCATGTAATTGATTCATCATTTGCATTTACGGTCCTCAGCAGAAATGAAGTGTCTTTTTGCATTGTGCATATTTAATTTGAGCCACTCAGATCTGATTAGCTTGTAAAACGCTCATTCTGCTGACCTCACACTGTTCCCCCGGCCGTGCAAAGCATCATGGGGTTCTGGATACGAGGGGGAGAAGGACCAAGATTGTCCTGGAACTGTGATTTTGGATCGTCTGTCTGTGTGCCGTGGAGCTAGCTACCACATCAAGCACATTTCACAAGCCCTGTTATGTTGTGCGATTTTCATCGCACTGCCAATTGCGTGATCATAAACACTGAATGGAGACGCTCAGATAATGGAAAGCGTTAGTGAAGTGTCAGTCGCTTCAAACGTCATGACGAGTTTGCTTTCGTAAACAATGCTCAGTGAGGAAGGCCTTCTTAATTAGACAGATGTGCCCTGCCCTGGGTTATTGATCAGCCAGGCTGCAGGCGGAGATTGTGTGTGTGTGTGTGTGTGTGTGCGTGCTCGCGTGCGGAGGTGTATGGGAAGGTTATTTTCCTATTCCTAAGCCTCAAGGCCTGATCAAAGCAGAGCGAGCCACAGATGTCTTATTGACATCAATGCGTTTAAGTCCCATGACACACGTGCTCTCTCATATTGAGTTAATTTATCACACTGAATTTAGGGACACTTGAAGTCACAATGAATATAGGAATACACACATACACACACACACACACACACACACGTTGTATCCACATCGGATGCATGCACACACTCCGTCTCTGAAGTGTGGTAGATGAGTGTGTGGCGACGGTAGTGGGGATAAGTGACAGGGCTCAAGACATCCATTAGCTAATGGATCTCTGAGAGAAGAGAAACCTCCTCCCTCTCTCTCTCTCTCTCTCTCTCTCTCTCTCTCTCTCTGTCTCTCTCTGTCTCCCTCCTCTCCTCCCTGCCACACATCACACCCCCACTGCACTTAACCCCACCGGGCTCATCCCCTCCCTCCCTCCCCTCCCTCCTCTCCTCTCTCCCCCTCCCTCTATCAGGCTGTCAGGGGTTGGATTGGGTGGGGGGTGGGGGGTGGGGTCCTGCCCTCTTCCTAATGCAGGCGTGTGATTGATAGATGACTAAGTGAAGATATAATTTAGCAATCAGGGCTGCTGAGCTATTTATCCTGGCTGACAAGGGGGCCGTTAAGCACAGAGCATGCTTGACCTGTGCCTGTGAGGAGGCTGTCGCGGGGTAATGAGAGGGAGGAGGCCTGCATATGATACACTTACCGCTGCCATTCAAATCATACACACTCTGCACCAGACAAGGTGCACTGGTGGGCCTAGGATCAGTAGTCTAACCATGCATCCAGTCTGTATGACAGTTCTCTCTATCTATCTATCTACCCTCTTTTTTTTCTATTCCTCCTCTTTCTCGATGATAGTGTGGGACTATGATATGCCATGACATTCAGAGAACCATAAGGATGATAGGAGCATCTGTTACTGAAGTTGTGTCCCAGAGGCTGGGAATTCACCGGTGTCAAGTTAGGGGTCAAAGTTCAGAGGTCATGGTGAAATATTAATCCCCCGAGAAAATCTCCCACGACAACAGGTGTGTTTTAGTCTTCCATAGTTACCTGTCCTCTCGTTATAATACATTTAAAATACAGACATGTACAAACATTTTAAATGTATAATGTATTTGATCCAGACATATTTATCTGGTCATATCACCAAAGGAAGGCAGATTCTTCAGATCTGGGATGGACTAATTACCGGAATCTGTGTCATCCCCCCATTCAAGGAAAATGTCATTCAATGTTGCTCAGTGACCTCTCACCTTTTAGGTCAAATGTTATCCTGCAGGTCACTGTTGTCCACTGCAGCAGAACAGTTCCACTCCCAGGTAGGTCACCACGTAACACTACAGCCTTTGTGTTCTGTCGAGGGGTCAGGAGTAACTAACCAAGTGTGTAGTGGTGCTGGGCCCTAACTAGACAATGGGGTCAGGAGAAATACTGAAGGACAAAGTTGTCATTGTATAACATTGCTGGGAAATTTGTTGCTTCTCTATGGGTTTTCTTCTCTCTGTTCCTGCTTTTCTACATGCTACCCCCGGTATGTTGTGTAACAAACCTTTACACAGGATAATCCATACGCCTTGATCACTGATGCTCAACAATTGTGTTTACTGGCAGTTTATTTGCATGTTTAGACATGCAGCGTGGCGAACCTATTATTGTACTGTATACCTTTTACATCCTCACCTGCCTCCCACCCTGCCACCATCCTCCTCTATCCATAGTGTGGATCTCATTATGGAGGCAGTTTGCAGCACTGATGTTGCCGTGTCCCTGGTCTATTCATTATTCATACATCAACAGACTGAGTCTGGCCAGACCCACAGAGATAAAGGCTGGGGAGGAAGGAGGGATGACTGGCGAAGAGGAGGGATGAGTGGAGGAGAGGAGGAAGGGCAGGCCTGCTCCAACGCTGCAGTCTCTTCCTGGAGAGCAAAGCTTTCAGGTAATTCTCTGAGATCAAGAGACGCTGCACACAGGAAACCCCCCCTGCGCCTCTCTGGGCTAAATAAATAAATATATCTTCTCTACTGCCGCTCTTTTTACGGCAGACGATAAAGGAAATGGATTGAAAGACAGCCTTAGAACTGAAAACACACGGTCCCGGTGGGGATGGAGAATGGAAGGGGAGAGAAGAAGGGTTGGGAGAGAGAGAGAGAGGGACAGAGAGAGGGGGGGGTAGAGGGAGAGAGCGAGAGAGAGAGAGAGAGAGAGAGATTGGGAGGGGAAAAAAGGAAAAGGAGAGTGGGAGGAGGGAGAGGAAGAAAGTCCTTGCAGCTGGTGAAGAGGAGAGGGGCTAGATGATACTGGAGATCTGAGAGTGTTGGTGGGAGGGGTACGTGAGAGACAAAAGGGGCACAGGTGGAGATGATATGTCACACCAACACCCCCCAAAAAAAGAAATGTGGGGAGTTGGGTGGTTGATTTAACCTCTCGTCACTCCTACTATTTTAGCCTCCGGTTTGGAGCAGGTGAAAGACTGTATGATGCCAAGGTCTAAAATATAGACGTGAAGACAACGTCGTCACAAATCTAGGAACAGCTCCATGGCTAACTACTAGCGCCACTGCTAAATGAATCTCTTGAGAAGAGTTATGGAATATTAGAATCCCGTTTTTTTCCCAAAACGTTATATCCATCATTTTTTTACACCTCATTTTTTTTCATTCGAAATGTTCTATGAATAGATGTTGGATGTATATGATTATTCGTTTTCTTTTTTGGATAAACGCTGTATGTGGAATATATATGGAATATTTGTATCCTGTATATTTGACTGTGATATATGGTTGTCTCACCGAGCTATGTGAAGATGAATGCGCTTGACGGAAGTCGCTCTTGATAAGAGCATCTGCTAAATCTTTACATGACAGACTGACCAGGGGAATCCAGGTGAAAGCTATGATCCCTTATTGATGTCACTTGTTAAATCCACTTCAATAAGTGTAGATGAAGGGAAGGAGACAGGTCAAAGAAGGACTTTAAAGCCTATATATATATATATATATATATATACAGTGCATTAGGAAAGTATTCAGACCCCTTGACTTTTCCCACATGGTGTTTTGTTACAGCCTTATTCTAAAATGGATTACATTACTTTTTTTCCTCATCAATCTACACCGAAAAAAAACATAATGAAAAAGTGAAAACAGGTTTAGCCGAGGTAGGCTGTCATTGTAAATAAGAATTTGTTCTTAACTGACTTGCATAGTTAAATGAAGGTTAAATAAAATAAATAAATATTTGCATAAGTATTCATTATTCAGACCCTTTGCTATGAGGCTCAGGTGCCTCCTGTTTCCATTGATCATCCTTGAGATGTTTCTACAACTTGATTGTAGTCCACCTGTGGTAAATTCAATTGATTGGACATGATTTGGAAAAGCTCACACCTGTCTATATAAGGTCCCACAGTTGACAGTGCATGCCAGAGCAAAACCAAACCATGAGGTAGAAGGTATTGTCCGTTAAGCTCAGAGACAGGATTGTGTCCAGGCAGATCTTTGGAAGGGTACCAAAAAATGTCTGCAGCATTGAAAGTCCCCAAAAACACAGTGGCCTCCATCATTCTTAAATGGAATATGTTTGGAACCATCAAGACTCTTCCTAGAGCTGGCCGCCTGGCGAAACTGAGCAATCTGGGGAGAAGGACCTTGGTCAGGGAGGTGACCAAGAACCTGATGGTCACTCTGACAGAGCTCTAGAGTCCATTTTTGGAGATGGGAGAACCTTCCAGAAGGACATCTTTGCAGCACTCCACCAATTAGGCCTTTATGGTAGAGTGGCCAGACGGAAGCCACTCCTCAGTAAAAGGCACAGGACAGCCTGCTTGCAGTTTGCCAAAAGGCACATAAAAGACTCTCAGACCATGAGAAACAAGATTATCTGGTTTGATGAAACCAAGATTGAACGCTTTGGCCTGAATGCCCAGCGTCACGTCTGGAGGAGACCCTGGCACAATCCCTACTGTGAAGCATGGTGGTAGCAGCATCATGCTGTGGGAATGTTTTTCAGTGGCAGGGACTGGGAGACTAGTCAGGGTTGAGGGAAAGATGAACTGTGAAAAGTACAGAGATAACCTGCTCCAGAGCTCTCAGGACCTCAGACTGTGGCGAAAGTTCACCTTCCAACGGGACAACAACCCTAAGCACACAGCCAAGACAATGAGGGACAAGTCGGGACAAGTCTCTGAATGTCTTTGAGTGGCCCAGCCAGAGCCCGGACTTGAACCTGATCAAACATCTCTGGAGAGACCTTAAAATATAGCTGTGCAGCGATGCTCCCCATCTAACCTGGCAGAGCTTGAGAGGATCTGCAGAGAAGAATAGGAGAAACTCCCCAAATGCAGGTGTGCCAAGCTTGTAGCATCTTACCCAAGAAGACTGGCGGCTGTAATCGCTGCCAAAGGTGCTTCAACAAAGTACTGAGTAAAGGGTCTGAATACTTCGTAAATGTGATATTTCAGTTTTTATTTTCAATACATTTGCAAAAATGTCTAAAAACCTGTTTTTGCTTTGTCATTATGGGGTATTGTGTGTATATTGATAAGGGAAAAAACAATTTAATCCATCTGGGATGTGCAATCCGCGTCCTCGGAGCATGCGCAGACCAGCATATTCAATCTCTCCCTATCCCAGTCTGCTGTCCCCACATGCTTCAAGATGGCCACCATTGTTCCTGTACCCAAGAAGGCAAAGGTAACTGAACTAAATTACTATTGCCCCGTAGCACACACTTCTGCCATCATGAAGTGCTTTCAGAGACTAGTCAAGGATCATATCACCTCCACCCTACCTGACACCCTAGACCCACTCCAATTTGCATACCGCCCCAATAGGTCCACAGACAATGCAATCGCAATCACACTGCACACTACCCTATCCCATCTGGACAAGAGGAATACCTATGTAAGAATGCTGTTCATTGACTATAGCTCAGCATTCAACACCATAGTACCCTCCAAGCTCATTAAGCTTGAGGCCCTGGATCTCAACCCCACCCTGTGCAACTGGGTCATGGACTTCCTGACAGGCCGCCCCCAGGTGGTGAGGGTAGGAAACAACATCTCCACTTCGCTGATCCTCAACACTGGGGCCCCACAAGGGTGTGTGCTCAGCCCCCTCCTGTACTCCCTGTTCACGCATAACTGCGTGGCCATGCACACCTCCAACTCAATCATCAAGTTTGCAGACGACACAACAGTAGTGGACTTGATTACCAACAACGACGAGACAGCCTACAGGGAGGGTACAGGGAGGGGGTGAGGGCCCTGTAGTGTGGAAAACAACCTCTCACTCAATGTCAGCAAAACAAAGGAGATAATCGTGGACTTCAGGAAACAGCAGAGGGAGCACCGTCCTATCCACATCGACAGGACAGTAGTGGAGAAGGTGGAAAGTTTTAAGTTCCTCAGCGTACACATCACGGACAAACTGAAATGGTCCACCCACACAGACATTGTGGTGAAGGAGCAGCAGTGCCTCTTCAACCTCAGGAGGCTGAAGAAATTTGGCTTGTCACCTAAAACCCTCACAAACTTTTACAGATGCACAATTGAGAGCATCCTGTCGGGCTGTATCACCGCCTGGTACGGCAGCTGGATCACCCACAACCGCAATGCTCTCCAGAGGGTGGTGCGGTCTGCACAACGCATCACCGGGGGAAAACTGCCTGCCCTCCAGGACACCTATAGCACTCGATGTCAGAGGAAGGCAAAAAAGATCATCAAAGACAACAACCACCCGAGCCACTGCCTGTTCACCCCGCTACCATCCAGAAGGCGAGGTCAGTACAGGTGCATCGAAGCTGGGACCAAGAGACTGAAAAACAGCTTCTATCTCAAGGCCATCAGACTGTTAAACAGCCATCACTAACATAGAGAGGCTGCTGCCTACATACTGACTTGAAATCATTGGCCAGTTTAATAAATGGATCACTAGTCACTTTAATAATGTACCATATATTGCATCTTGCCTATGCTGCTCGGTCATCGCTCATCCATATATGTATATATTCTTATTCCATCCCTTTACTTATATTTGTGTGTATTACTGTCCTGCTGTGGAATTGTCAGATTACTATTATATATTACTGCACTGTCGGAACTAGAAGCACAAGCATTTCACTACACTCGCAATAACATCTGCTAACCATGTGTATGTGACCATTAAAATTTTGCCTATTAGTGTATATATATTTTTTTAATCTTCAAGCTCTGTCAAAATGATGGGGATCATGACTAAACTGCAAGTCAGCAAATATTGCCATAGTATTTCAAGCAGATTTAAGTCAAAACTGTAACTTGGCCCCTCAGGAACAATCACTGGCTTCTTGGTAAGCAACTCCAGTGTCAATTTGGCCTTGTGTTTTAGGGTATTGTCCTGCTGAAGGTGAATTTGTGAATTCCTCTCGGTGTCTGGTGTAAAGCAGACTAAAGCAGGTTTTGCTCTATGATTTTGCCTGTGCTTAGCCCTATCCCGTTTCTTTTTAGTCTGCTTTAAAATCTCCCCAGTATTTGCCGACATCAAGCATACCCATACCATGATGCAGCCACCACCATGCTTGAAAATAAGGAGGCAGTTACTCAGGGATGTGTTGTGTTGGATTGCTCCAAACATAGCGCTTTGCATTTAGGCCAAAAAGTGTATTCCTTTGCCATGTTTCTTGCAGTATTACATTAGTGTCTTGTTGCATACAATATGCATGTTTTGGAATATTTGTATTTTGTATATTTTTTTTCTTCTTTTCACTATGTCATTTAGGTTATTATTGTGGAGTCACTACAATGTGGTTGATCCATCCTCAGTTCTCTCCTTATCACTGTTTTAAAGTCACCACTGGACTCATGGTGAAATCCCTGAGTGGTTTCCTTCCTCTCTGGCAACTGAGTTAGGAAGGATGCCTGTATCGTTGTAGTGACTGGGTTTATTGATACACCATCCAAAGTGTAATTAATAACTTCACCATGCTCAAAGGGATATTCAATGTCTGCTTTTTTATTTTTACCCATTTACCAATAGGTGCCCTTATCTGCGAGGCATTTGTGGTTTAATCTCTTTAAAATTCACTGCTCGACTGAGGGACCTTACTGATAATTGTATGTGTGGGGTACAGAGATGAGGTAGTCATTCAAAAATCATGTTAAACACTATTATTGCAAATTTTCCAGATCGGTGGTGGTCGGTGCCGTTTAAGATGAGGGAGGACTATATTTTTTTTATGAGCATGGCCTTATTTCTATTACAGGATAATGGATGACTGTCATTCATATTCCATTCACCCAGCTCAATGTAACATCGATAGGTTTTGGGCTACTACATGATACTCAAATTCTCCCTATACCCATCATGGTGTTGCTACAACCTAGCCTATAAATTCAAGTTTACAACATAGGTGCACACAGGTCGAGAGAAACATTTGATGTGACAGATAGTGACACATGGACAGACAGTGACACATCCGATACCGCCTTGCACATTCTTGCCTGCATTTAGCTGATCTCTGGCGTAATCATTAACCCAACAGTTGCAAATGAGAGTTTCTATAGGACAAATTTGGGTATGTTTATCCAAGTCAATGTATGTTTGCCAGTAAGCAGTTACACCGGTGGGTCACGGGGGCAATACATTAGTCCAACACCTCCAGTGTTGGATAGCCATAGCCAGCTAGCTAACATATCATCCCTCTATTGGAGCCGGGTGTTTGAGTAAGCTAAACTAGTTAGCTACATTTACTGGCTGAGTAAGTGAAAGTGAATTTTTAATTTTTAATAAAATATAGCTAGCTCTGTCTCTCGCTCTCTCTTGCTCCTACTTCATTTTTGAAGAAATGAATTTGTTCAAAACTGTTCAACTATTGTCTTTCTCTCTCTTTGAGTCAACTACTCACCACATTTTATGCACTGCAGCATTAGCTAGCTGTAGCTTATGCTTTCAGTACTAGATTCATTCTCTGATCATTTTATTGGGTGGACAACATGTCAGTTGATGCTGCAATAGCTCTGTTAGGTTGGAGGATGTCCATCCGGAAGTTGTCATAATTAGTGTGTAAGTCTATGGAAGGAGGTGAGAACCATGCGCCTCCTAGGTTTTGTAATGAAGTCAATGTACCCAGAGTAGGTTAGAAGCTAGCTGTCCTCCGGCTTCCCCATGATGCTACTCTACAGAGTACTGTTGAGGCTACTGTAGACCTTAATTGCAAAACAATGTGTTTTAATAAATTAATAAATTATTTGGTGATGTGAATATATTTTGTATTGTTTTATCTAAAAAGGATAACTTTTTAAATGTTTCACAATTTTAATTTTTTATGAAATTCACTGAGGATGGTCTCATTTCATTCCTGTCCTGCAGCTCAGTTCAGAAGGACGACGGTATCGTTGAGGTGTCTGGGTAGTTTAATACATTATCCACAGCATAAATATTAACTTGACCATGCTTGAAGAGATATTCAATGTCTGATTTGTTATTGTTACCCTACCAATCACTGTCCTTTTTTAATTAGGCTTTCGAAAAGCTTGCTAGTCTTTGTAGTTGAATCTGTGCTTGAAATTCCATACTTCACTGAGGGAAGTATGGGGGACAAACAGGGGCGTCGTATGGGAGGGGGAAGTTATTGCCCCCCCCCCCCTCTATTTACACGAAATGGTTCGGTCCTGCCCCCAAACCAGGCGCTAACAGTACTTGCTAGCAGTGAATTGCGAGTGAAGAGTGCCGGTGGAACATCATGTCTCACCTTCCAAAAGACAAATCTGGCTTCCAAAAACGAAAAGAAAGACAGGAGAGAGAAAAGAAAGGGCGACAGTATGTCACCCAATTTTTCACAAAGGAAGGTGTGTGTAGTCCGTGTTTGGTGGAAATTAACCTGTTAGCTTAGTCCATAGTGAAATAGGCTACTTTTGCTCCCCTAACATTAGTTACTTAAATATCTTCACAGACAATTCTGAGTGTTTACATTTCGCTCCTCTTTTAGCTGACATTTAATCAATGCAGGCAAACTTTTAGCAAGCTATTCATACTAAATCAGTTGTCCCTGCCCCTGCCTGGTGCCAGGTCCAAGAGATGCAGCTTCAGGCTCAGCAGCCCTGTCTCCCCATACCCATGCCCCTGAACCAGCCCTACTCCCAACAGAAGAAAAGGGTGAGCTGCATTGTGTTGAATGACATGTCAGTTGGCATAATTGCAGGTACTGCAATGCATTGAGGACAGGAATGTGATTCTCCAGTCAGGAAAAATCTCACTTGACACAGAGGCAGCCAATATCAGAGCCTCAAAGGAAGAGATGCAGGCTCTTAGAGATGGATGGGAGTCTCTCCTGTCTGGGGCAACACTGATTGCTACGCAAATGGATGTTGCACCTCAATTTAGCAAGCAACACAGCCGCCAGAGGAAAAGGAAGAGATTCCATAATGAGCCCTCCCAAGAGGGCAGCTCAGGACAGCTGAACACAGTGTTTTTTACTGCTGTGGACAACATCATAAGTGACTTGGACACTAGGTTCCATACCACTGCAAAAATTGTCGAATAATTTTCTGCTGTTCTGAAAGTTGGGCAGATTAGTGAGGATAAAGTCCCTTCTGTGTGCCAATCACTGATCATGAAGTATTCCATAGATCTTACACCTGAGTTTCAGGTAAGACACCTACCTGAACACTGTATATGCTGCCACTTTCCCCCCTAACTTGTCCCCTCTTAGTCTCCTGAATGCAATTTGTACGATGCAGCTGCAAAGCATTTTTGGAGAAGTGTACATTGCTTTACGTATATTTTGCACACTGGCTGTGACTGTTGCTGGTGGTGAGAGAGCTTTTAGTAAGCTAAGACTGATTTTTTTTTTTATGATTTGAGGTCCACTATGTCCCAGGACAGAATTTGCAGTCTTACCATGCTGTCCATTGAAAGTCAGTTTACTAGAAAGCTGGACTTCAAAGACTTGATCAGTGACTTTGCCAGCAAGAAGGCTCAGCGCTGGGCTCTTGGTGAGTAAGGCTGAGCAAGGGCCAGTGATAACTGGCTAAAGTGTATAGCCAGCATAAATCAGACAGACTGGCTATGGATATTGGATCACTACACACATGATGCCCACAGGCTGAGAACAAGACTGAGAACCGAGTGAGAACAAGATATATCTCAAAGTAATGGCTGGATTGCCATAATATTTGTTGTGCACAATCAAGACCCCAAGTGGAAGAAACCTATTGATTTGGTGACCTCTTGACCTTTTCATTTCTATTTCCATTTTGTTTTCCATTTCCTCTTTTACAGCTGCTTATTTTCTAGTTGGTATGTATACTTAGTTTAAAAAATCTGCTGGTGATTGTATTATTTTGTTTGTTATATCATTCTATAGATGATCATGTTAATTTATTTGTGATTGAAGAGTTTAATGTATATTTAAGTTATATTTATTTTAAGTTATTCTTTCATGTTAAGAGAATTTTCCATTCAAGAATTGGACCATTAAAATTACATTTAGACTGTAAAAGATGGCCTTTAGCACATTTCTTATAGAGGGTATCCGTCTTGCATCAAATAGTGAATTCCACTGTATGCAGAATGTTGCATGCATGTCTGCCGAGTGTTATATTGTCACAGCTCACTGTCAGTAAATATCGTACAGTAAATATTGGACTACAAGAGAGTTGCAGCCTGCAAAGGTAGAGTTATTTAAATATGTGTGTGGTTACAGCAATTGCGCAGAGTTGGTGTGGCCTGTGGTGGTGGGGCCCAATGTGATATCTTTTCATGGGGCCCAAAATCCCTGGGGACAGAGGAATGGTTATCTCAGCCCCTATTATTTCACACAGAGTGAGTCCATGTAACCTTTTATGTGCTTTGTTAAGCAACATTTTACTCCTGAATTAATTTAGGCTTACCTAAACAAAGGGGCTGAATACTTATACAACAACTATATTTTAGTTATACGTAGAATTTTTTTATCTTAAAAATAATTCTTCCACTTTGACATTACAGAGGAGTTTGTGTATATTGTTGACAAAAAATGACAATGATTCATTTTAATTCCAATTTGTAACAGAATAAAATGTGAAGAAATCCAAGGGGTCTGAATAGTTTTGATGAAATCAAATCAAATGTTATTTGTCACATGCGCATTTCAACCTGACAGTGAAATGCTTACTTACAAGCCCTTAACCAACAATGCAGTTTTAAGAAAATACCTAAAAAAGTAAGAGATAAAGTATCAAATACTTAAAAAGCAGCAGTAAAATAACAATAGCGAGGCTATATACAGGGGGTACCGGTACAGAGTCAATGTGCGGGGGCACCGGTTAGTCGAGGTAATTGAGGTTATATGAACATGTAGGTAGAGTTATTAAAGTGACTATGCATAGATAATAAAAGAGAGTAGCAATGCAATGCAAATAGTCTGGGTAGCCATTTGATTAGATTTTCAGGAGTCTTATGGCTTTGATGTCATAAATGTATCGTTTGTATACTTCTTTATTAAAAATGTAGTTATTTGTTAGTTACATTTGGCTGTGTAAAACCTATCAGTATTACTTATTTCTCTGAGAGAGAGGCGGATGTATATCATGAAATGAAACCATTAAGTGATAGATTGTCTGTCATTGAACAACCCCATGCCATGATTAGATAGTGACAAACAAAACCATTCTCTTTCATAATTTATTTTAACAATAAAAGCTAATTTACCAGCATTTCTGATAAGGGATATATAACACTTTGGAATGATATTCTTTAAGTCTTCACATTCCCAACAATTTACAGGAAGTTCAACGACAACTGAGATTACATACAAGTCTTACCGTGGTATGTTGGTGTCAACACTGGATCAGCATATCTTTAAAATATAGTATAACAATAATTAGGTTTCCATCCAACCTTTTTATGTGAGTAAAGTATTGTAATGACCTGACTAGATCATAAAGGAACAATTGTCCAGACAGAGGACTGAGTCCACGAATTGACGGTTTATTAAACCAACTTTACACAGGCTACTGTTTGGCCGTAACCCACGCCAAATAAGTGAAAGATAACCACAAGCCAACCGTGACCTTCTCTTGTGAAGGCCAGACATAAGAGGGAGAACAAAGGCTAAACCTGGTCTTAACTTCCAATGCTCCATCCCCCTGCCCAACCCCCCTCCACGCCACTCCGCCAACCGCCAGGATGCCCGGCATCAGAACATTCCAGGCATTCCCGTGATTGGCAGATAGCAGGTTGATTGGCATGTCGGACCACGCGAACACTGGGTACTAGTAAGTACAACACAACCACCTACTAGCCTAACACATAACACACAGCTGTCTGTGCGGGTCGCTACTGTATGTAGGATAAACAAAAATGTCACGACAGGACTGATGGAAACAGCAAATTTGTCAACAAACTTTTCAAAAGTCGCCAAAACAAAATACGCAAGACAAGGTGGGATCTTTTAGTTTCTTTACAATGAATGCTAGAAATGGCGGTAGAAACGTTTTATGCGCAAATATTGATATAATAACCAACTTAGTTGGTTACTCAAAATGGTTACTCAAAATGCATACTACCGTTCTCCGAGCACGCAAATTGGAGCATGGGAGGGTCGGAGTAATGAAAGTATGCGAAAGTATCCAAATGAAAGTATGCGAAACGGAGCAAGGAAGGCACTTCTCGAATGCGTACTCCGTTTGTACATACGTTGAAGCATGCATCGATGCAAGCTTCACCGGAAAGTATGCAAAGAAATATGATGCAACAATGTAAAAAATTACGTACATTTGAGCTGAAGTGAGAGAAAAAACACAACTTCGTAATTAAATGTTGCCTTTTCCAGTGGAGGCTGCTAAGGGGAGGACGGCTCATAATAATGACTGACTAATGGAATGGCATCAAACTATGTGTTTGATGTATTTGATACCATTCCACTGATTCCGCTCCAGCCATTACCACGAGCCCGTCCTCCCCAATTAAGTTGCCACCAACCTCCTGTGGCCTATTCATATCTCATATGTTGCCTGACTACACTATTTTATCTTGATACGTTAGTAAATACATGCTGTATCTAGCTAATAATTATGAAGTAAAAGGTTTGCTTTGTGTATTTCTTGTTTGGTCTCTATTGTTGCCATTGTCCTGGCTGGAAGAAGGTTCAGTGAATGGGCAGATGCAGCGTGAGGTAATACAGTAAGATGAGTGCTTCTCAAATGTCATGTTTTATGCGTTCTCTACACTCTCATCCTCACAAGAACGTACTCAAGAGAACGTCCTCGGAGAATGCACTTGGAGCATGAGAGTGTGGAGCACGGTAGTATGCATATTGAGAAACAACTATATGTTGTGTATGTTGTGTGGTCGTCCCACTACGACTCTGGAAAGCATGCAGTTTATTAGGCTACAGACTATATAAATTATGATTAACTTCACAGGGTGGTGAAAGTACACAGTGATGAGCTTGACAATCCTTTCCAATAAATATCGAAGGTCTTATTCTGGTGACATGATGATCGATTCCTGGCTGCCGTTTGACGGATAAAAATAATCTTGCTATTTTGTCCTTGATAATCTCATCATGTGGGCTATAACCGCACTGTATATGCAAACTGTTGGCTAGAGCGCGCATGCCAAGACCAAAGGTGGCACATTTGCTATATAACGCCACATTTTCTGTGAGAAAACAATCAGTAGAGTTGAAAATGCGATGGAAACCTATTTAACTTGCATTTTTTATTCGGTACATGGGAATTTAACGGCAAAAGTTATTTTTATGTGCACTATGTCATCACGCACAGCCTTTTATCCACAACGAGTCAATTTGATGGAAACATCTCTGCGGATTTTGGAATATTCACATGAAAATCTCGCCAATTGAATGGAAACTTAGCTATTGTTATATACTGCATGGAATAGTGATTCCACTGCTAATGTGACTCCAAGCAGATAATATTTTGAGGTAATCTCCATGACTATGTTTGGTGGTGTGTATGTGGCAATATTTTAGTAATTTAAAAAAAACCTTTATTTAACTAGGCAAGTAAGTTAATTAAGAACAAATTCTTATTTACAATGACAGCCTACACCGGCCAAACCCGGACGATGCTGGACCAATTGTGCACCGCCCTATGGGACTCCCAATCACAGCCGGTTGTGATACAGCCTGGAATTGAACCAGAGTGTCTGTACTAACGCCTCATGCACTGGGATGCAGTGCCTTAGACTGCTGCACCACTCGGAAGTTAGATGACTATGCGAGCATGGCGGTGGAGGCTGTAACAGAGATACAGTATTTAGTGCAGAAGCTTTGAACCTGGCTGACATTATTACTCCTGTTGTTAACAGAATGTCAGCACCCTCACCGCGTAATTTTCATCCTTAGGATCACTGTGTGTTTTCCAACATTGGCTGTCTCCCCGACAAACTGGTCATTTATAAAAGTCTGTCTGATTTCTGCTGGCTATACACTTTCACAAGCACACAGCGCTTGCATATCAAAGGGGAGAGATGGGGGAGAAAAGGGCAAATGTATAAATCAAGTTTCATCCAGGATTTTTGCTCACCTTGCGGAAAGAAAAACCCCCATCTGTCTCAACCATTCCTGAAGTTTAAATGAGATACTGTATGGGAAAACTCAGGGGCTCACACCAAGAGTTAAAGGGGCAGTCAGCAGTAGCTACATCAATTTCTGGACTTATAAATGAATGATAGGCCTATATACCCATTGATTATTGAATAATATAACTTATAAATGCCTAATGTGCTTAGTTCAACTGTCAAACCCCATCAAGAACCCCAAATATAAGTTTGTTTTACTCCAACATTGTAAATGTAAACAAACACTGTAAAGCATCAAAACATGCTTAAAACTATCATTTTGATATCTTGGATGGTCAGTCCTTTCCTTGCATCCATAGCTCTGTCTATGCATTTGAGAGTGGTTACATTTCTCTAGGCCCTGCCCTCAGCATTTTGCCAAAAGCGAGGCGGGGTGGCCACATTGTTATTGTTTCAACTAAGGATTGCCCATTTAAGGACTGCTACATCCTCGGGAATCAGTAAATTTAAGTTCCACCAAGGTGTGAATTAAGTCCTTCTATCATATAAATCCAATCAATTGTATACAGTAGCAAGCTGGACATCATTGTTTCATCTGAGGTACACACATACTTTCACAGGCCATGCTCCACTGCATAAACTACTTTCATACTTCATTTTAAGCTGTGATAAACACCCATCCATGACGGTAATTGTGGCAAACAGTGGGACAGTAGGCAGTGTGTGTGTGTGTATGTGTATGTGTGTGTGTGTATGTGTGTGTGTGTGTGTGTGTGTGTGTGTGTGTGTGTGTGTGTGTGTGTGTGTGTGTGTGTGTGTGTGTGTGTGTGTGTGTGTGTGTGTGTGTGTGTGTGTGTGTGTGTGTGTGTGTGTGTTCAGTCGCTGTGTGTATTTCAGGTGGGCAGCCTCAGTGAGTCACTGACCACCCTCCCCTCCTCCCTCTCAGAAACAAACTCCATCATCAGCACCTTCCTGCTCACTCTGTTACCAGGCCAATAGCCCCGTGATGATGTCATGAGGGCCGCCGCCTGTGTGCGCTAAATAATTGATATAATTAGAATCCCATAATGTCACCTTGAGCCCCTTCAATATTTGATGAAGCACTTCCCTCCCATCGCGCCAGCCCGAGACGGACTTTAGAGCCATTGTAAAACTTGCATTAAGGGGCTACAGACCCCCACAGAGCACAACCATAAATCCTCTCTCTCTCTTCCCTCTCTCTCACTCATGTTTATCTTCCTGTGCATCCAAGTGAGCCGAGGGTCTCTCTCAGAGTGAGGGTTACTCACTCTCGCTCTTAAACACTAGCGCTCACACATACACCCTCTCTCTGTGTTACTTTCTCTTGCGCTAAAATAGTTATAGCGCTAGCTCACCCTCTCCCCGTAGCTCTTGTACTTTCTCTCGCTCTTAAACACTCCCGCTCACACACCCTCTCTGTTACTTCTACAGTACTTACACATTGTCTCTCTCTCTCTCAGTTCTTGTGAAAGGAAACCAGTGATGTTGTCCAATGCTGAGCCAGAGCCAGTGTGTTGTGGACACAACAAATAAGCTTATTGACCAATTAGGACTTGAATATGACACCATGTCACTTAATAATTTAACATGTACATTATTTTTTGACATAGTGATTACACTCTCACTCGTATTTCATATGTTACAGTGATTCAATGGTACTTATACAACAGGTGGGTCTAATCCTGAATGCTGATTGGTCGAAACCGCATTCCAGCCGGTGTCTATTCCACAAGTTACCACCGGCTAAATCTATGACGTTAAAATGCATATTTACTTACATCTGACTGCACAATCCACTGTGTCATCAACTCAGCCAGGCAATTTATAAACTTGATCTCCACTATAAACAGCAGCTAGACATTATCTCACATTTCTTTTAGACTAACATTTCGTTTTCAACAGCAGAGATTTGTATAAACATTGCTGTCTGTCTCTCCGACATTTGCAACATTGTTTCAATATTCAAATTTGATCTCCAGCTGTCCCATAGTAATGAATGGGTCGGGAGTTGGGACGAGACAAACAGGCAGGCACTGTTTCTCAGCCAGTCGAAATCATGAATCAGCTGGCATCATTTTTATGGCTGTATACAAAGAAACGTCAACTGAAAAAAGGTAAAACAAAATGAAGTGCAGCTAGTTTGCAGTCTTTCCAGCTTCAGTTTGAAGTGATTGTGTTAGCTGTGTTGTTGGCTAGCCCTTCTGAACAACAGTGTCCTTACGAGTGAGCACATTTTGCTATGACAGGCAAAATCACACCCCATTAGCTCATTGTTATGGATGTATCCCAAAAAATGGCACTAGAACACAGCTTAAATAAATGTAAATGCAGCTACATTACTTTGCTGTTATTCTGGCTGCACTTTTTGACGTGACTGTAAGTTAGCCATAGTTGGCTAGCTTGCAAGCAAGGGATAAGAACTTTGCCAGCCAGTATGGCAATGAAACATTTAGAACGAACAACTGGGTCGCGTCCATAGATTTAGACAGTGCTTAATTTGAGCCGGATCAATCCGGTACCTCTACATGAGAAATAAAATCAATATTTACAATGAGAAAATTCGAATAAAAGTGATCAGAGTTCATTCGATTTGCCTCCTCATTAATTATCCTGCCCCTTATAAAAACATATTGTGAAAATGTCGATTTTTATCCGCATCTGATATTCTAAGAATGAATTCCTGTTGGGCAGGAATGGTTTGCGCGACATTATAGCCTATGTTTGAGACCAACGCTTGGCCGTTGCTGTAGTGAGAGAGGGAAGCGCGCCTGTATCTCACTAGAACTAAAGTGAGATTCAATTTCTATGATCGCTCTCCCTCTCTCTCCTAGACATGAGCCTGCAACTCTCCTCTCTCCAGCGTTGCACTTCATAACTTATTTCCTCGTAAAAGCATAGCTGCAGGAAGGTTGCCGGAGGAGCTGCATCAGCCCTGATTAAGTGAAATACATTTTCCAAAGTTATAGAATTACTGCTGTCTGTTCAGAATGGAATGATATAATTCAGGATACTACACCAGGAGTAGGCCTATAATTTAGCCAAAAAGGACAAATTGCATCTTTAAAAAAATTGTGTTTATGTAGCCCAATCACAAGGCATATAGCCTGGGAAGAGGCTGCAAATCTGTCAGTGAACAGCATGCAGCCAGAATAAGACTTTCACAATATTTAAAATATAATCACAGAAAAACACAGGTTGGAAAGCAAATGGCTCCTGCTTAAAAGAGAAGCCTTTAATCTTACAGTAGGCTTCCACAATATTTGATCAGCTTCCAAATAGGCGTATTGATTAAACATTGTTTTACAAGGTTAAACAAGAGAGGCTTTTGGCACGAGAGTATAGGTCATCGCCTGTGAGTGAGCTGCGCATCATTGGGTAAGTCAGTGAAAGTGGAGAGCATTTCTACGACTATAATTTCCTCCTCATATTGTACAATATGTGTCAACACACCTAGGCTTAGGCTATTGATGGATTCAAGACAAGGTTGGTTTTATTGATCTAGATTTTCAGTTTGTCAGTGTTAAAGTAGCCTGTCATTTCCATCATTTGTGTGGTATTAAAAAAAAGATTCTGCTAAAGTCTCCAGTCATTGTCACGCCTGCTCCCACTCCCCCTCTCTGGCACTCAAGGGCACCAGGCTGTTTCACGTTGTTGATTGCGCCCTCTATATCTGTCTGTTCCTCAGTTTTGTTCCCCATGTCAGCATTATTGTTGTAATGTCGTTTTGTGCCACCGCCGATGGAACTGGGGGTACCCCAGCTGGCTCGAAAGGTTTCCTTGCCTCAGTTGGCTCGGCAGGCTCCCATTCCACGTCATGCCTCAGCCGGCTCGTCGGGCTCCTACGCCTCAGTCGGCTCATCAGGCTCCCATCCCACATCATGCCTCAACCGGCCCATCAGGCTCCCACGCCTCAGCCGGCTCGTCAGGCTCCCATGCCTCAGCTGGCTTGTTAGGCTTCTACGCCTCAGCTGGCTAGTCCAGCGCCCATGCCTCGGCCGGCCCGTCAGGCTTGCCCAGGTGGGACGCCGGGTGGCGCCCTTATAGAGGAGGGGTACTGTCACACCTGCTCCTGCTCCCCCTCTCTGGCGCTCGAGGGCGCCGGGCTGCCCTTCATTACGCACACATGTCACCATCATTACGCGCATCAGCGCTCATTGGACTCACCTGGACTCCTTCACATTGTTGATTGCCCCCTCTATATCTGTCTGTTCCTCAGTTTTGTTCCCCGTGTCAGCATTATTGTCGTAATGTCGTTTTGTTCCACACATCCAGATGCTTTCCTTGTTTTGTTTGATGTCCGTTTTCCAATAATTGTTCACTCCCTGTACTTGCTTCTCGTCTCCAGCGTTAGTCCTTACAGTCATATAAAATTACGAATTTTATGAAACGTGTTTATAAAAAATTGCTCCTAAACCCAAGTAAAAAAACTTCTGTAAACGCCTCTACTCTAATGGTCTATGCCACTATGCAAATGTGATTATATGCATGCACTGCTTTGTTATAAAGGTGATTTCTTTTTTAGCCGTTCCGGTACCTCAGCACCCCCCAGGTCACCCCACTCTCTCACACACTTTTTGTTCCAGCACCTCCAGATTTACAACTTATGCACTGGATTTGGAACAAAAAGACTTAATGACTGGGCTGCGTTACTACCAGCCGGCTTGGGTAGCAACCCTAGATTTGTGTATGGACTATATCTCATGTAAGGATGAAATAGTATGAATACATTTATAAAAATGACATTTTTATTAACAATATGTCAATCATTATTTGAATATGATGGTAACCCTTGTATAAAGGTGATAATGCCCGAGAAGCCAGTGTTTGAAGAATATATTGGCACGGTTTTCCGGTCCTCAGCGAACAACACCAATATATCCTCCAAACACCAGCTTCTTGAGCATTGTCACATAAGTAAGGTGTGATAGCAGAGGGCCAGTCAACCCATTTACCTGTGACTGTATTCATGATACAGCACTGCCTCGAATGCCTTATTGCTTTCATAAAACTGTTACCAACATATTAAAATAAGAATGAATTACATATTTTCATTAAAACGTTATTTTGATAAGTCAATTCATAGAATTTCATTCTTCCACCAGGAGACATATTCCGGCCAAAAATCTGGTCATTAGTTATTTTGGTAATGTTGCTACAGACGTGTCCCAGTCGTTAAGGCTTTTTGCATAGTTCTATTAAAAAGGACTTGTCGTCCGTTCTAAACAAAATGGTTGCTATGCAGGCTGGATAACGTTCTTGTCACTTGCTAGCTAGCCATAAAACCTAGCGGTCAAGCAGGGAAAAGGATCCAATTGTTTTTCCACCATTCATTTTTCCCATAGGGAAGGCTTACCCTGGCGTGACGTTTTAATAACCATGTAAATCTCTCGGACAAGGTGACTTTAATCAATAAATTTGGTTCTATTTAGTCTAAGATTCTAAAACTCGAATTAGCATCAAAGTACACATCATGCAAGACTACAAATCACTACAAGTTCCTGCACGTCATCTCTAGCTGACACCTTTGCTAACAGGTATTGTCAATTTAAAACTTGTGCAAGACAGTTCACAGAATTGTCAATTCAAAGAAATGTAGCCAAGTTATTCATTACTAAGTTTAGCTAACATTAGATAGTCCAGAGATTTTTACCTTTACCTCGATTCGGCAGTCACGTCCAGATCATCATGGTATTTGTAGTTCTTTATGATAGCCACATTAGCAGCTAATTAGCATTTCATTTTGGCTGTGTTTCGTTTAGCCTAAACAAAACACAGCCCTTACTTTAAGTGTTTCTAAAATCCCCTATGGGAAAATGGAAAATGGATAAGTTTTATGGGTATTATGACTCATACTGTGGTACTCTATACAGCATGGCTTGGAAAGCTACTAGTCCAATCAGCAGAGCCGGCTCCAGGCATAAGCAACATAAGCGTTGACCCAAAACAATTGTACAATATTTTTTTTATTTTGGGGGCGGAACTCAGTCAGGGCCTCAACTTACTGTTGAAAGTTAGAATAGTAGAATACACAAAGTGTAAGTTCGAAATGTGGTTGTGCACCAGCAGTTTTCACTTGTTTTGTCAGTCACTGACAGTCACTCAATAAGCAATGTCAGCTAACAACGTTTTAGATTAGTAAATTCATTTAGCCAGTTATCTCAACTTGTAGTAATGTTGGTCGAATACCAACTTGGCACACAGGGCAAAATGGGTAAAATTGAAGGAAATGTTCCTGCCAATCAGCATCCAGGATCCAAGCAACCAGTTATATAAAGGGAAATAATGCACCCTTTAAAATGCCCCTTCAAGCCAATCAGAAACAAGTATTCAACAATGCCATGGAATAAATATCAAATAATGTATTTTTAATGGCTTAAAAGCCTTCCCCTTCCCCACATCCTTTTTTTCTTTCTTTCTTTCCCTCCCTTTTTTGACACCCTCGCACCTCTCTTGTCAGGTACACAGTCTGTACATGGTTCAAACACACACAACCTCAGCGACATCACCACATACACACACAGACACGTTCATGCACGCGTGCACACACACACACACACACACACACACACACACACACACACACACACACACACACACACACACACACACACACACACACACACACACACACACATGGACAGGAAGTTCCTGTGACCCCCAGTTTCTCTAATCAAACCAGTGAGCACCAGCTCGTGTGGAGTAGAGAGGTGAGCCAAGCTCCTCTGCATCCTAGAATTACATGACCTCCATATAACCTATTACCTCAACTGAGCCTGCGTATCACTGTAACACACCCTGCTGCTGGACCTCTCATGTCATACATGGCCTACACTGACACCTCACTGCTCTAACAATCACCTTTAGACATGGGACAGCAGGGCCAAGCACTGGCAGGGTTTTACACCATGCATAATCTCCTGTTAAGTAGCACTAGCCCCGTTTATACCTGGTTCCAACATGCCTCCTTTGTCCTGATCTTGTCCACATTCTGATTGTGTACACATCTTTTGACAATTAGGTGTAGACACATTGTGATCTGATTGTGATCAGATCTTCCTGCCCACCTCCGGAGGTAGTCAGGCAGGCATTGTGTCTGGATATCTTACAAATGTATATGGATCTGGACAGTAAAACCATTTTAATCATCGTTATTCCACCCTCTAAAATCATTGACAGGTGGCAACATTGACTTATGGCATCAATATCTGTCAAAATTAATGTTATTGTGAAATAATGTCTGTCAAATAACTTGCATACAGGGAGGGACCAGGAAATCTGGTCACAATGCAGACACCGTGGATGGATAAGATACATTTTAATACCATGTGTGGACGCATGTCTGAAAATGTGGGCGCAGTCATAATGTGTACAAGATCAGGACACATATTAGCACCAGGTATTCTGGGTTTATGAGTGGCATAGATCTCTCTGTGTCAGAAGTCCATGTTCCATAGTTGGCCAGGCCAGTGCAAAGAGCGTCTGAAAGAGAGAGAGAGAGAAAAAAGGAGAAGGAGACAGAGAGTGTGAGAGAGAGAGAGAGAGAGAGAGAGAGAGAGAGAGAGAGAGAGAGAGAGAGAGAGAGAGAGAGAGAGAGGCATATAGAAGGCAGAGGTAGAGATAGAAAGAAATGGAGAGTGTGACGAAGAGGGAGAGAACAAGAACGAGAGCCCCAGAGAGGGAATGCAGTGCAACAGGGTGGAGTTAGCAGTGCTTCTACTCCTCTGTGGGGCTCTCCCGTGGGAACAGGCCTGGGATCAGCCTGGGGATTTCAGAGGCCATTCATCATAATGGAAACACTTAGAACACATGCAAGCAAAGCCCCAGTAATCCACTAGGCCAGGCCAGGCAGCGTTTCTCTGGCAGACCCCTAGCGTTCCACGACACTGAAACATCTGGCCGGAGAGGAGAACACCACGGCCATGGCAACAACATCGTTTAGCCTTGGGAGTCCCCTAGGCGCTGGGCCAAGCCCGCTCCAACCTACCCAGCATGCCACAGGACTTTCCCCCAATGTATTACCATTATAGGGTTAGGATTAGGGTTAGGGTTAGACCAATGATGTATATAAACCTTGGATGTCTGATGTATTGGCCATTGAGAGGCTTTTTAGCCACCGGTCGGCCATATTGGAACTCCCCAGTAGGAGCAGTCCTCCAAAGGAATTAATGGAATTCTACAGTATTTCAATGACATATATTTTAGTATTTTGTTGTTCTAATGGGGTCAGTAACATTATTAATAAAAAAATATACATATACTTTCAGGAAGATGTTTTTTTAATTAGTATTTTTAGCTCACATAATCTAATTTAAAAGTAGGCATTAAGGTGTCTGTAATAGAATAAACGTGGCAAAAACTTATGTAGACATTAGTAAATGCATTTCTATAGCTTCCAAAAAGTTTTTACAACAGTGTTGGAGTGCCAAGATGGAGGCACGGTGGCTTCAACACAGCGCCCCTATCAGTCATCTAGTGTATATATATAATTATACATATATATATATATATATATATATATATATATATATATATATATATATATATATATATATATATATATATATATATATATATATATAAACTCAGCAAAAAAAGAAACGTCCCTTTTTCAGGACCATGTCTTTCAAAGATAATTCGTAAAACTCCAATCAACTTCACAGATCTTCATTGTAAAGGGTTTAATCTGTTTCCCACGCTTGTTCAATGAACCATAAACAATTAATGAACATGCACCTGTGGAACGGTCGTTAAGACACTAACAGCTTACAGACAGTAGGCAATTAAGGTCACAGTTATGAAAATTTAGGGCTCTAAAGAGGCCTTTCTTCTGACTGAAAAACACCAAAAGAAAGATGCCCAGGGTCCCTGCTCATCTGCATGAACGTGCCGTAGGCATGCTGCAAGGAGGCATGAGGACTGCAGATGTGGCCTGGGCAATGAATTGCAATGTCCGTACCTTGAGACGCCTAAGACAGTGCTACAGGGAGACAGGACGGACAGCTGATCGTCCTCGCAGTGGCAGACCACGTGTAACAACACCTGCACAGGATCGGTACATCCGAACATCATACGAGACAAGTACAGGATGGCAACAACAACTGCCCGAGTTACACCAGGAACGCACAATCCCTCCATCGGTGCTCAGACTGTCCGCAATAGGCTGAGAGAGGCTAGACTGAGGGCTTGTAGGCCTGTAGTAAGGCAGGTCCTCACCAGACATCACCGGCAACAACGTCACCTATGGGCACAAACCCACCGTTGCTGGACCAGACAGGACTGGCAAAAAGTGCTCGTAACTGACGAGTCGCGGTTTTGTCTCACCAGGGGTGATGGTTGGATTCGCGTTTATCGTCGAAGGAATGAGCGTTGCACTGAGGCCTGTACTCTGGAGCGGGATCGATTTGGAGGTGGAGGGTCCGTCATGGTCTGGGGGTGTGTCACAGCATCATCGGACTGAGCTTGTTGTCATTGCAGGCAATGTCAACGCTGTGCGTTACAGGGAAGACATCCTCCTCCCTCATGTGGTACCCTTCCTGCAGGCTCATCCTGACATGACCCTCTAGCATGACAATGCCACCAGCCATACTGCTCGTTCTGTGTGTGATTTCCTGCAAGACAGGAATGTCAGTGTTCTGCCATGGCCAGCGAAGAGCCTGGATCTCAATCCCATTGAGCACGTCTGGGACCTGTTGGATCGGAGGGTGAGGGCTAGGGCCATTCCCCCTAGAAATGTCCGGGAACTTGCAGGTGCCTTGGTGGAAGAGTGAGGTAACATCTCACAGCAAGAACTGGCAAATCTGGTGCAGTCCATGAGGAGGAGATGCACTGCAGTACTTAATGCAGCTGGTGGCCACACCAGATACTGACTGTTACTTTTGATGTGTCCCTGAACTTTGTTAGTCACATGTCTGTGGAACTTGTTCAGTTTATGTCTCAGTTGTTGAATCTTATGTTCATACAAATATTTACACATGTTAAGTTTCCTGAAAATAAACGCAGTCGCAGTGGTCTAAGGCAATGCATCTCAGTGCAAGAGGCGTCACTGCTGTCCCTGGTATAAATCCAGGCTGCATCACATCTGGCCTTGATTGGAAGTCCCATAGGGCGGTGCACAATTGGCCCAGCGTCGTCCGGGTTTGGCCGGGATAGGCCTTCATTGTAAATAAGAATTAGTTCTTAACTGACTTGCCTAGTTAAATAAAGGTTAAATGAAAAAATATATATATACATTACCGTTTAAAAGTTTGGGGTCACTTAGAAATGTCCTTGTTTTTGAAAAAAAAAGCAGCATTTTTTTTACCATTAAAATAACATCAAATTGATCAGAAATACAGTGTATACATTGTTAATGTTAAAAATTATTATTGTAGCTCGAAACAGCTGATTCTTTATGGAATATCTACATAGGCGTACAGAGGCCCATTATCAGCAACCTGCCTAGAACGCCATTATCCGAAGTCGCCTCCTCACTGTTGACGTTGAGACTGGTGTATTGCAGATAGTATTTAATGAAGCTGCCAGTTGAGGACTTGTGAGGCGTCTGTTTCTCAAACTAGACAATCTAATGTACTTGTCCTCTTGCTCAGTTGTGCACAGTGGCCTCCCACTCCTCTTTCTATTCTGGTTAGAGCCAGTTTGCGCTGTTCTGTGAAGGGAGTAGTACGCAGCGTTGTACGAGATCTTCAGTTTCTTGGCAATTTCTCGCATGGAATAGCCTTCATTTCTCAGAACAAGAATAGACTGTCGAGTTTCAGAAGAAAGTTCTTTGTTTCTAGACATTTTGAGCATGTAATCGAACCCACAAATGCTGATGCCCCAGATACTCAACTAGTCTTTAAATCAGAACAACAGTTTTAAGCTGTGCTAACATAACTGCAAAAGGGTTTCCTAATGATAAATTAGCCTTTTAAAATTATAAACTTGGATTAGCTAACACAACGTGTCATTGGAACACAGGGGTGATGGTTGCTGATAATGGGCCTCTGTATGCCTATGTAGATATTCCATTAAAAATCTGTCGTTTCCAGCTACAATACTCATATACAACATTAATAATGTCTACACTGTATTTCTGATCAATTTGATGTTATATTATTAATGGACAAAAAATGTGCTATTCTTTCTAAAACAAGGACATTTCTAAGCGACCACAAACTTTTGAACGGTAGTGTATATTTAATCATTTTTAAAAATGTACTATTTAACCTTTATTTAGCTAGGCAAGTCAGTTAAGAACAAATTCTTATTTACAATGACGGCCAAACCCGGGCGACGCTGGGTCAATTGTGCTCGTGTCACGTTCTGACCTTAGTTCCTTCGTTATGTCTTTATTTTAGTTAGGTCAGGGCGTGAGTTGGGGTGGGCATTCTATGTTGTTTTTTCTATGTTTTGTTCTATTGTTCTATTTCTATGTGTTTGGCCTAGTATGGTTCTCAATCAGAGGCAGGTGTCAGTCGTTGTCTCTGATTGGGAGCCATATTTAGGTAGCCTGTTTTTCATTGTGTTTTGTGGGTGATTATTTTCTGTTCTGTGTTTTGTTTCACCGTACAGGAGTGTTCGTTTGTCGTTTTATTGTTTTTGTTCAGTGTTCATTATTCACATTAAAACAATATGGACACTTACCACGCTGCGCATTGGTCCTCCTCCTCTTCCAAACACGACAAGCGTTACAGAATCACCCACCAACCAAGGACCAAGCAGCGTGGTATCGGGCAGCAGCGAGTTCTGGACTCCTGGACATGGGAGGAGATTTTGGACGGTAAAGGACCCTGGGCACAGGCTGGGGAATATCGCCGCCCCAAGGCAGAGCTGGAGGCAGCGAAAGCTGAGCGGCGGTGATATGAGGACGGCAGCGCGACAGGTACGAGAGACAGCCCCCCCCAAAAAAAATTGGGCGGGGGCACACGGGGGGTGTGGCAGAGTCAGGTTGGAGACCTGAGCCCACTCCTCGTGCTTATTGTAAGCAGCGCGTTACTGGTCAGGCACCGTGTTATGCGGTTAAGCGCACGGTGTCGCCAGTACGCGTCCATAGCCCGGTGCGCTATAGGACAGCCCTCCGAAAGTGTCATGCGAGTGTGGGCATCCAGCCAGGGCGTATTGTGCCTGCTCAGCGTGTCTGGTCTCCGGTACGCCGTTTCGGTCCAGGGTATCCTGCGCCGGCTCTGCGTGCTGTGTCTCCGGGGCGTTGGGAGGGTGCAGTGCATCCTATGCCTGCGCTCCGCTCGTGCCGGGCGAATGTGGGAATTGAGCCTAAGGGGGAGGTGCGCGTAGTATGCACCAGAGCTCCAGTGCTCACCCACAGCCCGGTTCAACCTGTGCCTGCACTCTGGAGGGTCCGGGATAGAGTAGTCATCCAGCCTGGGGGAGTGGTGCCAAGACTGCGCACCAGAGCTCCAGTGCTCCCCCACAGCCCGGTCCTTCCGGTGCCTCCTCCAAGCACCAGGCCTCCTGTAGGTCTCCCCAGCCTGGTGGGTCCTGTGGCAGCCCCACGCACCAGGCTGTCTCTCCGTCTCCTCCCTACAGGTGCTCCCGTCTGTCCTGAGCCGCCAGAGCCGCCCGTCTGTCCTGAGCCGCCTGAGCCGCCCGTCTGTCCTGAGCCGCCTGAGCCGCCCGTCTGTCCTGAGCCGCCTGAGCCGCCCTTCAGTCAGGAGCGCCTGAGCCGCCCTTCAGTCAGGAGCCGCCTGAGCCGCCCTTCAGTCAGGAGCCGCCTGAGCCGCCCGTCAGTCCAGAGGCGCCCGTCAGTCCAGAGGCCGCTCCTAAGGTGACACAGAAGTGGGCCGAGACTATGGTGGAGTGGGGTCCTCGTCCCGCTCCAGAGCCGCCACCGCGGTAAATGCCCACCCAGACCCTCCCCTATAGGTTCAGGTTTTGCGGCCGGAGTCCGCACCTTTGGGGAGGTACTGTCACGTTCTGACCTTAGTTCTTTTGTTATGTCTTTATTTTAGTTAGGTCAGGGCGTGAGTTGGGGTGGGCATTCTATGTTGTTTTTTCTATGTTTTGTTCTATTGTTCTATTTCTATGTGTTTGGCCTAGTATGTTCTCAATCAGAGGCAGGTGTCAGTCGTTGTCTCTGATTGGGAGCCATATTTAGGTAGCCTGTTTTTCATTGTGTTTTGTGGGTGATTATTTTCTGTTCTGTGTTTTGTTTCACCGTACAGGAGTGTTCGTTTGTCGTTTTATTGTTTTTGTTCAGTGTTCATTATTCGTATTAAAACAATATGGACACTTACCACGCTGCGCATTGGTCCTCCTCTTCTTCCAACCATGACAAGCGTTACAGCGTGGCTCTATGGGACTCCCAATCACGGCCAGTTGTGATACCGGCTGCAATCGAACTAGGGTCTGTGGTAACGCCTCGAGTATTGAGATGCAGTGCCTTAAACTGCTGTGCCACTCAGTATTACATCGTACTTACGTGAGTAGTGCTAACCTTAACCCTAATTTTGGCATGGCCCGAGAGCTGTGAGTGGTTGTGAGTGTAGGAGAATTAGGAGAGAAGATGCTTCAACTAGTCAGTCATGATATCCATTGGAATCTGAGAGGCTGCATAGTTAAATGGGGGGCAGTCAGTTTCTGACTAAGCTAGGCTCTTGATGGAAAATAAACAACACTAGTTTGATTATTGTTGCTTGTAATGCTTGTCATAGCATAATGCTTGAAATGCTTGCATTTTTCTCTGGATATCTCCTCTGCTCCCAAGTCTCTCTCTTTTAAGGTCTTGCTCGCTCTCTCTCAGACATATACATGCATATTCATACACATGCACACACATACACACACACACAATGTTTCCAGGTATTGCCAGGCCCTTGCATTGCTCTCTGCTGTGCAGGGACAGTAGTGAAGGTCCTCTGTATACAGGCTTCAGAGCTCAGTTCAAGATTTCCATCCATTTCTGTGTGTTGCTGTTGTACCTGGGCCAACGTGACCACTGCATGTCCGTTTCAGCTTTTCCTTGACGGCCTAAGTTAACCCTGTGAGATCCAAGGACAGATCCAAACGAGGAAAAATATACATTACCATTCGGAAAAAACTTGCAACAGGCCTCTGATTATGAAAATAATCTGTTTTGGGAATTTCAAGTTTGTAGAACACTTTTCTGGAAATGTTGCAAAAATGCGACATTGGGCTGGCATCAGTGGTAGGGAAATGATGTGGTAAGAAAGCTGTACAATTCAATTACAATCACATCAAAATGGATCAAAGCATTTACATGTGATGGAAAATATTGTCTAACAACATATACGTCTGAAATGAAGTTTTTATGTGTGGAGGGGACAACAAAGTTACTCTTGAAGTATTTGGTTGTCCATATTTGCAGAATTTGGAAGGAGATCAATCTCTCTAAATTGTCTGTCAATATATGAATGTGGCCTAATGTCTGTTTGGCAACCTTTTAATTGGATACTTCAGGATTTTGGCAATGAAGCCCTGTATCTACTTCCCTAGAGTCAGATGGACTCATGGCTACCATTTTCTCTGCATACAGTATGACGGAATTTAGAGGTAGTTTTGCAAACCAATGCTAACGAGTATTAGCGCAATGACTAGAAGTCTATGGTATTTAGTATCATTGCGTTAACGCTAGTAAGTATTACGCTGACGCAAGTCAGCAACTTCTTTCAAACTGCCAACGCAACATTAGACTTAAATTGATACTTCAGGATTTTGTCCATTAAGCCATTTATCTACTTTTCCAGAGTCAAATGAACTCATGGATACAATTGTTTTGTCTTTGCATCCAGTATGAAGGAAGTTAGAGATAGTTTTGGGAGCCAATGCTAACTAGCGTTAGAGCAATGACTGGAAGTCTATGGTATGTAGTATAGTATAAATATACAGTACCAGTCAAAAGTTTGGACACCCCTACTCATTCAAGGGTTTTTCTTTATTTTTACTATTTTCTACACTGTACAATAATAGTGAAGAAATCTAAATTAAGAAATAACACGTATGGAATCATGTAGTAACCAAAATATTGTTAAACACACCAAAATATATTTTTTATTTGAGATTCTTCAAAGTAGCCACCCCTTGCCTTGATGACAGCTTTGCACACTCTTGGCACTCTTTATGAGGTAGTCACCTGGAATGCATTTCAATTAACAGGTGTGCCTTGTTAAAATTACATTTGTGGAATTTGTTTCCTTCTTAATGTGTTTGAGCCAATCACTTGTGTTGTGACAAGGTGGTATACAGAAGATAGCCCTATTTCATAAAAGACCAAGTCCATATGTTACTCGATTCAGGAAACTAGGCGTATGTCGCAAGTCAAGGCTTCACAGGGTGCTGTTTGAACGTAAAACATATTTTTTGATCAAAATGCGTTTTTTGGCAGAAATGCCTTCTCAAACATGTGAACTTTCATGTGCCTTAATAACAAACATTTCTGTAAATACGAATAAAGTTGATAAATTACAAGCCTAGTTGGTTTAGCCAAAGAAAAAGTGAGGAACCTTCCCGCTAGCCATGATTAGCTGAGATAATGAGTGGGCTGGACATGCCAAGAGATGAGTTTCAGATTGGTCTGCAGTGTAGCATCTTGTGTCTATTTATAAAATGAGCTGCTTGTTATACGTAGATAATCCTTTCTACAGCAGTTTTAAAATATATAACGTTAGTCATGGAGAACTGCAAATATGTTGCTACTGCTCTCAATAACATTGCTGCCCTGAATTTATCAGGCGCTATTGACAAAAGTCAGTGGATCGGGCCATGCTGACTCTCTCTCACAGAAGAAGTTGACCGAGTTTTGAAATCAGTGGAACACAACAACGGGACAAACAAGCTGTGCAAACTAAATGGATACAACACAGGACGTCTTATTTAATAAAAGGGGTTGCAGTCTGCTGTGAAGCTTTCATCCATGTTTATGGGTAAGAATTTAACCACAGTTTCAGATATTGTAAGTTTCTCTAATTTTGTCAGAAAGTTGCTTTCATTGCAAGTTTAAGCTTGCTGTTAGCTAGCCAGTTGGAGTTCGATGGCTGGCTTACTAGCTAACATTGAACCTATTTGGTTAACTTTAGCTAATAATGCAATCGGTTTGTATTGCTAGTGACGTTGCTCTATGGATTGAGATTATAGTTAATTTTTTAGCTAGTTAACGTGATGTGACAAAAGACTGTGACGTGTTTTCTCAGAATGCCGTTTCACATTGAAAATTATAGAAAAAAAATTACAAATATTTTAGCATTATTATCTATCTGGAATTTGTTTTTCAGCATCAGTAGAACATGCCTGACTCTCCTCCACCAGTCATACAAGGATAATGGTCTAATGCCTCCCATCAAAAAGAGAGCTGGCCCAAGCAAGCAAAGGCAGCAGCGCAGTCATCAACTACATGCACCATTTCTTCACCAACTACAGAGTTGGGGAAACACGGGTGGACCTGAATTGTGATAACTGCAGTGGGGACCTGAATTGTGATAACTGCAGTGGCTAAAACAGGAACAAGTTTGTGCTCTGGTATTGTGCCTGGCGGACCATGCACAAGCTCCACCACAGTCTGGACCTTCACTTCTTGATCACAGGCCATACTAAGTTTGCCCCCGACTGGTCCTTTGGCCTCATCAAGCAGCGCTTCAGAAAGACCATAGTGAACACTTTGTATTGAGATTGTTGGTATTGTGAAGGACATCACTGTGACAGGGGTCAACATCCCACATCTGGTTGGACTGGAGGATGGTACGGTGCTGGTGGACAGTTATGGCTGTCAACAACACCTGACTGCTGCCACAGATCAAGCAGTACCAGCACTTCAGGTGAAAATCATTTTCATTGCATTGTGTGAGGTTATTCTTATCTGAACTTGGGAGGTGAATTGATGTTGTGCAGGGTCATAATGTCTTCTGATTTATTTTTTGTTGTTCCCTGTTTTATAGCTTCGATGCTCTGGTGCCTGGTGTTGTTGTCGCCAAGGATCGTTTGGACTATCGGACCAGGTTTCAGCTAATGCGCAAAACTGACATCCTTCCTCCCATAAATGGTCTGCCTGTACAAGCACCACCTGGACTGGACACAGCTAGACAAATGTATATTTCTGAGAAGATCAGGGAGCTTTGCGACAAAGAGGCTATGGACATCACATGCCCTGCACCAAAGTCAAGAGCAGGACAGA
Organism: Salvelinus namaycush; assembly: GCF_016432855.1. NCBI lineage: Eukaryota > Metazoa > Chordata > Actinopteri > Salmoniformes > Salmonidae > Salvelinus > Salvelinus namaycush. The sequence continues at coordinate 52,089,272 of NC_052309.1, read as the reverse complement.
AACAGGCTTTCCGAATATAGATTCCCTTGTTCATGTGTGGTTCGGACGGACCAGTCATCAGCACTATCTGCAGTGCCTCTATTCAAATGACTCTCTCCTAACACACACCCATATGTTGCTGCTACAATTTTTTTTATCCTGCTGCTCAGCCACTTTACCCGTGATTGTATGCATATAACTACAATTGTTTGTGTACATACTGTATATTATTGTATTTATATTGACACTATCTATTTCTGATATTGCTACAACGCAACCAACCATCTGTCTGTACAGTTTACACCTTCTTTAGAGACCCATCCACTTAGCAAGACTTAGCAAAATATTGATGTATAAAATGAATATTATGTGTGGTCATAACATGATTTTGTGACATACCACAACTGTATTCATCTGTTTATGTACTGTGTATGTGCACCTCACTCATGTCTCAACTCAGGTTGCATGGCCTTAACTTATGTATGGAATACTATGTGATAAATGCGTGTGTAACAGTATATAAAGTATGCTAATGTACTGGTGTGAAGGCATTTGGGCAGTGGTGTAAAGTACCTCAGTAAAAATACTTGAAAGTACTACTTATGTATTTTTTGGGGTATCTGTACATTACTTTACTATTTATAATTTTGGCAACTTTTACTTTTATTTCACTACATTCCGAAAGAAAATAATGTACATTTTTACTCCATACATTTTCTCTGACACTCAAAAATACCATTTTGACACACTTATCAAGAGAACATCCCTGGTCATCCCTACTGCATAGGGATGACCAAGGATGTTGATCTGCAGACTTACTAAACACAAATGCTTCTTTTGTAAATTATTTTGGAGTGTGTTCCTGGCTATCCGTCAATGAAAAAAGAAAAGAAAATTGGGGCATCTGGTTTAATATATGGAATTTGAAATGATTTATACTTTATACATTTTAGCAATTCCATTTACTTTTGATACTTAAGTATTTTTATAACCAAATACTTTTACTCAAGTAGTATTTTACAGTATGACTTTTACTTTAATTTCAGTAATTTTTTGTAAAGGTATCTTTACATTTACTCAAGTACAGTGGCAAGAAAAAGTATGTGAACCCGTTGGAATGACCTGGATTTCTGCATAAATTAGTCAAAACATTTGATCTGATCTTTAGCTTAGTCACAACAATAGACAGAGACAGTGTGCTTAAACTAATAACACACAAATTATTGTATGTTTTTTGTCTATATTGAATACATCATTTAAACATTCCCAATGTAGGTTGGAAAAAGTATGTGAACCACTAGGCTAATGACTTTTTCAAAAGCTAATTGGAGTCAGGAGTCAGCTAACCTGGAGTCCAATCAATGAGACAAGATTGGAGTTGGTTAGAGCTGCCTTGCTCTATAAAAACCACTCACAGAATTTGAGTTTGCTATTCACAAGAAGCATTGCCTGATGTGAACCATGCCTCGAACAAAAGAGATCTCAGAAGACCTAATATTAAGAATTGTTGACTGGCATTAATAAGCTGGAAAGGGTTACGAAAGCATCTCTAAAAGCCTTGATGTTCATCAGTCCACTGTAAGACAAATTGTCTATAAATTGAGAAAGTTCAGCACTGTTGCTACTCTCCCAAGGAGTGGCCGTCCAGAGACGATGACTGCAAGAGCACAGTGCAGAAGGCTCAATGAGGTTAAGAAGAATTCTAGGGTGTCAGCTAAAGACTTACAGAAATCTCTGGAACATGCTAACATCTCTGTTGACGATTCTACGATACGTTAAACACTAACAAGAATGGTGTTCATGGGAGGACACCACACAAGAAGCCACTGCTGTCCAAAAAAAACATTGCTGCACATCTGAAGTTTGCAAAAGAGCACCTGGATGTTCCACAGCGCTACTGGCAAAATATTCTCTGGACAGATGAAACTAAAGTTGAGTTGTTTGAAAAAACATGCACAGCACACCAACATCAAAATCTCATCCCAACTGTAAAGTATGGTGGAAGGAGCATCATGGTTCGGGGCTGCTTTGCTGCCTCAGGGCCTGGATAGCTTGCTATCATCAACGGAAAAATTAATTCCCAAGTTTATCAAGACATTTTGCAGGAGAATGTTAGGCTATCTGTCTGGCCAAATTGAAGCTCAACAGAAGTTGGGTGATGCAACAGGACAACAACCCAAAACACAGAAGTAAATCAACACCAGAATGTCTTCAACAGAAGAAACTACGCCTTCTGGAGTGGCGAAGTCAGAGTTCTGACCTCAACCCGATTTGAGGTGCTGTGGCATGACCTCAAGAGAGCAGTTCACACCAGACTTCCCAAGAATATTGCCAAACTGAAACAGTTTTGTAAAGAGGAATGGTCCAAAATTTCTCCCGCCACTGTATGTGTGTCTGGGTAAGCATCATCTATTTATTTTATTTAACTAGGCAAGTCAATTAAGAACAAATTCCTATTTACAATGACATTCATTTAAAATGATGGCCTAATCTAATATTTATAAAATACTTTTGTATTTTGTAAACTTTGTTTACCTGGAATTTTTCCTTATTGTATGTAGGCTACTACAACTTTTAGTCTTAATCTTTACTACACTACACACTGTTTAGCACGTGACCTCACATGTCAATCCTTAAAGATATAGATGGGTGGGGCCGGCTTAAGAGGGTGTGAACTAGAGGTCGACCGACTAATCTGAATGGCCGATTAATTAGGGCCGATTTAAAGTTTTCATAACAACTGCTAATCGAATCAAATGTATTTATATAGCCCTTCTTACATCAGCTGATATATCAAAGTGCTGTACAGAAACCCAGCCTAAAACCCCAAACAGCAAGCAATGCAGGTGTAGAAGCCCGGTGGCTAGGAAAAACTCCCTAGAAAGGCCAAAACCTAGGAAGAAACCTAGAGAGGAACCAGGCTATGAGGGGTGGCCAGTCCTCTTCTGGCTGTGCCGGGTGGAGATTATAACAGAACATGGCCAAGATGTTCAAATGTTCATAAATGACCAGCATGGTCAAATAATAATAATCACAGTAGTTGTCAAGGGTGCAACAGGTCAGCACCTCAGGAGTAAATATCAGTTGGCTTTTCATAGCCGATCATTGAGAGTATCTCTACCGCTCCTGCTGTCTCTAGAGAGTTGAAAACAGCAGGTCTGGGACAGGTAGCACGTCCAGTGAACAGGTCAGGGTTCCATAGCCGCAGGCAGAACAGTTGAAACTGGAGCAGCAGCACGGCCAGATGCACTGGGGACAGCAAGGAGTCATCAGGCCAGGTAGTCCTGAGGCATGGTCTTAGGGCTCAGGTCCCCCAAGAGAGAGAGAGAAAGAAAGAAAGAAAGAAAGAAAGAAAGAAAGAAAGAAAGAAAGAAAGAAAGAAAGAAAGAAAGAAAGAAAGAAAGAAAGAGAATTAGAAAGAGAATTAGAAAGAGCATTCTTAAATTCACACAGGACACCGGATAAGACAGGAGAAATACTCCAGATATAAAAGACTAACCCTAGCCCCCCGACACAAACTACTACAGCATAAATAAACCTTCAATCCAAGATGGCGTAGCAGTGCAGACGTGTTTTGTTCGTTCTCTCGTGTACTTTTGTATTTTTTCGTCTTTTTTGTATATATTTCAATTTTATTTTCAATCTCTTCTCCATTTTAGTTCAATTATACCTTCCGGTAACCTGCCTCACCCAATGTGATACGGAACCGCTATTACTTCTAATTTTTAGACCTTATAGCAAGAACAACTTAGCCATCAGAAGCTAACCAGCTACAAGCTATTTAGTCATTGTTAGCGGCCTTTACCTTCTGCACAGGTACCAGCCCTTTTAAAAAAATATTTTGAATTTTTTTTAGCCTGAATAATACTCACCAGCCTACCAGTAATGGACTGTCTCTCCACTACAACGCCGGATTCCTGCCATATCCCTGGACCATTACTCATGATCTTCAATGCTAGCTAGCACCCACCAAGTTACCCAGTACCGAAGTTATCCCTGAGGCCCACCTCCTGGCCTACTCAGTTGTTCATCCGGACTCCACCCAAACACGGCTTGAACACACTCTCCACCGGATCCTTGCCGTAAGCTCTGGACCTTGGCACCGGATCACCGCTGCTACCGAGTGGCTATAGTGGCTAACGCCCCTGCCCCGAAGCTAGCACCAGTTAGCCGTGAGCCAGGCGCATCTCCCGGCTAGAAAACTAAATTACTACAACTACAATACCTCTTTCGCCATCTGGCTTGGATCCTTAGTCGACACGGCGCCCCGCCGCACCACCACGACTGGTCTGCCGACGAATACTCCATCCACTGTGCCTTCAACCGGCCTCCGTCGAACGTCGGAGCAGACGCTTCTACTAGCCCCGAGCTACTAACTTTACAACCAACTTTAAACGCCGTGTCGCCTCGTGCTAGCGTAGTAGCGACTACTCCACGGCTTCCCTGTTCCATCTATTGCTGCCCCCTGGACCCTATGATCACTTGGCTACATAGCTGATGCCTGCTGGACTGTCCATTAATCACGGTACTCCATTCTGTTAATTTATTTATTATTTTATTTTTTATCTGTCGGCCCCAGCCGCGAACTCAGGCCCTGTGTGTAGTTAACCGACCCTCTCTGCCCATTCATCGCCATTTTACCTGTTGTTGTTTTAGCTGATTAGCTGTTGTTGTCTCACCCGTTGTTGTCTTAGCTAGCTCTCCAAATCAACACCTGTGATTACTTTATGCCTCGCTGTATGTCTCTCTCATATCTCAATATGCCTTGTATACTGTTGTTTAGGTTAGTTAGAATCGGCTTTCTAATTCGCAATAAAGCCTCCTTCACTCACGCCGCCAAACTTACCCTAGTAAAACTGACTATCCTACCGATCCTCGACTTCAGCGATGTCATCTACAAAATAGCTTCCAACACTCTATTCAGCAAACTGGATGCAGTCTATCACAGTGCCATCCATTTTGTTACCAAATCACCTTATACCACCCACCACTGCGACCTGTATGCTCTAGTCGGCTGGCCCTCGCTACATATTCGTCGCCAGACCCACTGGCTCCAGGTCATCTATAAGTCTACGCTAGGTAAAGCTCCGCCTTATCTCAGTTCACTGGTTACGATAACACCCACCCGTAGCACACGTTCCAGCAGGTATATCTCACTGATCACCCCCAAAGCCAACACCTCATTTGGCCGCCTTTCCTTCCAGTTCTCTGCTGCCAGTGACTGGAACGAATTGCAAAAATCGCTGAAGTTGGAGACTTTTATTTCCCTCACCAACTTTAAACATCAACTATCTGAGCAGCTAACCGATCGCTGCAGCTGTACATAGTCCATCTCTAAATAGCAGACCCAATCTACCTACCTCACCCCCATACTGTTTTTAGTTATTTACTTTTCTGCTCTTTTGCACACCAGTATCTCTACTTGCACATCATCATCTGCTCATGTATCACTCCAGTGTTAATCTGCTAAATTGTAATTATTCGCTCCTATGGCCTATTTATTGCCTACCTCCTCGTGCCTTTTGCACACACTGTATATAGACTTTCTTTTTTCTACTGTGTCATTGACTTGTTTATTGTGTTATTGGCTTGTTTATTGTTTACTCCATGTGTAACTGTTGTTGTCTGTGTCACACTGCTTTGCTTTATCTTGGCCAGGTCGCAGTTGCAAATGAGAACTTGTTCTCAACTAGCCTACCTGGTTAAATAAAGGTGAAATAAAATAAAATAAAAAATAAATACTGGAGGTTGAGACAGGAGAGGTCAGGAGACACTGTGGCCTCATCCGATGATACCCCGGGACAGGGCCAAACAGGCAGGATATAACCCCACCAACTTTGCCAAAGCACAGCCCCCACACCACTAGAGGGATATCTTCAACCACCAACTTACCATCCTGAGATAAGGCCGAGTATAGCCCACAAAGATCTCCGCCACGGCACAACCCAAGGGGGGGGCGCCAACCCAGACAGGAAGACCACGTCAGTGACTCAACCCACTCAAGTAACGCACGCCTCCTAGGGACGGCATGGAAGAGCACCAGTAGGCCAGTGACTCAGCCCCTGTAATAGGGTTAGAGGCAGAGAATCCCAGTGGAGAGAGGGGAACAGGCCAGGCAGAGACAGCAAGGGTGGTTCGTTGCTCCAGTGCCTTTCCGTTCACCTTCACACTCCTGGGCCAGACTACACTCAATCATAGGACCTACTGAAGAGATGAGTATTCAATAAAGACTTAAATGTTGAGACCGAGTCTGCTTCTCTCACATGGGTAGGCAAACCATTCCATAAAAATGGAGCTCTATAGGAGAAAGCCCTGCCTCCATCTGTTTGCTTAGAAATTCTAGGGACAATTAGGAGGCCTGCGTCTTGTGACCGTAGCGTACGTGTAGGTATGTACGGCAGGACCAAATCGGAAAGATAGGTAGGAGCAAGCCCGTGTAATGCTTTGTAGGTTAGCAGTAAAACCTTGAAATCAGCCCTGGTCTTAACAGGAAGCCAGAGTAGGGAGGCTAGCACTGGAGTAATATGATCACATTTCTTGGTTCTTGTCAGGATTCTAGCAGCCGTATTTAGCACTAACTGAAGTTTATTTAGTGCTTTATCCGGGTAGCCGGAAAGTAAAGCATTGCAGTAGTCTAACCTAGAAGTGATAAAAGCATGGATTAATTTTCCTGCATCATTTTTGGACAGAAAATGTCTGATTTTTGCAATCTTACGTAGATGGAAAAAAGCTGTCCTTGAAACAGTCTTGATATGTTCGTCAAAAGAGATCATGGTCCAGAGCAACGCCGAGGTCCTTCACAGTTTTATTTGAGATGACTATACAACCATCAAGATTAATTGTCAGATTCAACAGAAGATCTCTTTGTTTCTTAGGACCTAGAACAAGTATCTCTGTTTTGTCCAAGTTTAAAAGTAGAACGTTTGCAGCCACCCACTTCCTTATGTCTGGAACACAGGCTTCCAGCGAGGGCAATTTTGGGGCTTCACCATGTTTCATTGAAATGTACAGCTGTGTGTCATCCGCATAGCAGTGAAAGTTAACATTATGTTTTCGAATGACATCCCCAAGAGGTAAAATATTTAGTGAAAACAATAGTGGTCCTAAAACGGAACCTTGAGGAACACCGAAATTTACAGTTGATTTGTCAGAGGACAAACCATCCACAGAGACAAACTGGCCAGAACTTGTCCGTGTAGACCAATTTGGGTTTCCAATCTCTCCAAAAGAATGTGGTGATCGATGGTATCAAAAGTAGCACTAAGGTCTAGGAGCACGAGGACAGATGCAGAGCCTCGGTCTGACGCCATTAAAAGGTAATTTACCACCTTTACAAGTGCAGTCTCAGTGCTATGATGGGGTCTAAAACCAGACTGAAGCATTTTGTATACATTGTTTGTCTTCAGGAAGGCAGTGAGTTGCGGCGCAACAGCTTTTTCGAAAGGAATGGAAGATTCGATATAGGCCTATATTTTTTTTTATTTTCTGGGTCAAGGTTTGGCTTTTTGAAGAGGCTTTATTACTGCCACTTTTAGTGAGTTTGGTACACATCCGGTGGATAGAGAGCCGTTTATTATGTTCAACATAGAAGGGCCAAGCACAGGAAGCAGCTCTTTCAGTAGTTTAGTTGGAATAGGGTCCAGTATACAGCTTGAAGGTTTAGAGGCCATGATTATTTTCATCATTGTCAAGAGACATAGTACTAAACACTTGAGTGTCTCCCTTGATCCTAGGTCCTGGCAGAGTTGTGCAGACTCAGGACAACTGAACACGTAGATTTAAAGAGGAGTCCGTAATTTGCTTTCTAATGATCATGATCTTTCCTCAAAGAAGTTCATGAATTTATTACTGCTGAAGTGAAAGCCATCCTCTCTTGGGAATGCTGCTTTTTAGTTAGCTTTGCAACAGTATCAAAAATAAATTTCGGATTGTTCTTATTTTCCTCAATTAAGTTGGAAAAATAGGATGATCGAGCAGCAGTGAGGGCTCCTCGATACTGCACGGTACTGTCTTTCCAAGCTAGTCAGAAGACTTCCAGTTTGGTGTGGTGCCGTTTCCATTCCAATTTTCTTGAAGCTTGCTTCAGAGCTCAGGTATTTTCTGTATACCAGGGAGCTAGTTTCTTATGACAAATGTTTTTCGTTTTTAGGGTGCGACTACATCTAGGGTATTGCGCAAGGTTAAATTGAGTTGCTCAGTTAGGTGGTTAACTAACTTTTGTCCTCTGACATCCTTGGGTAGGCAGAGGGAGTCTGGAAGGGCATCAAGGAATCTTTGGGTTGTCTGAGAATTTATAGCACCTTTTGATGATCCTTGGTTGGGGTCTGAGCAGATTATTTGTTGCGATTGCAAACATAATAAAATGGTGGTCCGATAGTCCAGGATTATGAGGAAAAACATTAAGATCCACAACATTTATTCCATGGGACAAAACTAGGTCCAGAGTATGACTGTGGCAGTGAGTAGGTCCGGAGACATGTTGGACAAAACCCACTGAGTCGATGATGGCTCCGAAAGCCTTTTGGAGTGGGTCTGTGGACTTTTCCATGTGAATATTAAAGTCACCAAAAATTTGAATATTATCTGCTATGACTACAAGGTCCGATAGGAATTCAGGGAACTCAGTGAGGAACGCTGTATATGGCCCAGGAGGCCTGTAAACAGTAGCTATAAAAAGTGATTGAGTAGGCTGCATAGATTCCATGACTAGAAGCTCAAAAGACAAAAACATAGTTTTTTTTTTGTGTAAATTGACATTTTTTATCGTAAATGTTAGCAACACCTCCGCCTTTGCGGGATACGAGGGGGATATGGTCACTAGTGTAAACCGTAGTCTGGCTTTTTTATGGCGGTTTTGGAGCAGTTGCTTCCTCCTTGCTGAGCGGCCTTTCAGGTTATGTCAATATAGGACTCGTTTTACTGTGGATATAGATACTTTTGTACATGTTTCCTCCAGCATCTTCACAAGGTCCTTTGCTGTTGTTCTGGGATCGATTTGCACTTTTTGCATCAAAGTATGTTCACCTCTAGGAGACAGAACACATCCCCTTCCTGAGCGGTATGATGGCTGCGTGGTCCCATGGTGTTTATACTTGCGTACTATTGTTTGTATAGATGAACGTGGTACCTTTAGGCGTTTGGAAATTGCTCAAAAGGATGAACCAGACTTGTGGAGGTCTACAATTTTCTTTCTGAGGTCTTGGCTGATTTCTTTTGATTTTCCCATGATGTCAAGCAAAGAGACACTGAGTTTGTAGGCCTTGAAATACATCCACAGGTACACTTCCAATTGACTCAAATTATGTCAATTAGCCTATCAGAAGCTTCTAAAGCCATGACATCGTTTTATGGAATTTTCCAAGCTGTTTAAAGGCACAGTCAACTTAGTGTATGTAAACTTCTGACCCACTGGAATTGTGATACAGTGAATTATAAGTGAAATAATCCGTCTGTAAACAATTGTTGGAAGAATGACTTGTGTCATGCACACAGTAGGTGTCCTAAACGACTTGCTAAAACTATAGTTTGTTAACAAGACATTTGTGGAGTGGTTTAAAAATGAGTTTTAATGACTCCAACCTAAGTGTATGTAAACTTCCGACTTCAACTGTAAGTACACATACAACCCTTGGCACACAAGGATGTGCCAGCAGTCTCTTGGGACTTTCATTGGGAATTCTTCATCTGCAGACAGGCTTTCGCAGCTCTCCATATCTGAGGACAGATAACGTCACAAAGAAACAAGCTTCAGTATATTACAATTAGACAGCCCTGACTATTATGTTGCTATTATCTCTCTCTGTCTGTTGTCATAGTTTTCCTCTCCATGAATTGGAGAATATCTTCATAATGTCACAAAAGCTCTGACGAGGGCCGCGAGGCCGATACGTAAGCGTATTAAATATCAGTGATACTATCAAGAGCAGTGTGCGGTTTCCTTTTTCCTTCATCTTGTTCAACTGTTGCCATGCACCTGCAAAAAAAGATTGCTCAGATGTGCGAGTGCCTTTTGAATTTTATAATGTCCTTCCACAAAATGATATGCCCTATCCAACTAGTACTGTTGTATACAACATTTGCTAACATAAGTACACATACAACCCTTACCTGCCCTATCCAACTAGTACACCTACTACTTCCCTTTTCTTACAGCTGGAGCAGCAAATCCTTTGCATTTGAGGATGTGTTTTTAATTTACAATTATTAATATGCCTACATCAAGATAACAAGCAAATATGAAGTTAGATAGCTGATGATTTTCCACTTAGCTATACAATATGTAAAGTTGTCTAGCTAGCTAGCAGCTCCTAGACTACACACAGTGGCCTAGAGTACAAGTCAAAAGGTTGGACACACGTACTCAAACCCTTGAATTTCTTTATTTTGACTGTTTTCTACATTGTAGAAGAGGGTGGCTACTTTGAAGAGGGTGGCTACTTTGAAGAATTTCAAATATAAAATATATTTTGATTCGTTTAACACTTTTTTGGTTCGTATATGATTTCATATGTGCTATTTCATAGTTTTGATGTCTTCACTATTATTCTACAATGTAGAAAATAGTAAAATAAAGAAAAACCCTTGAATAAGTAGGTGTGTCCAAACTTTTGAATGGTACTGTATATTTTTGTCACATTTCAAGAGCTTGGGACTATAAGGTTCCATCTGCAAAAAATATTATTCTGAGATAATAGGCTTTAAATTTCTGAACCCTCATTGGTTTGAATGATGTCAGCAATTTGTTTTATCTTGTATTCTTCTGAACAACATGAATTGGAGTACTATAGTATATAGGTAGAGAACATTTCACAGAACAAGGGATTGTAAATAACTCAATTTTGACAAAAAAATGCAGATAAAACCTTATAGTCTCAAGCTATCGATTTTCAAAATGTATTTACTTACTTGAATAGGTTCACGCCTACGCCCATGAACCAACCAATCGTTTGGAGTAAAGCATTGTCAAGCTGAGGCCCCGCTTCTGATTCAAAACGGGCTGTAGTACCTGTGCACTCCATGTAGGAGAGCACACTTTGACTTAAACACGTAGGTTAATAGAAAGACAGCAGTCACACACAGCATGATTTTAAAGAACCATTAGGTTTAAAATGCACAACTATTACTTCCTATTTTTGCAAACATTGTTATCACGTTCAGCACACAAAGTAACCAATGATCCTAAAGTTTAAATGCAACAATGTTTCACATGCATAACATATTATTTTCAAAGAGATGGCTAACAACAGCAAGCGAGCTGCAATAAAAGAAAACAGTTCCACTCACCAAATGATTATAATTTAAAACACAACTTCTTAGTGAAAGATAATGTCGAAAAGGGAGAAGCTAACAAATTAGCATCAACATCCTCTTCGATAGCACCTGCTACTGCAACCACCAACGCACATTAGCCTACAACAAATACTAGCTAGCTTAGTACGTGGGGAAACTACTGCTCACTATTGTGCAGTGACCCATCTGCCTTCGAAAAGGCAGAAGTTTCCATACGTTTATGTAAAAATGGTCCCAACCATTACAAGTCAAAATATGATTGGTTGATTCCACTGTCACTCCAAATGTCTGCTCTAATACAGTTGAATAGCTTTCTATCGAGCTTCTGAGGGCCTCGACAATGGTGAGCTATGTAGCTAGATTTATCTCCCCAGAGACTCTCAAACATAAATCCTTATTGGACATGTTTTTCTCAGTTTTAACCCTTTCCTTTCCAACACAAACTGAAGAGATTAAATCAGAATGCCATTGATAAAAATAACATAATTAGAATACCGTTGAGATATTATTGAAAAGATGAAATAGAAGAAGGGGGGAAAAATCGTTTATATAAAAAAGAATACAGCAATTATTTTATAAATCCTTGGGCCTTCTCTGAAGGCGTAGAAGGCCTTGACTGTTCCCCACTGCACAAAATACATAATAACTTCCATATGAGAATCTCAGTTCCTTTTTTTTCATTCCTCTTGGAGTAATCATATCGGAACGCTTGGGGATTCCAAGATTCATACATTTGAAATATGCACTAAGGCAGTAGTTCGTACTTCCTTCAAATACTCCCCCCTTAAAAAAACACACTTGCTGGAAGTCAGAGTGTGTGAGCACAGCTACAGGGGCTGGGAGAGGTGAATTATGGCACACTTGTCAATTATAGAAATTGAGACTGAGCGCTGTAGCATACATCAGAATGTTGAAAAGACTGCCTGTGCCCCCCAACTCTGTTCAACTCTGTGCTTTGGCTTGATTTAGCAGTTCTTTGGTTGAGAAAGTTTAAATGAAAATAAATAAAAAAGCACAGTGTGATGTTGTTGCAAACATGTTTTGCTCTCTCTCTCTGTGTGTGTGTGTGTGTGTGTGTGTGTGTGTGTGTGTGTGTGTGCGTGTATATGTGTGTGTGCGTGCGTACATGCATGTGTGTGTATGTGTGCATACATACGTGTGTGTGTGTGTGTGTGTGTGTGTGTGTGCATTTGTGTGTATGTGTGCATACATACGTGTGTGCGTGTGTATGAGCGTGCATTTGTGCGTGTGGGTGGGTGCATGAGAGTGCGTGCGTTGTTTGTGTGTGCATATGTGTGTGGCTTGCTAAATCAGGCTGAGGTTCAGCAGCAGGCTGGGAGTAGTAATGTAATGATGAGGGAATAGCTCCACTACACACTGCCTTCGGAAAGCATTCAGACCCTTGAATTTTTCCACATTTTGTTACGTTACAGCATTATTCTAACATTGATTAGATAAAAAAAACAATCCTTAGCAATCTACAAACAATACACCATAATGACAAAACGAAAACTGTTTTTTAGAAATGTTGCAACAACAGAAATACCTTCTTTTTTTTTACATAAGTATTCAGACCCCCTGTTTCCATTGATCGTCCTTGAGATGTTTCTACAACTTGAATGGAGGCCACCTGTGGTACATTCAATTGATTGGACATGATTTGGAAATGCACACACCTGTCTATGTAAGGTCCCACAGTTGACAGTGCAGGTCAGAGCAAAAGCAAAGCCATGAGGTCGAAGAAATTGTCCGTAGAGCTCAGAGACAGGATTGTGTCCAGGCACAGATCTGGGGAAGGGTACCAAAAAATTCTGCAGCATTGAAGGTCCCCAAGAACACAGTGGCCTCCATCATTCTTAAATGAAATAAGTTTGGAACCACCAAGACTCTTCCTAGAGCACACAGCCAAGACAACACAGGAGTGGCAGAATGTCCTTGAGTGGCCCAGCCAGAGCTGGGACTTGAACCTGATGGAACATCTCTGGAGAGACCTGAAAATAGCTGTGCAGGAACACTCCCTATCCATCCTGACAGAGCTTGAGAGGATCTGCAGAGAAGAATGGGAGAAACCCCCTAAATACAGTTGTGCCAAGCGTGTAGCGTCATACCCAAGATGACTCGAGGCTGCAATCACTGCCAAAGGTGCTTCAACAAAATACTGAGTTAAGGGTATTGTCACGGCCGTCAAAGGGAGGAGACCAAGGCGCAGCATGGGATGCATACATTCTTCTTTAGTTCAAAGAACAAACACTAAACAAAACAACAAACGAACCGTGAAGCTATACAAAAATGAGTTCTGACAGGCAGCTACACATAGACAACTACCCACAAATGCAGGTGGGAAAAGGCAACCTAAGTATGGTTCTCAATCAGAGACAACGATAGACAGCTGCCTCTGATTGAGAACCACACCCGGCCAAACACACAGAAATACAAAATCATAGAAAAAGGAACATAGAATGCCCACCCAAATCACACCCTGACCAAACCAAAATAGAGACATAAAAAGCTCTCTACGGTCAGGGCGTGACAGGTATGAATTCTCATTATGGGGTATTGTGTGTAGGTTGATGGGGGATTAAAAAAAAAATTAGAATAAGGCTGTGACCTAACAAAATGTGGAAAAAGTCAAGGGGTCTGACTACTTTCCAAAGTCAATGTATGTTCCCACTACAATCAATTAATCTATCAATCAATCAATCAAATGTTTTTATAAAGTCCTTTTTACATCAGCCGAGGTCACAAAGTGCTATACAGAAACCCAGCCTAAAACCCCAAACAGCAAGCAATGCAGATGTAGAAGCACTACATGGAACTGAATCTTTCTCTCTCTCTGTCTTTCTTTATTTCTTTCTTTCTCTCTCACTTTCTCTCTCTCTCTTTCTCTCATTCTCTCTCTCACTCTCTCTCTCACTCTCCCTCCCTCCATCCGAAAGGAAGTGACTGAGCCCCAGACCCCAGGCCTGGAAGAGAGTGAGTAGGAAATTAAGGGAAGACAGAGGGATGTTGACCTTGATGCTGGGAAAGGTCTGGCTTGTAATTGCTTCGAGGTTTGTCTCCCAGTTAGACTTCTGGAGCAGCAGGGCTGTGGGAGTGGAGGGCTGGGGTAAGAGGGGGGTGGGAGGGGACCTGAACTGACTCCCCCTGCCTGTGTGGATTTTTCTGGCACTGTGAAGGGCCCCCTGCTCTAGTTACACTGGGCCCAGCTGGGCAGGGACAGGAGGCAATGTTGGGAATGATAGGGGCTTTATAAAATCAAGGTCATATAAATTCATACACCATTCAACAATACTACTTTCAGAAATGCTATTGGATAACCTTTTTCAGTCCTTCCTTTTTAGTCCTTAAGACAGAAACAGATATGCTCCAAAGAAAGTTGGTGAGGTCCAGATTTCTGAAATTCTTATTTCTCTAATGCTTTTACCAACACCATATTTTATCTTTCACTATTTTTCTTTCCTCAGACATACAGATAAATTGGACGCTCACACACTCACTTAGAAGCACACTCACACACCATCTATTAGACATGGCTGAAGTTTCCACTCATGCATAACTTACCTGGTCCTTGAGTGTAAGTAGGGCTCTCAGTGCAGGCAGGCATGCAGCCGAAGGTGTTTCGATTTGGGCCCAATCAATCCCCTTAAGTGTGTGATATGAGGAAGAAGGGCTGTAAACACGTCAAATTAGCCCTAATGAATGGTGCGGCCGGAGTGGAGGGAGCTGGGTGCCGGAGCAGGACTGTCCATTAGGAAGAGTTATATGTGACGCTTCACACATACGGGCAGAGGCAGATATACACATACACACACACACGCACGCAGATACTCACACTTATGCAGACATGCGCACACACACAAACATCCACCTGCGCATGAACAATCGCGTGCACACACACTCGCTCACAGGGTTAACCCTGCGAGACCCAACATTGTAAAAATGCAACGTTTCCTAAATTGCATCCTGTACAGGTCCTAAACTCAAAAATCATGTCAAACACCACCTAGTACATCTCCTTAGACCCAGATGTATCTTTTTTATTTTTATTTTTCACCTTTATTTAACCAGGTAGGCCAGTTGAGAACAAGTTCTCATTTACAACTGCGACCTGGCCAAGATAAAGAAAAGCAGTGTGACACAAACAACACAGAGTTACACATGGAATAAACAAATGTACAGTCATTAACACAATAGAAAAGTCTATATACAGTGTGCGCAAATGAAGTAAGATTAGGGAGGTTAGGAAATAAATAGGCCAAGGTGGCGAAATAATTACAATGGAGGAATTGCAAGTAGAGATATTGGGGTGCAAAGGAGAAAAAATAAATAAATAACAATATGGGGATGAGGTAGTTGGGTGGGCTATTTACAGATTTACAGGTGCAATGATCTGTAAGCTGCTCTGACAGCTAATGTTTAAAGTATCTCTTAGTAGTCTCTTAGTAGTATTTGTTGTGTGTTGGTATGATTATTGTGGCATCAGTAGCCTCTGAAAGATTAGAAACCTGTCCACTTGCTTGAGACCACACTGGTCTCAGACCACATTTATTGTAGCTTGGGACATTAATAATTCAAATCTGAGGAAAACGCAACCGAAGTTCTAGCAATACATTGCCTGCAGTACTCGCGCTTCAAAAACTCTCAACCATTGTTACTCTACCTTCTGGAGTGGCTACAAGCCCCCCCCCCCCCCAATGGCAAATCAGATCCCAACTCTATTCTGCTCCTTCCTTCCTATAGGCAGAAAATCAAACAGGAAGTATCCATGCTAAGGTCTATTCAACGCTGGTCTGGCGAATCGGAATCCATGCTTCAAGATTGTTTTGATCATGCCGACTGGGATATGCTCCAGGTTGCTTCTGGGAATAACATTGACGTATACACTGACACGGTGACTGAGGAAGTATATAGGGGATGTTGTTCCCACTGTGACGATTAAAACCTATCCAAACCAAAAGCTGTGGATAGATGGCAGCATTCGCGCAAAACTGACTGGGAGTATGGTTGTTTACAAATAGTCCAGTTATGTCCTCCTTAAGGCAATCAAACAGTCAAAACGTCAGTACAGAGAAAAAGTAGAGTCCCAATTCAACGTCTCAGACACGGGACGTATGTGGCAGGGACTCCAGACAATCACGAACTACAAAGGGAAAACCAGCCACGTCACGGACACCGATGTCTTGGGGCAGCTCCCGAGTGCTGTGAGCTCTCGTTCTCTGTGACCAACACTTAATATGTTGCGTTTATATTTTTGTTCAGTATACATAGACATGGAACACTGGTCACTTTAATATTGTTAACATACTGTTTTACTCATTTCATACAGTATGTTAGCAAATGTTGTATACAACAGTACAGTTAAAGGCGGAAGTGGCAAGAGTACTAAATTATCCTACTGAAGTAGAAGTACTGTTACTATAATGACATTCGACTCAAGTAGAAGCAAAACTGCTGGTGTAAAAAACTACTCATGTAAAAGTAAAAAGTTGCTTATTTAACCCCTAGAGTCGATTGACGTACCGGTGAAAGGTGACAGAGCTAGAGCGGTGTTTATGAGACATTCCAAAAACCTGTCTTCTCACGAAAACGTCTGTAGCGTCCGAACGGTTTGACCAACAAACTATTATGACCACTCTATGGAGCGGGGGACTCTTTCCACACATTGTAGTCTCCACTTTGTTTTGCTCTACGACCTTCACAAGTGTCACAGGACACCGACACCGGTTGAAAAAAATGTATGGAAGTATGAAGGTAGTTTTGTGCCTACCCAAAAAAGGGTCAAATATATATATTTCCTGAGCTTTCTTATAGGACAAACACTTCAAAACCTTGTTTCTTATGATTACATTTTTTGACTGTCTTTTTTGCCATTTATGAATGTGTTATTCAATGCGTTTCTTTGGGCTATAGTGTAAAGGCGAAATTCAATATTATATTAAATATTTTTTTCATTTGATACCTAAAGGGGTCCTAAAATTCTAAATCAAACAACTATATGATCCATAGTATGGCCATCTTCAAACAATTCCATATGTCAGTTTAGAACCCACCCCCCCAGCAGCTTAGACTTCTAAGAATTAAAAAGTATTTTTTAAATTAAAACTTGACCTTGATAGTTAGCTAATTTCGCTAAGGTTATTTGAATGTTTTTACACATGATCGTTTCCATGCAATAAATAGAAAAAGGAAGAGAGGAAATAGTATGAACTAAGTGAATTTATTCTGTGAGTTGCAAAAAGGCACATCTCTATGTAAAAAACTAAGGATTTGTCAAGAATATACTATTAACATTTGAAAATAATTGAAACATTCAAAGCAATAAAAATGTATTGATAAACTAAAGCAATATAAAATAAAGTGCATAAACAATCAATCATCCAGTCACGCTCTTTTCCTCACTCACTCACTCACTCAATCACCCATGCAAGGCCAAATGGAGAGTGCCAGGGCACATTGGACATGCCTAAAGGATTTGATGTCCAATTAGCTCTAGAGGCAAGAACAGAACCTTGTGGAAATGCAAAATGAATGAGCAAACCTTTGAGATCCCCTGAAATAGAAAAGGGGCTATATATCAAATCAAAGTTTATTGGTCACATAAACAGTTTAGCAGGTGTTATAGCAATGCAAGCGAAATGCTTATGTTACTAGCACTTAACAATGATGTCAAATGTCCAAAAAATTAAATGTAAAGAAAAATACTAATAAAATGCAAGAAATCAAGAACGGTGGGATGAATCCAATTTAACAACCCAAGTAGCACTGCAGAAGTATCAAAATGCAATCTATACATATGTGCACCAGGGGAATTTATGCAAAATAAACTAAGAGTGATATACAACAGTAGATATATAAGAGTAAGCTATGTCAAGAATCCAGTATATAAATATGCAGTGTGTATAAACAGTGTAACTACAATACAATGTGCAGTAGTAGAAATATTACAATAAGCTATGTCAGGGATACAGTATTTAAACACACAGTGTGAAACGGGAAGTGACCAGTGGTTCAATGTCTCTATAACATGGGACAGCAACATTGGCTGTGAGTGAGTGTGTGTGTGATAGCTTGTGTGTGTGTTTGTTTTATTTGCATCACCTGGTAGACGGCTAGTAATGGCTGTCACAGAATGATAGGCTGATAATAGAAGCTGTTTTGTAACCTCAGGTCTTGGCTTTGATGCACTTGTACTGTCCAAGTGAACAGTCTGTGGCTCGGGTGAGTGAGGTCCTTGATAGTGGAGCAGTTGCCCTACCAGGCGGTGCTGCAGCCCGACAGAATGCTCTCCATGGAGCATCTGTAGAAGTTTGTGACGGTATTAAGGTCCATGCCGAATTTCTTCAGCCGCCTGAGATTGTAGAGGCGCTGTTGCGCCTTCTTCACCACAATATCGGTGTGGCGAGACCCTTTCAGTTCCTCAGTGATGTGCACGCAGAGGAACTTGAAGCTTATAACCCTATCCACTGCAGCCCCGTCGATGAGGTTTGGGACATGCTCCCTCGTCTGTCTCCTGCTGTCCATGATAAGCTCCTTTATTTGTTGACGTTGAGGGAGAGGTTATCCTGGTTTTCCTGGCACCACTCCGCCATGGCTCTAATCTCCTCCCTATAGGCTGTCTTGTTGTTGTTGGTAATCAGGCCTACCACTGTTGTGTCGTCAGCAAACTTGATGATTGAGTTTGAGTCGTAGTCACTAGTGAACAGGGAGTACAGAAGGGGGCTGAGCATACACCCCTGGAGGGCCCCCGTGTTGAGGATGCGCATGGCGGAGGTGTTGTTGCCTACCCTCACCACCTGGGGTCGCACCGTGAGGAAATCTAGGATCCAGTTGCATAGGGAGGAGTTCAGACCCAAGTTCCTGAACTTAGTGATGAGCTTGGTGGGTACTATGGTGTTAAAATCTGAGCTGTAGTCAATGAACAGTATTTTCACATAGGTATTCCTCTTGTCCAGGTGGGATATGGCGGTGTGCAGTGCAACAGTGATTGTGTCGTCCATGGATCTGTTGGGGTGGTATGCAAATTAGAGTGGGTCAAGGCTGTTGGGTATGTTGGAGGTGACATGGTCCTTGACTTTCAAAGCACTTCATGATGACAGAAGTGAGTGCTATGGAGCAATACTCATTTACTTCAGTTACCTTGGCTTGCTTGAGTACAGGAACAATGGTGGCCATCTTGAAGCAAGAGTGGATGACAGACTGGGATAGTGAGAGCTTGAAAATGGCTATAAACACTCCAGCTAGCTGGTCTGCACGTGCTCTAAGAGCGCGGCTTGGGTGTCACGTTCTGACCTTAGTTCCTTTTTTATATCTTTATTTTAGTTTGGTCAGGGCGTGAGTTGGGGTGGGCATTCTATGTTGTTTTTCTATGTTTTGTTCTGTATGTTATATTTCTATGTGTTTGGCCTAGGTTCTCAATCAGAGGCAGGTGTCAGTCGTTGTCTCTGATTGGGAGCCATATTTAGGTAGCCTGTTTTCTATTGTGTTTTGTGGGTGATTGTTTCCGTTTCAGTGTTTGCACCATTCGAGACTGTATCGTTTTTCATTTGATTCTCTTGTTCTTTTTTTGTATTCATTCTCGATTAAACATTTATTATGGATACGTACCACGCTGCATTTTGGTCCTCCTCTCCTTCCACAAACGAAAGCGTTACAGAATCACCCACCAACCAAGGACCAAGCAGCGTGGTAAACAGGAGCAGAGGATTCTGGACTCATGGACATGGGAGGAGATACTAGACGGTAAGGGACCCTGGGCACAGGCTGGGGAATATCGTTGCCCCAAGGAAGAACTGGAGGCAGCGAAAGCTGAGCGGCGGCGATATGAGGAGGTAGCACGGCAACGCGACAGGCACGAGAGGCAGCCCCCCCCAAAAATGTTGGGGGGGGCACACGGGGTGTGTGGCAGAGTCAGGTTGGAGACCTGAGCCCACTCCTCGTGCTTATCCTAAGCAGCACGTTACTGG
Source organism: Salvelinus namaycush (assembly GCF_016432855.1). Classification (NCBI taxonomy): domain Eukaryota; kingdom Metazoa; phylum Chordata; class Actinopteri; order Salmoniformes; family Salmonidae; genus Salvelinus; species Salvelinus namaycush. The sequence goes on along the minus strand of NC_052309.1, from coordinate 52,069,041 downwards.
TCAAGCACCACGTTACTGGTGTTGTCGGAGGAAGGCCAGAGTTTGGTGGGATCCGGGATGGCAGGATAGCTTTGAGGAATGAGCCCACTCCAGGATCTGGGACAAAAATTAGCCGGATTCTTGGACCCTGGGCGGTAGGAGATGGTAAAATGTAATTGTGTGAATAACAGAGTCCATGGGCCTGCCTTGAGTTGAGGCACTTGGCGGTACAGAGATATTCTAAATTCTTATTGTCGGTCTACACCAAGAATGGATGTTGCGCCCCTTCAAGCCAGTGCCTCCAAACCTCCAACGCCATCTTGACTGCCAGAAGTTCACAATTTCCTACATCATAATTCCTCTCAGCGGGATTGAGACGGTGGGACAGGAAGGCACAGGGATGCAGCTTTTGGTCCCGGGCAGACCACTGGGACAGGACGGCCCCCACTCCAACGTCAGAAGCGTCGACCTCTACCACGAACTGACGGGACGGGTCCGGATGGATGAGGATGGGGCTGTGGTGAACCGATGTTTCAAATTCAAAAACGTCCGGTCAGCAGCTGTGGACCATGTGAACGGAACCTTGGGAGAGGTGAGAGCAGAGAGGGGGGAAGCCAGGGTGCTGTAGTCTCGAATGAAGCGGAGGTAGAAATTCCAGAAAACGTTGCAGCTGCACTCTGGACGTGGGTTGAGGCCAATCAACCACTGCTCTCACCTTATCAGGACCCAACTGAATGTTCCCTACTGCGATGAGGGGGTAGCTCTCCGGAGGAGGTAAGTGGGGTTCTCGGAGAGCCATGGTAGGAAGGGGAGAAACACCACTAGTAGCGGGGTTACTGAAAGTCTGGGCGGGTACCGTTGTGGCTTGCTGCCTATTAGATCGCCCGCAGAATTGCTCCAGTAAGGTGTGGAAGGTTTGGTCATGGTGTTCTGCCATGGTGTGGAATCCTTCCATAAGGTTCCGTTGCAACTCCTCATGTCTTCAAATGGTGGCTCCTTGTGAGGAGACAGTGTTGCAGAGCTGGTCCCAGTCTGCTGGGTCGGCCATGGCCAGTTCGTACTATCACGACTCAGGATATGATCCAGATGCAGACACAGGAGGTGGATAGTACAGTTCTCATAATATGTATTATACAAGGGGACAGACCAGGGCAGGTCGAGGGCAGGCAGAGGTCAGTAATCCAGGGCAGAGTTAATGAGGTACAGAACGGCAGGCAGGCTCAGGTTCAGGGCAGACAGAATGGTCAGTAGTCCAGGGCAGAGTCAATGAGGTACAGAACAGCAGGCAAGCTCAGGGTCAGGGCAGGCAGAATGATCAGAACCGGGAAGACTAGAAAACAGCGACGAGAAAGACTTGAAAACGGGAAAACACGCTGGTAAGACTTGACGGGACAAGACGAACTGGCAACAGACAAACAGAAAACACTGGTATAAATACACAGGGGATAATGGGGACAAATGGGAGACACCTGGTAGGGGGTGGAGACAAGCACAAGACCGATGAAACAGATCAGGGCATGACATCTTTTTAAAAAAGGGCTCCCGTGATGATTGGAACCGCTTCGGAGGATCTCACTCCAGAATGTTGAATTTGTGGTGAGTAATCTCCGATCTGATGTCCAGAAGTGCTTGTCGGTCTTAGGAAATAATACTAGAAACTTTCTGATCAAATAAAGTAAAAAAATTACACTAAAATAAAGAAAAGACTGAAGTTGGGTGGGAGCTAGCAACAAGGCGACCATCGTCGACGCCACAGCTTGCAATAGATTGATAAACTATAGGGCTGCATGTACAGAGTACATTTGCTTATGTAGTGTTCCTTCAGCAAAAACAAAGGAGTTCTGTTCTAACGCCTTCACCTCTCTCTGATCTTGCTGTTCAGTTTCAGCAAGAGCTGATTTTCAAAGTGAATCGAGTCTATCCTGACTCACTTTGCAGTGAAGAACAGTCCAGCGCAAATAAAAAGACGCTTACAGGCAGCAGAGGCAGGCAGGCCTGTGTTCAGTTTGAGAGACAGCAAGTCTATCTTCTCTGACACACAGGCAAAGTACACATCCAGCTCCACTGTACATCGTGACCTTCTTGGGATGAACGGAAATCCTCTTTATCAGATTAATGCTGCCTCTGTTGCCCTGTCTCGCCCTCTGTCATCATGTTAAGATGATGCTTCAGGTAGACCAAACCTGTATAGTGGCAACCACATACACATATTGAATATGTCTGCAGATGCTGCTCTATCTGGCAACTTAGTTCATCATATCACTGACATTACAATAACCCTAACACAGACTTCCCATATTTATCTCAGATACTGAGACTGTTGTGAGTTTGTCAGATGTTCTCAGACCCAAAAGGTTATGGCCATGTCTAGCTGTACCTAGTGTGTAGACTCAGTTATATGCCAGATTGATTTAAACCAACCCATATATTGGTGTCTCTCACTTCACATACACACTCAATAAAATGAGAATGATGTGTAGACAAAACATTACTTGTGAGAGACGCTGATAACGAATGAATACATCAGTCACGAAGGTTAATGTCATGAATGCTAAGCCTACTTCAACTCTCATAAATGTGTCATGAACTGCTTCATAGAGATGTTATGAATGTTACAGAATAGGTTTACCCAGAAAACACGCATTTTAAGTGATTGAATGATGTGATATTTGGCTATTTTATGCTTTCATACATTATCTGAGTGATCTAACCAAATATAGTTAGTTAGAATGGGTCAACTTGCTTTCTTCTTTTATCTGAGACTTCCTGAGTCTGGCTTTTGGAGCGTTATCATAATTTACACATTACTGCTCCTTACCTGATGGGTCAAAGGCAGCGGTGGCCGAGTGAAATTAGCAGGTTTCTCGCCACTCACCTTCCCACAATCCCCGGCACATTTCTCCACGTGCCCTCTTTGAAAATGAATGGGGGCGGGAACTTCTCCTGCCGACTCAGCGTCTGGTGAAAATGCACTGTTACTACGGTTGCTGTCCTTTCAGCATAATGAGCCTGTCAAACTCACATCCTTTGATGTGTCACTGTTGTAACTTTTGGTGATGGTGTCAAATCAAATCAAATCAAATTTCAAATCAAATTAAATCAAATGTTAGTGGTCACATACAGTCGTGGCCAGAAGTTATGAGAATGACACAAATATTAATTTTCACAAAGTCTGCTGCTTCAGTGTCTTTAGATATTTTTGTCAGATGTTACTATGGAATACTGAAGTATATTTACAAGCATTTCATAAGTGTCAAAGGCTTTTATTGACAATTACATGAAGTTGATGCAAAGAGTCAATATTTGCAGTGTTGACCCTTCTTTTTCAAGACCTCTGCAAATCCGCCCTGGCATGCTGTCAATTAACTTCTGGGCCACATCCTGACTGATGGCAGCCCATTCTTGCATAATAAATGCTTGGAGTTTGTCAGAATATGTGGGTTTTTGTTTGTCCACCCGCCTCTTGAGGATTGACCACCAGTTCTCAATGGGATTAAGGTCTGGGGAGTTTCCTGGCCATGGACCCAAAATATCGCTTTTTTGTTCCCCGAGCCACTTAATTTTCACTTTTGCCTTATGGCAAGGTGCTCCATCATGCTGGAAAAGGCATGTTTTGTCACCAAACTGTTCCTGGATGGTTGGGAGAAGTTGCTCTCGGAGAATGTGTTGGTACCATTCTTTATTGATGGCTGTGTTCTTAGGCAAAATTGTGAGTGAGCCCACTCTCTTGGCTGAGAAGCAACCCCACACATGAATGGTCTCAGGATGCTTTACTGTTGGCATGACACAGGACTGATGGTAGCGCTTAACTTGTCTTCTCCGGACAAGCTTTTTTCCGGATGCCCCAAACAATCGGAAAGGGGATTCATCAGAGAAAATGACTTTACCCCAGTCCTCAGCAGTCCAATCCCTGTACCTTTTGCAGAATATCAGTCTGTCCCTGATGTTTTTCCTGGAGAGAAGTGGCTTCTTTGCTGCCCTTCTTGACACCAGGCCAACCCTTTCAAAAGTCTTCGCCTCACTGTATGTGCAGATGCACTCACACCTGCCTGCTGCCATTCCTGAACAAGCTCTGTACTGGTGGTGTCCCAATCCCGCAGCTGAATCAACTTTTGGAGACGATCCTGGCACTTGCTGGACTTTCTTGGGCGCCCTGAAGCCTTCTTCACAACAATTGAACCGCTCTCCTTGAAGTTCTTGATGATCCGATAAATGGTTGATTTAGGTGCAATCTTACTGGCAGCAATATCCTTGCCTGTGAAGCCCTTTTTGTGCAAAGCAATGATGACGGCACGTGTTTCCGTGCAGGTAACCATGGTTGGCAGAGGAAGAACAATGATTCCAAGCACCAACCTCCTTTTGAAGCTTACAGTCTGTTATTCAAACTCAATCAGCATGACAGAGTGATCTCCAGCCGTGTCCTCGTCAACACTCACACCTGTGTTAACGAGAGAATCATTGACATGATGTCAGCTGGTCCTTTTGTGGCAGGGCTGAAATGCAGTGGAAATGTTTTTGGGGGATTCAGTTCATTTGCATGGCAAAGAGGGACTTTGCAATTAATTGCAATTAGTCTGATCACTCTTCATAACATTCTGGAGTATATACAAATTGCCATCATACAAACTGATGCAGCAGACTTTGTGAAAATTAATATTTGTGTCATTCTCAAAACTTTTGGCCACGACTGTACACATGGTCAGCAGATGTTAATGCGAGTGTAGCGAAATGCTTGTGCTTCTAGTTCCGACCATGCAGTAATATCTAACAAGTACTCTAACAATTTCACAACAACTACCTTATACACACTAGTGTAAAGGAATGAATAAGAATATGTACATATAAATATATGGATGATCGATGGGCGAACGGCATAGGTAAGATGCAGTAGATGGTATAGAGTACAGTATATACATGTGAGATGAGTAATGTAGGGTATGTAAACATTATATAAAGTGGCAATGTTTAAAGTGAATAGTGATACATTTATTACATCCAATTTTTTATTTTTGAAGTGGCTAGAGATTTGAGTCAGTATGTTGGCAGCAGCCACTCAATGTTAGTGATGGCTGTTTAACAGTCTGATGGTTTTTCAGTCTCTCGGTCCCAGCTTTGATGCACCTGTACTGACCTCTCCTTCTGGATGATAACGGAGTGAACAGGCAGTGGCTCGGGTGGTTGTTCTCCTTGATGATCTTTTTGGCCTTCCTGTGACATCGGGTGGTGTAGGTGTCTTGGAGGGCAGGTAGTTTGCCCCTGGTGATGCGATGTGCAGACCTCATAACCCTCTGGAGAGCCTTGCGGTTGTGGGCGGAGCAGTTGCCGTATCAGGCGGTGATACAGCCCGACAGCATGCTCTCGATTGTGCATCTGTAAAAGTTTGAGTGTTTTGGGTGACAAGCCAAATTTCTTCAGCCTCCTGAGGTTGAAGAGGCGCTGTTGCGCCTTCTTCACCACGCTGTCTGTGTGGGTGGACCATTTCAGTTTGTCTGTGATGTGTACGCCGAGGAACTTAAAACTTTCCACCTTCTCCACTACTGTCCCGTCGATGTGGATAGGGGGGTGCTCCCTCTGCTGTTTCCTAAAGTCCACGATCATCTTCTTTGTTTTGCTGACGTTGAGTGTGAGGTTGTTTTCCTGACACCACACTCTGAGGGCCCTCACCTCCTCCCTGTAGGCCGTCTCGTTGTTGTTGGCAATCAAGCCTACCACTGTAGTGTCGTCTGCAAACTTGATGATTGAGTTGGAGGCATGCATGGCCACACAGTCATGGGTGAACAGGGAGTACAGGAGAGGTCTAAGAACACACCCTTGTGGTGCCCCAGTGTTGAGGATCAGCAGGGTGGAGATGTTGTTTCCCACCCTCACCACCTGGGGGCGGCGCGTCAGAAAGTCCAGGACCCAGTTGCACAGGGCGGTGTCGAGACGAGTTTGGAGGGTACTTAATGACAAGTTTGGAGGCTACTATGGTGTTAAATGCTGAGCTGTAATCGATGAACAGCATTCTTACATAGGTATTCCTCTTGTCCAGATGGGTTAGGGCAGTGTGCAGTGTGATTGCGATTGCGTCGTCTGTGGACCTAAGCAAATTGGAGTGGGTCTAGGGTGTCAGGTAGGGTGGAGGTGATATGATCCTTGACTAGTCTCTCAAAGCACTTCATGATGACAGAAGTGAGTGCTACGGGGCGATAGTCGTTTAGCCCAGTTACCTTAGCTGTCTTGGGAACAGGAACAATGGTGGACCTCTTGAAGCAGGTGGGAACAGCAGAGTGGGATAGGGATTGACTGAATATGTCCGTAAACACACCAGCCAGCTGGTCTGCGCATGCTCTGAGGACGCGGCTAGGGATGCTGTCTGGGCCGGCAGCCATGCGAGGGTTAACACGTTTAAATGTTTTACTCACGTTGGCTGTGGTGAAGGAGAGTCCGCAGGTTTTGGTAGCGTGCCGTGTCGGTGGCACTGTATTGTCCTCAAATCGAGCAAAGAAGTTGTTTAGTTTGTCTGGGAGCAAGACATCGGGGTCCGCGACGGAGCTAGTTTTCTTTTTGTAGTCCGTGATTGACTGTAGACCCTGCCACATACCTCTTGTGTCTGAGCCATTGAATTGCTACTCTACTTTATCTCTATACTGATGCTCAGCTTGTTTGATTGCCTTGCGGAGGGACTAGCTACACTGTTTGTATTCGGTCATGTTTCCGGTTGCCTTGCCCTGATTAAAAGCAGTGGTTTGCGCTTTCAGTTTTGCGCGAATGCTGCCGTCAATCCGCGGTTGGGTAAGGTTTTAATAGTCGCTGTTGGTGTGATAGTGATGGTGTGGCTACCGTAGTTTGTGTATGCAGTGTGGTTGTTGTTGCTGGTAACATTAGTGCTGTCTGTGTTTTTTTTTTTTTTTTGAGTTTGTGGAATTTTCTGGAATAAGGCCTAGGTCCAATAGCCACGGTTTGCCACTGAAGGAAAGTGCTGTGCGTGTGTGTGTGTGTGCATGTAAATTGTGTTTTTTGAAAGCATGTGTTCCACAGAATTTATTTGACATCAAAAGTGAAATATGCAATATTTCAAAGCTATGGTTAATAAACATCTGGTGAACCTCTCTCACACATTCTTGGGAATGTGTTTTGGTCCCTTCCCATTGCAACATGTTTGTTTTGGGTCTGCACAGGTGAGAAACTGTTTCGTTGACTAGGGAGTCTTGCTCTCCATAAGGATGGGTTAGGAGACGGCAATGAAGCATGATACATGAGAAACGTTCCGAATAAGAAAAACTAGAAATGCACACCGCCAGAAACCTCAAAAAACCAAGCTCATCTGCAAATGTTCCCAGCCAGAGCCCACTCTAACCTCAGCTTGAATCAATCCAATGAATCCATCTGTCAATCTTATTTATGTAAACGCTATCAATCAATCTACACATCATACCTGTTTATATAGAGTGATCCTATTTGGATGGAGAGTTCCAGTATCGGAAGGGGTAACCATGCCTGGGAAAATGATCATCTATACACAGTTATGGATACTGCTTATTATGTTTACACTGGGTGGGACTATTGGAGCTCGTATCGTTTCTTTCCACTACACTGAAGTCATTTTCATCTCATCATCGAACGAAAGAGAAAAATAAGCAAGAATGAAATGGAGAATTAAAATAGCACTATGAGTTTCATAGAGGGTTAACTATCCTGCCTGTGGCTGTGCTTGTAGATCGGCCTTTTGCTCTCCTGTACAAGCAACAAAGGTTATGTTGAACCAGGATGTGAAGTGAAAGGAAAGCTCAGCTCCTCTGGCCAAAATGGGCCCTGTTTTTCTTGGCCTAGCACAGTCTTTCTTTCCACATAATTTAACCGATTTAAAACACTGAAAACACCGAAAATGTGGTGATTCGTTGGTTTCTGCTCAGCACGTCTGCAATAACAGCACATGTCAAAACAACTCAATAGTTTGACAGCAACATTTGAGAAACTTAAAACAACAGCCTTATCAGAAACACATGATCTTCAGATTACACTGTGCCATTATTGTAATGGCTGTGATGGTACTTACCCCGTCGTACAGGGTCTCAGTGTTGTTATGCCAAGGTGACATTTGTGAAACTCTCAAACACAGGCGAGGGGGTGCCTGTAAGAATTCGCCCTGCTTATGACCTTATGAACATTAAAATATCGTCACAATTTTACCTCTCACTTTTATTTTTCTTCGATTGGGTTCTTAGAGCATTCCAGAGAAAAAAAGATCCGTCCAACGCAAACTGGGGCAAGAGTAAATATTGGATAGATGAATTAGAACCACAACCAACCATGAATTCAGCACGTTGATGCCAGCTCCTATTTTCCAGAGTGTGCCTAACACACCCCAGTGGCTCTCTGGACGTTACACAGAGCCCATAATGCAACAGGCATAGACTAGCACAGAGCTGCCAATGAGTTAATGCCCCATACATAAACACACAGGAACATACACATTCACACACATACTGGACTGTGGCTGGTGCAAACTTACCCCACTGACTACGAAAATATGAAGAAAAAAAGATATGAGAGAGAGAGAGAGAGAGAGAGAGAGAGAGAGAGAGAGAGAGAGAGAGAGAGAGAGAGAGAGAGAGAGAGAGAGAGAGAGAGAGAGAGAGAGAGAGAGAGAGAGAGAGAGAGAGAGAGAGAGAGAGAGAGAGAGAGAGAGAGAGAGAGAGAGAGAGAGAGAGAGAAAAATATGTTGTGGCCAATGGGTTATGCAAGAGTGAGAGGAGACAGTGATGGGAAAGGGGATAAGGTTCTGCCGGGGAGTCACCCCGTCACACCCCGACTGCTGTAATTAAATAATCATCTCTGCTTGGTGGGAGGGGGAAGGGTTAGAGGGGAGGGAGAGAGAGAGAAAAAGGGGCAGGAGAGGGGAGGTGTCCAGATGTCCCCCACCTTAGCCTCTCGGAGTGGAGAGCAGCAGAGTATCACTGACCCGAGGGTGGAAGGTCAACCAGACAGAAGGACAAACTTCCTCTTCAGGCCCTAGCTCACACAGATTGGCTTACACATTGTTTGTCAGACATACCCTGCAGAGATTGTACACAGCATAAAAAGCATCCAGCCAGAGTTGTAATGCATTTTGTGAGTTGAAATCGGGAATCTTAGAACAACATGGCCTCTCCCAGAACAACAATGCCTTATAATAATGTTTATTTTTCAGAATCAACGTTTAATTGCTCTGTAAGGTATCTAGCGATCAGTTTGTCTCTTCAGGACCGAGCTGTTTGTACAGGCTGCAGAGCAGAGTTTGTCTTGCTCCTCTGCCAAGAGGACCCGGTTTTGCAAGCTTCCTGCGTACAATGACAGGCAGTGTATTCTCTACCTCAGAGATCTAACATACAGTGCCCCATTAGAATACTTCCTCAGATATTAGAAAAGGAAAGAGGAGAAATGGAAGGGAGAGAGGGTGAGAAGGGGAGCGAGAGAGAAAGAGAGAGAGAGAGAGCGACAGAGAGAGAAAGAGAGAGATCATTTTTACCCCCAAAAATAAAGCATAGCTAACTCTCAATAGCAGAAAAAGGGAATCTTACTGGTTAGTGGTCAGCCTTACAACTACTTCCTATGCTTCAGCAGCCTACACTACACTGGTGGTGACTAAACTATCCTGACACTGTCCCAGCAAGGGTGGGAGTCATGTAGTCTGGTGGCTGGATTATGACAAGGCAGGACAGCCTGTGACTAGGCATTATCCTGGTCGGATCCCGTGCTGTATATTGACAAAGCACTTTCATTTCTGTCTACAGCTTCTATTTTAAAACGACCACTGAAAAGACCCACAAGGAATTTCAATAGAATTCCACTGTTGGTTAACTTTAGTCCCTGGTAATTTAACGAGGGAATTGATCCCAGTGGATTGCCGTCAATCCAGTATACAGGGCATGTCCTAAATGGCACCCTATTCCCTACAAAGTGGACTACTTTTGACAGGAGCCATATGGGCACTGGTGAATAGGGTGCCATTTGGGATTCAGTCAAAGTCACCCCCACAGCAGTCTGAACTGGCCTGCAGTGTTACAAGAGAAAAGATATGATGACCAAAGACCTTGCCTAACAGGCCCTGTACTAGGCCAGGGCTTCTCCATAAATAGAAACAGCTGATAATTGAAATGCATGAAAAGAGCGTTCAAATTCCCAACACAATGGCCTGCGGTGGGCTGGCATCTCACCACCACTCGCCTGTTGAGAGAAAGGATTGCAATCTTTCATTTCTCTTGGACCCAAAAGCGGGTTAGAATTATGCAACGAAGAGAACATAAGAACACAGCCTTAAACACTCATCTGCTTGCGGTCTCCGCCACAGCATTTGTTTTGGTTTCTGCTGATATTTTAGTAAATTGAAAACATTGCCGTTCACAGATGCTGCCTGGGAAGGCTTTGGATGAGAAATGCTTGAGAAAAGCTGGGTTGTTTGTTTCAGTGGGGAGATGTGGGGGGGCAAGACATCGAGCTGAGCTAAATCAGTGAGATGGATGGATAGAAACTTCCCTGTTTGTAATTGTAAATCAACAGCTGGATGTGTGGATGTGTTGGAGTGGGGGGTGGAGATGGGGGTGGAGATAGGGGGGGTCATCCCACCACACCCTGGAGTGTAATTGGTTGACTGGTGTCTGCGGGTGATGAATTGATTGTGGCTCCACGCCTTCCTCTAGTTGTGTGGGATAATCCATCAGTGAACTGCAGGTCCAGGTGGGACCAGATGCACCTTCACTCTCCCTCTCACTCCCAGGCTGTGTTCTTCTCCTGCCTGTCAGAGAGCAGTGTTGCCCAGCCCAGCCCTGGGAAGGTCACGAAGTATTTACACCTGATACATTTCACCTCTCTGTTCACTTCACTCAGGGACTGACCTCAACTCTCAAGGTAGCCTACTGTACAGTCAAAGAAGCGGGAAAGGTAACACACATCAGAACCTGCACAAGGTCAGAGTGAGCAGCACAACACGTATCTGAGTCTCTGGAAAGAGACCAAAAGCATGTTTAAGTTGTGGAGATAACCCAGCAAACCAAAATTGGTTCTGTGAAACTTCCCAGAACATTCGTTACGCTGCGGAAAATGTTCTCATAACACCAAAACTGTCCAGAAGCACTGAGGATTATACAATATGGAATGACGTGACATTCAATGATTTGATGACTTTTATATATCAAGTAATTACCTACTATGTTCAATTGTTACCAGATTAAAATAATCATGTAACAATTAACTCATTAGTAATTTGGGGCACCATGGAAGAAGTTGTTTAACGAGTTACCATCTCCTGAATTAAACTCAAGAATATATATAAGTTGTATATCGATAACAGTCCCTTATTAATCATTACTTCATATCAGTCTCGTTCTGAACGTCGCAGACTTCTTGAATCTGCACAAACCCGAGTCTTACTGATCATTCCGCACCACACAAATTTATTTGATTATTGATTAACTAACAAAATAAATGATAACACGGGATACACACACACACAGTATAGGTTATTGATTAGAAACTTAATACGATGAAAACAGGTCCCTAGCGGACTAACACAATATGACACTTGTTACAAAAGATGGAGAGTTAAAGAGAGAGAGAGAAAGCGAGAGAAAAAGAGAGACAACACTTGGATACATTTGGAAACTATGCTCACAGTAATCCTAATACCTTGTCCCGAACTGCCGCCCGTTTGGGTAAGAAGTAATGCATGTATTTACGTGTTGAAGGTCTTTGTCGTTTATCTTTGTTGGAGGACTTCGTGAAAAGGGTTCCCAGGACCCAGGACTTTGTGAAAAGGGTCCCGCTTCGTGAAAAGGGTTTTGTTGGGCCTTCTCCTTAGTTCGTAAGTGTAAGTCTCTGATTGTCCACAAGATGTCACAATGTTCTTCTCCTTAGTTGTCTGTGTTTACTTTCACTCGTTCTGGAATCGTTCTGGAGTGGTCTTCTGAGGACAGCTAATCTGCCGTGTTGATGATCCCCAGAGTTGTGATGAGAGCAGTGTAGTCGACGGTTGTTTGAATAGAATAACCGGATGGTCCTACTTAAATTAACTTTCTTAGATACAGTACTTAGAACAGCTACTCAGCCTTAACATTGATTGTTAGAGAGGCTACTTTGTCTTCTTCAACTGATTGTTGATTTTCAGGGTTGTGATCAATGGAGACCTAGCTGCAACTTGTGGTCCTTCTAGTCTGGTATGTTAATTCTTAACTCAATCTTTTATGAACTTGGGTAACAAGAGGCCTTTCTGTAATACTGACACGCTCTCTGAGCTCCCTCTGTCATGCCTGCTCCCGCTCTTCCTCCCTCTGGCGCTCAAGGGCGCCAGACTCCCCAACATTACGCACTCAAGCCACTTTCAGTACGCACACCTGCCTTTCCCCGTCACGCGCATCAGCGCTCATTGGATTCACGTGGACTCAATTACTTGTGTAATTTCCTTCCCTATATCTGTTTGTTTCTTAGCTCTGTTCCCTGCTTCGGGATTGTTTGTCATATATCCTTGTTTACCCGTGTGCTGACGCTGTTCCTGTCGTGTTCTATGTCCGTTCCTGAATAAATGTTTGACTCCCCGTGCCTGATTCTCCTGTCCGGCGTCGGTCCTTACAGAATCCCGAAGCCATCACATGAAGCGTCGGGGAGTACTGGCATTCCGGTTGGTGGTGACGTCGGTTCTGGGTCGCCGCCAATGGAACCAGGGGTGCCTAGCCAGCTCATCGGGCCTCCACGCCCTAGCTGGCTTTAAAGGTTTCCTTGCCCCGGTTGGCTCAGAAGGCGCCCATCCCACGTTGGGCCCCAGCCGGCTCGTCAGACTGCCACGTCTCCGTCGGATCATCGGGCTTCCACGTCGCAGCAGGATCAACAGGCGTTCATGCCTCAGCCAGATTGTCAGGCTCCCATGCCTCAGCCGGCTCGCCAGGCTCCCAAGCCCCTGCAGGTTCGTTGAGAGTTTACCGCCAGCCGGCTTGCCCGGCGCTCATGTCTCAGCCGACTCGCCCAGGTGGGATGCCGGGTGGCACTCCTAGAAGGGAGGTACTGTCACGCCTGCTCCCGCTCTTCTTCCCTCTGGCACTCGAGGGCGTCAGACTCCCCAACATTACGCACTCAAGCCACTTTCAGTACGCACACCTGCCTTTCCCCGTCACGCGCATCAGTGCTCATTGGATTCACGTGGACTCAATTACTTGTGTAATTTCCTTCCCTATATCTGTCTGTTTCCTAGCTCTGTTCCCTGCTTCGGGATTGTTTGTCATATGCCCTTGTTTACCCGTGTGCTGATGCTGTTCCTGTCGTGTTCTATGTCCGTTCCTGAATAATTGTTTGACTCCCCGTACCTGCCTTCTCCTGTTCGGCGTCAGTCCTTACACCCTCGGACGTGGCTAGTTACGGGGCAAAACATCATCAAAAACGATGATCTTGTTAGAAAACGAAACTATCAAATGTGGTGTCGAATGAAAGCTAAGAGTCTATATTTTGAGGAAATGAAGGCATATATACATTTTTCAACCATTTCCAGCCTAAAATTAAGAATAAGCATAGGCTTTGATTTCTGGTCACACAGATGGAAAATGGGTCTTTAAAACATCTACTAGAAAAAGTGAAGGTATTAGAAATACATCAAAACACAATAGTGGTAAGGAGTCTACCGGGTCCGGAAGCAACTTCACCATTCATTTTCTGTATTCAGGGGTTCACTCAAACATTGTTTTAAGCTTTGTTTTACTATTGACAGTTGCAGCTGATTTCGGGATTGTATATCGATTCGCTCTCCTTAAATATAAGTAATCTGATTTATTCGTTTCAGTCTCTGAATTGTTAAATCAAACTCGAGGTAATATGCACATGTAGGTAGGGGAAAAGTGACTATGCATAGATAATGAACAGCGAGTAGCAGCAGTGTAAAAAAAATGGCGGGGGGGTGATGCCAACAGTCCAGGTAGCCATTTGATTAGCTGTTCAGTAGTCTTATGGCTTGGGGTTAGAAGCTGTTAAGAAGCCTTTTGGACCTAGACTTGGCGCTCCGGTACCACTTGTCACGTGGTAGCAGAGAGAACAGTCTATGACTATTCTACCCTACACACTACCCTCTGTAGCGCCTTGCGATCAGTGGCCAGGCAGTTGTCATACCAGGTGGTGATGCAACCAGTCAGGATGCTCTGAGTGGTGCACCTGTAACTTTTTGAGGATCTGAGGAACCATATCAAATATTTTCAGTCTCCTGAGGGAGAAAAGGTGTTGTCGTGCCCTCTTCACAACTGTCTTGGTGTGTTTGGACCATGATAGTTTGTTAGTTATGTGGACACCAAGGAACTTGAATGTCTTAACCTGCTCCATTACAGCCCCGTCGATGAGAATGGGGGCATGCTCGGCCCTCCTTTTCCTGTAGTCCACGATCACCTCCTTCGTCTTGATCACTTGAGGGAGAGCTTGTTGTCCTGGCACCACACTGCCAGTTCTCTGACCTCCTCCCTATAGGCTGTCTCATCGTTGTCAGTGATCATGCCTATCAATGTTGTGTCGTCGGCAAACGTAATGATGATGTTGGAGTCGTGCTTGGCCACGCAGTCATGGGTGAACAGGGAGTACAGGAGGGGACTAAGCACGCACCCCTGAGGGTCCCCCGTGTTGAGGATCAGCGCGGAAGATGTGTTGTTGCCTACCCTTACCACCTGGGGATGGCCCGTCAGGCAGTCCAAGATCCATTTGCAGAGGGAGGTGTTTAGTCCCAGAGTCCTTAGCTTAGTGATGAGCTTTGAGGGCACTATGGTGTTGAAAGCTGAGCTGTAGTCAATGATCAGCGGCTGCAGCAGGTGTTATCGAAGAGGATATTGTTGCTCATTTGTTACCTGTGCTCTTTTCAAGATGAACTTTCAAGAAGTTAAGGTTCAGCTGATCATCATCTTGTGGAACTGTGTTTTTTATTGCAGCTCGCATGCTGTCGTTAGCTATCTAACTTATGTGTTGCATTTAAACTTTAGATCACCGGTTACTTTGTGTGCTGAATGCCCAAAATGTATTTGCAATGGGAAGTAATAGTTGCAAATTTAGATTGGGAAATGCTTAGCGTAATGGTTGTGTTTTTGTATTCTTATGATTGGGACCTGCTGGCCTTTTATGTCCGAGTGAGTGGACTGCTTATCCTTTAACACCATGCTGTGTGTGACTGCTGTCTTTCTATCGGCCCTATGTGTTTCACAAAAAGTCCACTCTCCTACATGGAGTGTGCTGATGTTGCGGTCGCTGTCCTTTCAGCATCACCAGCGAGTCACGCACATCCTTTGACGTGTCACTGTTGTCGCTTTGATGATAGTGTGATAGTGATGGTCTTGAGAACTACAGCACAATCCTATGGGAACAGCTGAATAACCTTTTTAGGCTCTAGATAGGACCTTTTTTTCTAAGAGTGTAACTAGAATTTAATGGTAATGTCAGCTAATGTTCTGGTATGTTCCAGGTTTGCTGGGCTGTTTTTGTTATCAATACACATCATTGGTTGTTAGGCCTATACAGAATCTTAATTTGATCACTCTGTTGAAGGATGCATTTTCCTGCACTGGAGGAAATGAAAGCTTGTACTGTATTTGAGGTTTAAAACTGCTTCTAATTATAATCCACATAGTAATTCAGATTTTCCTTTACATCAGGATTATTTTCCTGCTGTGAGATACTGGTCAAATTAAGATCTTATACTTTACCTAGGTAGTTGTCTCACATGACATCTCCATTAATGTTAATGGGACGTTCCAATAATGTTTTTTTTCTCAGAATCAATTTAATTGAATCAGACATGATCGCTGAAGAATGTTTAGGGAACGTTATTGGAACAATCATGGTATAACATCACACTATAACTTTATAAGACTATTGAGGGAATGTTCCCTGCCTGTTGTTATAGTTTCGGATGACATCTCCATTAATGTTAGCCAAACGTTCCAGTAATGTTTTCTCAGAACCAATTTATTTGAATCCAGACATGATTGCTGAACAATGTTTAGGGAACGTTATTGGAACAATCATGGCATAACATCATACTGTAACTTTATGACAGCATTGTGGGAATATTTTGTTTGTTGTTATGGGTGTTTTTAATAACATAACACTAGCAGAACGTTCCCATGAATGTTTCGAGAACATTCCAAGGATGTGTGTGTGTGAGTGTGTGTGTGTGAGAGTGAGAGTGAGAGTGAGAGAGAGAGAGAGAGAGAGAGAGAGAGAGAGAGAGAGAGAGTGAGAGTGAGAGAATATATTTATTCACCAAAGCCTGGTCTCACCAAAAGCTTCCTCTCGTGTATGATAGTTTTTGCCTGCCTCACTAACGACGCCTTTTGCCTATGCCTGTACTTTAGCCTATTGGATTTCCTGTTATCAACCTATTGCCTGATCTGACGTTACTAGCCTTTTCCCTGCCTGTACTGTTGCCTTTTTGGACCCCCTGTGTATGACCTTCTGCCTGCCCCTGGACCCAGCTACCTGCCTCCTCCTGTGGTCCTTTACAAATAAACACCTGCTGCGCCCTGCGCTTGAAACCAGCTCTTTCTCCCATCGTCCACGTCCACACAGTGACACACACTCAGGATTCAGTAGATTTACTTCTATGATTTCAACCCCTCTCCCCCTACTCAAGTACAGTAACACACATACATACACTACATATACAAAAGTCTGTGGACAAATTAGTGGACTTCGACTGTTTAAGCCACACCCGTTGCTGACAAGTTTATAAAATAGAGAAATCTCCATAGACAAACATTGGCATTAGAATGGCATTACCGAAGAGCTCAGTGACCATATAGAAATGGTTTGTCGAGATCGATGTGGAAGAACTTGACAGGCCTGCACAGAGCCCTGACCTCAACACTATCGAACACCTTTGGGATGAATTGGAACGCCGACTGCGAGCCAGGCCTAATCGCCCAATATCAGTCCCTGACCTCACTAATGTGGCTGAATAGAAGAAGCAAGTCCCCACAGCAATGTTCCAACATCTAGTGGAAAGCCTTCAGAGAAAAGTGGAGGCTGTTATAGCAGCAAAGGGGGCACCAACTCCATATTATTTTGGAATGAGATGTTTGACGAGCAGGTGTCCACATACTTTTGGTCATGTATTGTATTTCAATGGCAGCTTTGTCACTGCTCCATAGCAGATGGAGAAGCAGCAATGAAGCAGCAATGTGGAGTAAGCCAGGCATGACAGCTCCCTCCTGCTCTGACACCATGTAAAAACAGAACAGGAAATGAGACAGAATGAAGACCTGGGCCAGAATAAAAATATCCATCAGCCTTCATTCCTCTCAGGGTTGTTTCACTTCGTCTCGTTTTCTGCTCTCTCTCTCTCTCTCTCTCTCTCTCTCTCTCTCTCTCTCTCTCTCTCTCTCTCTCTCTCTCTCTCGCTCTCGCTCGCTCTCTCTTTCTTTCTGTTGGTGGCTGTGGTCCAGAGGAAAGCACCTAGATGCACACTGGGAGGGAGATTATCGACTCCTCATTGGGCCCATGTGGAAACCATTTCCCCATAATCTCCAGTAATTGTATCCGTATTACGAGGAGAGACCTGGTTTTAATTTTCTCTCCATCATCTTGACCGGGCGATGCTGTAACAATGGTATAGTACATTACAGCAGGCTTGGCCATGGCCAGACATACTGATGTAAAGGGAGACCATTAAAAGTTTGTAAAAATAATGCTAAAAAGATTTCCTGTTTTAACAAACCAACGATACATTCATGTTAATGTACATTCTGTCCTTCCTCTGAACCCACCAACAACAGTCTACATAACTTCACATTACGACCATATCAACTCAAACAGCCATATCTTGACGTTAGTTGTTCAAGCTTGTATTGCTACGTTTTTTGTTTCAATGAGACAAATTAAGTACAACAGCGTGCAACCTTATCTCAGAGCATTTCATATTTTTCTGTGCGTACATCCGAGACACTCCATTTAGTATGTTATGTTTCGAATGGTACACTATACATACAAAAGTATGTGGACATCTCTTCAAATTAGTGGATTCGTCTATTTCAGCCAGACCCGTTGCTCATTGGTGTATAAAATCGAGCACGCAGCCATGCAAAATCCATAGACAAACATTGGCAGTAGAATGGCCTTACTGAAGAGCTCAGCGACATTCGACGTGGCACCGTCACATGATGCCAACTTTCCAGCGAGTCAGTTCGTAACATTTCTGCCCTGCTAGAGCTGCCCCAGTCAGCTGTAAGTGCTATTATTATGAAGTGGAAACGTCTAGGTGCAGCAACAACTCAGCCGCGAAGTGGTAGGCCACAAAAGCTCACAGAACGGGGCCGCCAAGTGCGTAAAAATTGTATGTTGCAACACTCACTGCTGAGATCCAAACTGCCTCTGAAAGCAACGTTGTCGGGAGCTTCATGAAATGGGTTTCCATGACCGAGCAGCTGCACACAAGCCCAAGATCACCATGAGCAATGCTAAGCGTCGGCTGGAGTGGTGTAAAGATCACCGCCATTGAACTCTGGAGCAGTGGAAATGCGTTCTCTGGAGTTATGAATCACGCTTCACCATCCGGAAGTCCGTTGGACAAATCTGGGTTTGGCGGATGGCAGTAGAACGCTCCCTGGCCGAATGCATAGTGCCAACTGTAAAGTTTGGTGGACGAGGAATAATGGTCTGGGGCTGTTTTTTGTGGTTCAGGCTAGGCCCCTTAGTTCCAGTGAAGGGAAATCTTAACGCTACAGCATACAATGACATTCTAGACGATTCTGTGCTTCCAACTTTGTAGCAACAGTTTGGGGAAGGCCCTTTCCTGTTTTAGCATGACAATTCCCCTGTGCACAAAACAAGGTCCATACAGAAATGGTTTGTCGAGATCGGTGTGGAAGTTCTTGACTGGCCTGCACAAAGCCCTGACCTCAACCCCATCAAACACCTTTGGGTTGATTTGGGACTTTGACTGCAAGCCAGGCGTAATCCCCAAACATCAGTGCCCGACCTCACTAATGCGCTTGTTCCACAACTGCAGCAATGTTCCAACGTCTAGTGGAAAGCCTTCCCAGAAGAGTGGATGCTGTTATGGCAGCAAAGGGGGGACCAACTCAATATTAATGCCCATAATTTTGGAATGAGATGTTCGACGAGCAGGTGTCATTCTTTTGGTCATGTAGTGTATGTATTAATTAGTGGATATCCATCACTCATTTCGTATGATATGTTACGAAATACAATTCGTATTATATGTTATGAATTTGCAAAACGTACAATATGTTATGAATTCGTAAAACGTACAATATGTTAAAAATTGGCAAAACTTATGATATGTTACGAATTCTGGCTAGCTGGCTAACTTCAGCTAGTTCGCTAATGTTAGGTAGGTTAGGGTTAGGGTTAAGTTTAGGAGTTTAAGAGCTAAGGATTTATAACATAACACAAATAATAATGATGATATTATTGTTTTCATTGATGATCCAATCAGGATTTTTCTTTGGGTGTCTCTGGTACATTTAACTGGCTCTGATACATCTAACTAGCTAAGTCAGCCATTGGCTAAGCCATCAGAAGCTTGATAGAAGGCATCTGCCATTCAACTGTATTAGGGCAAAATTTTGGAGTGACAGTGGAATCAACCAATCACATTGGCTTGTAATAGCCAACAGGTCGAAGACCAACAGGTCACTGTGAAATAGCGAGCAGTAGTTTTCCCACAGTCTAGCTAGCTAGCCTTTGTCGTAGGCTAGTTTGCAGTGGCTGTAGCAGGTGTTATCGAAGAGGATGTTGTATCTAATTTGTTAAGTTCACGTCTCCCTTTTCAAGAATGACTTTCAACAAGAAGTTACATTTCAAATGGTTATCATCTGGTGACTGGAACTGTGTTTGTTATTGCAGCTCGCATTCTGTTGTTAGCCGTCTCTTTGAAAATAACTTATGTGTGTGACACATTGTTGCATTTAAACTTTAGATCACCAGTTACTTTGTGTGCTGAACGTGAAATGTTTTTTTGCAATGGGAAGGGGAAGTAATGGTTTAAAATTTAGATTGGGAAATGCTTAGCCTAATGGTTGTGCTTTTGTATTCTTATGATTGGAACCAACTGGCTTTTTATGTCCGAGTGAATGGACTGCTGTTTTTCCATCGGCCCTATGCAGTGGTGTAGTGGTGCCTGGAGAATTGGGTCCTGTGTGAAGGAAAGGCGTCCTGTGTGACATATCCTATGTTTTCCTATCGATCTTTCAGATTTTCACTCTTAAAATCACACTTTTTTAAATAAAATAAAAAATAAAAAATGTGATGTTCTAAGTCCACAACAATGCTTAAACCACATCAGGAGACCATTTTTTAGGTCTGTGAAAAATCAAAAAAATATATTTTTGGAGGGTGTAGTTTCCCTTTAAACCCTTTAATTCAATTGAGGAAAACAAATGCTCTCCCCATTGATACAAAGCATTAAATCATTATGTCAGGAAGGCCTAGATTGCAGTCAACATTTAATTGGGAAGGTTTTTTGGGAAAGCCTTTAGAAATGCAAACAGTGCATGATGACTGGATTGCACATCGCAAATTGCCTACTAACTAAGACTAAGGACCAAACTTTTTCAGTACCTGGTTTGCATACCCATTAGTTAGTATTTACTGGTAGATATCATAAGTTGAAACGTGTTTCCTACCTACCGACTACCGATGTCATTCTTCTGTGAGCTGTTCCATGCAACAATCAGTTGAGAGAGAAAACAATTCAACTCTCCTACATGAGTGTGCTGGAATTATGGTTGCTGTCCTTTCAGCAACACGAAAGGCCTTGGCCCAATAGGTTCGCCACTGTACTAGCCTGTCACACACTGAAGGTCTTGGTGAAGGCCTTGGTCCAATAGGTTCACCACTGTACTAACCTGTCACACACTGAAGGCCTTGGTCCAATAGGTTCGCCACTGTACTAACCTGTCACCTACTGAAGGCCTTGGTCCAATAGGTTCACCACTGTACTAACCTGTCACACACTGAAGGCCTTGGTCCAATAGGTTCGCCACTGTACTAACCTGTCACCTACTGAAGGCCTTAGTCCAATAGGTTCGCCACTGTACTAACCTGTCACCCACTGAAGGCCTTGGTCCAATAGGTTCGCCACTGTACTAACCTGTCACACACTGAAGGCCTTGGTCCAATAGGTTCGCCACTGTACTAACCTGTCACACATAGAAGGCCTAGGTCCAATAGGTTCGCCACTGTACTAGCCTGTCACACACTGAAGGCCTTGGTCCAATAGGTTCGCCACTGTACTAACCTGTCACACATAGAAGGCCTAGGTCCAATAGGTTCGCCACTGTACTAGCCTGTCACACACTGAAGGCCTTGGTCCAATAGGCTTGCCACTGTACTAACCTGTCACACACTGAAGGCCTTGGTCCAATAGGTTCACCACTATACTAACCTGTCACACACTGAACGCCTAGGTCCAATAGGTCCGCCACTGCACAAACATGTGTTTTATAGATATATAGACTTTTACAATTTACCCGTTTCCCCTTTATTAATAGTGAGCAGGCAACTTTCCAATAATTTCCCCCACTCTTCCCTACCAGTGAGTCAAGGAAATTCGGTTTGAGGATATTTTTCAATTAAAGTAAAGGACATTAATGTTATGAGTAAAGAAGGAATCCCAGGTTTCAATATGCAATAAGATATTCATGTTTCAATAAAGGAGTTTATATATTTGGCCTGACGAAGTGCTTTTATGCACTGACTGAATGGAAGCTGATAATTCTGAATTTTTACTCCGCTGGTCTCGGCTGGTCTCGGGAAGAAATTACAAGTCCTCACTGTCCTAGACAGAGTCAAGACCGAGTAAAAATGTATCCGACACAGAGACAAGATCGAAACACTCACTTTGGTCTCAAGACAGGACTCGAGACCGAGACTGGTCTCAAGTACTACAACACTGGTTAAAGGGTTAAAGTTAGGGCTAGGGGAAGGGTTAGCTAACACGCTAAGTAGTTGCAAAGTAGCTATAAAGTGGGAAGTAATTGAAAAGTAGCTAATTAGCTAAAATGCTAAAGTTGTCTGTGATGATAGTCGAACCCGTCCACCCCAACCAACCACCATCCTTTCGTTTTGGCCTTAAGTAACCATATCTCTTATGTAACCATACCAAACGTAACATATCATACGAAATGAAGTGTTTCGGATTTACGTACAGAATAATAAGAAATGCTCTGAGACCAGTTTGCAGTGTGAGATATCACTATCACCTAGCTGGTACACATTGACAATCTAACCTGCATCAACAGGAATACGGTTGTATGGCCGATGGCAGTATTATTATACAATATACAGGTAGGTATGACTAGGTAGTGTTGCCCTAGCTGTGTCTGCCCACCGGCATAGGGAAATAAACCAGGGCAAGTTGCTCCAGGCTAACACTGATTTGAGTCAGATTTTTATTGCTGCCTCCAGCAAACCCATTAGCACTTTGTCACATGAGGTCAGATCACTTGCGTTATGTAGGGAGGCCCAACCTTGTAGAATCTAGCAGAGCAGAACAAGCAGAGGCAATTTATGATTTAGTAAGTGGGCTACCAGTACTTAGATATCATGTTTTGAGAGAAACAGATATTTTGATTGTATGCTTATCATTATTTGTAATGCATGTCAAATTAAGTTTCAATTCCTTGAACACTGTTATTGACAGAGGCATTGACTCAGAAAAACATAAATATTATGCGCAACTCACATTAATTAGAGCTAAACATCTTTGGACAAAATGATCCTATGGCCTTAAAAAATGCATGCACTTTAGATTGCTTCCACGAACAATCTGGATTTGAAATTGCCCAAGTACCCCAAATGTGGTCAATTTGATACAATTGCAGTGTAACCCTTTCACCCATGGTTTAATGGGGCCTGGTAATTATACTATACCACCCACTTCTCTCCTCCCTCTAAACTGGGCTTTAATACGGTTTCCATTACAATATTATCCATTCATTTCTCCTCTCAACTCGGCTGTGGAGCGCAGAGTCAGAACACATTACCGGCGCTGCAGTCAAAATAACATTACATCCACAGCGACACGACCCTCTCTGTGTTCCTCTGCTCTCTGGCGTGACCCCATATCCTGAACACAGCGGCCTGGGAGAGACAGAGACACAGCACTCCACTGAAAGGGAAGGGTGACTCCCCCTGGTCTCCATAGGAACAGGACAGACTTCTGAATGTTAACCCAGTAGTAACGTTATGCTGTAGTCCAGCAGCCTGGAGATAGCTTTTCAAGGATGAAATAATACTGGTTTAATGTCATCCATTTCACTGGACACCTGGTATAATTCTCAGAGCCAAATATACAGTACCAGTCAAAAGTTTGGACACACCTACTCATTCAAGGGTTTTTCATTATTTGTACTATTTTCAACATTGTAGAATAGTAGTGAAGACATCAAAACTATGAAATAACACATATGGAATCATGTAGTAATAACAAAAGTGTTAAACAATTCAAAATATATTTTAGATTTTAGATTCTTCAACGTAGCCACCCTTTGCCTTGATGACAGCTTTGCACACTCTTGGCATTCTCTCAACCAGCTTCACCTGGAATGCTTTTCCAACAATCTTGAAGGAGTTCCCACATATGCTGAACACTTGTTGGATGCTTTTCCTTCCCTCTGCGGCCCAACTCATCCCAAACCATCTCAATTGGGTTGAGGTCGGGTGATTGTGGAGGCCAGGTCATCTGATGACCACTTCTTGGTCAAATAGCCCTTACACAGCCTGCCGCTTGATGGTTTTGCAACTGCATTTGAAGAAACCTTCAAAGTTCTTGACTGACCTTCATGTCTTAAAGTAATGATGGACTGTTGTTTCTCTTTGCTTATTTGAGCTGTTCTTGACATAATATGGACTTGGTCTTTAACCAAATAGGGATATCTTCTGTATACCACTCCTACCTTGTCACAACACAACTGATTGGCTCAAACGCATTAAGAAGGAAAGAAATTCCACAAATTAACTCTTAACAAGGCACACCTGTTAATTGAAATGCATTCCAGGTGACTAACTCATGAAGCTGGTTGAGATAATGCCAAGAGTGTGCAAAGCTGTCATCAAGGCAAAGGGTGGCTACTTTGAAGAATCTCAAACATAAAATGTATTTTGTTTAACACTTTTTTGGTTACTACATGCTTCCATATGTGTTAATCCATAGTTTTGCTGTATTCACTGTTATTCTACAATGTAGAAAATAATACAAAAAATAAAGAAAAGCCCTTGAATGAGTAGGTGTGTCCAAACTTTTGACTGGTACTGTATGTTTTTGTTAAATTAAATAACGTTAGAAGGGGAACTTAAGGCATGGTCTCTTATTCAATCTGGCTACGACTCGTATATACTGTAGGATGTTGAAACAGATTTGTTTGAGTCAGAACTATATGGTAAAGGTAGGTGTTGGTCTGCCTTGGCTGTGAAAAAGCTTATCCTAGTCCAGCCCTTACATACAGCATGGGCAACTTTCCCCCAAAGTGCCGTGACAGCATCATCTTCACCATCCTCATCAGGCCGGATCTCCTAGGCGCTCTCTCTGCCTCTGAGTCTGACCAGCTATCACAGCAGTAGCAGCATGCAGCATGCCTCAGCACTGCCCAGATGATAGATGAACCGTGCCCCGGGCTGCATCTTCAACAATCATTTATTTTCGCTGAAAGGAAGAGAGTGTTTTAGAAATATAAGAAACATCAGGCCCCACAACACAACACTCACATCAAACTACCCGCCTCAAATCCCCTACCTCTCCACCACTCCCAACTCTGAAAATAAATAAATAAGCATTGCGGGCTTGATACATTAGCCTGTGAATGATAGGCCAAAGACCTCCCTTAATTGCTTTTTTCTTGTAGTGTCTCAATTTATTTTTTCCTGAACTCAAAGCACACACTGGGCTCTTTTATGATGGATGACGGTAGGAGGATGCACCGGCTCGGGTAAACTGTGAGGGGCTTTGATTAACGATGCTGCTGGGAATCCCCCAGGAACCTGCAGGAGAATAACATTGTTATCTGGAAACAGCTGCTGCTCCCAGAGACCAGGGGCCCCCGGGGGCACGCACCAGGCAAGGGCCCCACAGCCACATATACCACTGGCCAGGAGGGAAGCGAGAGGTAGAGAGAGACCAAAACACAGAGAAAGTGTTAGAAAACATTACAGCGAGTGACCAAATAGAAAGAGAGAGTGCATAATAGTGAGACACTGAGCTGAGTTGATGAAGGTCCCATGAAGAGGAGCCAGGGGATGAGCTGGTTGACATGGGTACAGAATGTAAAGGAATGGCGAGGAGGGGTAAGGGAGAGGGGTGAGGGGAGGAGGTGTATCTGCAGGGAGATGTGCTCGACACGAGAACAGTCTCAGTGGGGAGACCATGTCTGAAGGGGCTAAATCTCCCTGACAGCCCTGTGTCATATCAGACACTGCATCATAGTGGCTCCCTAAAGGGACTACATGCCCACAAGACTCTCTACAACACCACTTACCACTATCCATGTTCTGTTTTATATTCTACATTCACTCAGCAACCATGCAACTTTTTTTCATTATTGTTATTATCATTCAGTGAATGAAAGATAATTAGGTAATAACATTTACATTTAAGTCATTTAGCAGACGCTCTTATCCAGAGCGACTTACAAGTACATACATTCATACTTTTTTTTTTTGTACTGGTCCCCCATGGGAATCGAACCCACAACCCTGGCGTTGCAAGCACCATGCTCTACCAACTGAGCCACACGGGACCACAATAATAAGGGAGTAAGCTGACTGAAGTGTCTCTTAAAAGATTCATTCTATATTTTTGCTACAAACAAATGGGCTCCCTCCCTCTCTAAAACAGACAGGTTAGTGAATACATCCTCTGGTGTTTCTGTATAGCTAAAATACAGTGTCAAGAAAAAGTATGTGAACCCTTTGGAAATACCTGGATTTCTGCATAAATTGGTCATGACATTTGATCTGATCTTCATCTAGGTCACAACGATAGACAAACAGTCTGCTAGTACATTAGTACATGCAACCCGCCATTTGTACAGTAAGAGGAAGATGACTTTGGCTGAGGCAGGGAGACTCCACAAGTCTCCTTCAACAAGGTCCCATAACATCTGCCCAGCTGACTAGAGCCTGGGTTTTCATTTGTCATTCCCAACACTGGACCTCCACGCCTCTACCCAAGCACTGCTCTCTGGATCCCAGCCAGGCTGCTCTAAGGCGGGGTAGTGTTGCTGTGACCCCTCTGGATCTGTGACAAGAATGTGCACTGTGGAGCGACACATATCCAGATGGCATGAAGTCTTAATTGTGGGCAGCTTGGGTTGTTTCATTCCTCTTTCATTCTCCCCTCAAGCTACTCCCCTCCCCTCCATCACTGAAATCAAAGGAGGGCAGTTGTGTGCCCCCTTCCCCTCTCTGTTCCTCAGCTAGACCAGGGAGAGAGGGGACACCTCGAAGCAAACGTTTTTGGACGGGAGCCACGGTCTGTCTGGCCACGTCTGGGCTGGTGTATGAGGCGTCAGGGACTCGGGGAGGGCGCTGGGGCTCTGCCTGGGCACTTTTGTCCGCCTCTGTCAGGGCTCGCCCCGTTCTCACCCCCTCATTGCCTCCTTCTCATGGTCCCTGTTTATTTGTTCCTTCAGACAGCCGCGACAGTGCTGGCCGGCCAACTGAGAGTGCTGCTGCAGCACTGGGACTGTACGAGTAGAACACTGGGCCGGCTGGTTTATTTTTGTTGCAGCTTGGTTTAAGTGCACATAGTTTGGTGCCCACGTGTTGTTTTCTCTCCTTGTGCGTAAATGTTTACATGAGACTGGAATTTTCGGAAATGTGATCTGCTCCGTCTGAAGAAATTTGAGTGGAGGAGCTTTGTCAAACACAGTGAATCATGTTTGTTTTACGATGGAGAGATTTATACACTAGAAAAATGGGAAAATGTTGTCAAAACACACTCAACGACAAAAATCCTAATCCATGACCAATCGTTGTCACACACACAAACTTACTCTTTACATCACTGGTTTTCACCCTTTTTATCAAGACACTTGATAGGCTAGTAAAATACAGTTGGGCTAATAGGTACACCTTGGGGTCAACAAGAGAGCCTTTATGCCACAGAAATCCTGTAGGCCTGTGTCTAGGCCTATGAGAAACACTTCTCTGACATTTATCTCATCATTGCATCAGCTCAAAAAGGCTGAAGCAGGTGTTGATAACGTTCAATGCTTTAATCACCTTTTTTTTTTTTATGCTCATCAAGAATGTTTTAGGAGGCTCCAAAGGCAGCAATTGATCTTATTAACCCAACATGACTGCATCCCAAGTTGGGGTGAACATTATTATTTTCCCTCTCTCTTAATGAAGAGGGTCCCAAAAGAGAGGAAAACAATGATCCTCCATCCATAGTTTTGAATAACAATGAAAATAATAAAAAAGATTATGGGGGGAAAAACTTTCCTCATTGTCTGTATTAATTTAAGTCTCATTTAATGACTGCGGGAATCAAACCCGCCATGGGGGAGTGGGTGGTGAGACGCAGAGCAGAGCAAACAAACAAACAGAGAAAGAGAGAGAGAGAGAGGGGGAACACAGAGAGAATAAAACTCACTGAGAGACACAGAGACATCAGAATACATCAGTCCGAAAATAGACTTGCTTTGTGTTTCATCCAACAGAGAAAGGTGTAGTTAATTAAAGTCAGATGTTCCACCAGGCGCCAGAGCCAGGTAGAGCGCGAGAAGCGCGCGAGCCACCCTGACAATGCACACGAGCAAAATAAATGCGAGGGTAATGGCTGTCATCTCCTGACAGCTTTAAATGGCCTTTTAGTTTGCCGCGCAGAGCTGTCATAGAGAAACACATTAAGAATGCGTATGTAGACAGCCGAATCTGCGAGGCACATCATTATTAACAAACTGCGAAGAGCCTCTCGTTCACGGCCCTTCACAGAGGCCAGGACATGTAGTCGGATCTTCCCTCCTTGCGCGGACAAGAAACAAAGCACTGTCAGGGGAAACGAGCCGTGCAGTGCCACAACGGAGGTTTTGGGGTGCCAATCACCCAGGGCGCACTGCGTTTGTACACATTACCACCGACCCTGGTGGGAACATGAAACGAACCCCGGTGATGTTAATTTAACTCTGCATGTTCCACAACTACCCTATTGTGATCCTGGGGCTTTGCTTTCCTGTTTGGTGGCTAGATTTGTTTGCTTGCATCCATATGATTTCTGATGCATCTCTGCTCCCTTTGTTTTCTTATACAGTGCTTTTTTTCTCCACCGCTTGAGGGAGGAACCCTATTACCACACATACACACACACACACACACACACACACACACACACACACACACACACACACACACACACACACACACACACACACACAGAGCGAGAGCGGGAAACACCACATTTAGGCTACAGTTCAATTATGCTAATCATCATCTTTATTTCTTAGTCATTCTGAAAGCTTCAGATTATTTGATTGGCTCCATTTTAGAGTCCATGGCTGACCTCATCCTACAAGGCATCCTATTGGCCAATGCTTTCTGCAAGCCAGTGACCATTGTCAGGGTCAGAGGTGAGGCAACAGAAAAATGAAATCCAAGTTAATGGATTCTCATATGTTTATTCACACAGGTGCTTTGAATGTGTTTTTTCTTCTCCTCACTGTGTGTACGAGGAGGGGCCGTCACTGAGGGAGCCGTTTGCAGCGAGATCACGTTCCCTCCCATGAGACCTGTGGTAAAAACCCAGAGTGCTTTGCAGCACAACCAGAGACTGTGTTGGAGTAAGGAAGATTTGCATTACATTATGGCAGCGAAACAAAGAGGGGCTTCAAGTCCACCTCAGCTTGTATATATGGCTATTAATGTGGGTCAGTGTACAATTACAGTTCTGGGTCTAGTTTTTATAGGAGTGTGTGGCTGTGTGAGTATGCAAGCTTTAAAATTGTATTTGGGAGGTTATATGTTGGTGTTTGCCTTTTTAAAAATGGTTTGGCTCTGTACAGTGAGTCAGTGTGCAGTTTGCTTCTCTTATGATCAAGAGTGTACGTACATGGTTCTGGCCACGAGGGACCAGGAAAAAAAACCTTTGCAGCCAGTCAGCTTTGCGATTGTGCCGACATGCAGACCCCCCCCCCCCCCCCCCCCGACGTCAAGTTCAGGTCAAGCTAACATTTGGGTTAGAGCCCCATGGCCTGACCACGCATGACAGCCAGCTAATCACCATGCTGTAATTAGTCTTTAAGTGCATCACCATTAGAGACACTCAGTGTACTGCATTACTACCAAATTACTTTTCTACCCTAACAGTTTAGCCTGATCAGTCCCAGTGACTCCCTCTCACCACATTGGAGCACCACATGGCTGGATCCTCAAACCTCCCTCCAGACAGTCTGGGGGATCCCATCAGGGCACGTGATGATGTTGAGCTAGACCTCACTACACAGACCTGACACCTGTCTGTAATTCCAGAGGCACTAATGAACTTGGCCCAAAAAGGCTAGAGGCGGCGGGACATCAATTGATAACAGGAAATGGGGAGTTCTGGGAATCGTGGTGCAGAGAGAGAAGCTACCGCAGTAGGTTAGGGGGAAGACATTATCAGCGTAAGACACACCAGAGCTGACCAATCAGATGTTTGAGATGGTATTTGTCTCTGGGACATGCCGTGGGGGTGATGACATGGTCAGAGTTACTCAGGGAAGGGCCTGTTCCTGTAAAAGAAATCTCCCTGGGCAACCATTAGGGAACTACATTAAAAGGTGGCAGGGTACGCTGATATGGATACGGTCTGTCTGGCTGTTTACCTCAAGGTATTAATGGCCTAATTAGCAGGGATGCTGCTCTGCTTGGGATGTGCTATCGTTGCTTTCGTTAAAGGTTAAATCTGATAGGCCTGTTATTTTGGAGCCACTCTTGAAGGTCTTTATTGAAGAAGGGTCAGTGGAATAGTCTGACTCATACAATTATACATATCATGTGGGAAACATGTAAGAATTTACCATTCTGTTCAACGACTATGAATGTGCAGTGTGTGTAGGAAGAAATTGTCATCGAAACTGGAGAGCACAATACAACCAGTCTCTAATGATTGGATTCATATCCTCTCATTTTTCTCAATAGAAATTACATTAAGTAGACATTTTGCATTTTAATGTTGATTACAAAGTTTTACAGAGAAATAACAGAATTTAGGATCTAGCTTGTGCCACTCCAGCGTCGGGAGAAAGGGAGGCATTGATCCAGGGGTGTAATCGGGCCGTAAATTGAACGCTTAAGGATCTTGTTTTCACAGGAAGTGTTTGGTGGGATGTTATAAAATGTGCTGTCACCACACCGTAACTCAGGCCTCTCCCTCTGACAAAAGCCTGCTGTTTGGAGGCGCTGCCCCGGCGCGCTCTCGGCTACAATTACTAAACCAGCTCGTTATCCTCCTCTTCCTCCCCCTCTCCCTCTTCCTACCTACATAGAGGGGAGGGGGACAGAGGGAGGGAGAGAGGGGGAGGGCGGAAAAGAGGACAGTATTAGACGCTGCTGCAGCTTGTTACTGTGTACACTACAGAGTGTGATGTGTATATGATTCTTGCTTTTCCAGCAAAACTCCTAGCCCTGATACACAGTACAAAGGTACACTATGAGTGTCCAGAGCCAGGGCCGGAGCTGTAGCCAGAGGAATGTGTCTCAGTCAGGGTGAGAACACTCTAGTGTTGACACAGCGGATCAGAACCAGCAGTGCACCCTGCAGGGAGTGGCTCTGTTTGTCCTGGCCAGGCCCCTGTAGCACAGCTGGGGCTGATATGAGGACAGAGAAAGGGAGGAGGAGGGAGGGGGGGCAGGGCCGGTGGGTGAATAGATGCCTGGACCAGCCTTCAGTGTCTCAGTCACCACTTGCTCATAGTTTGTCAGTAGCAGGGGGACACATGTGGCACGGCGATCCCAAAACAAAGTTTTAAAAAGCCCCTTCACCCCTCCCCTACGAGGCCTGCCCGGGGCGTGACAAGCGCTAATGACGGGCGGACGCTGCTAAGTAACGGGCTGACAGGTGAACGGAATGTGATGACTCTGTGAAATTTGGTAAAGCCTTGCATCTGTTGTTGTTAGTCTTCAGAGCCCAGTGACAACTGCTGTGGGGAAAATGGGACGTTTCAATTAGGCCAATAGAGCTATTAAAGTAAACCCTGCACCCTATCCTCTCCCCCCTGTCTCTCTCTCTCTCTCCAGGTCCACAGCCGGACCGTCTAATTGGATGGGTAACAAAGAGGTGCTGTGAGATCCGGCGGTTGGACTGGATGCGCCTGCCTCTGTCTGGGGAGTAGTGTCAGCCATGTTCAACAGCAAACCTTGTGTGAGGATTTAGAGCAGAGGATTGGAAACAAAATACTTAGTTGATAATAAAGTCAGCGAGTATTGTTGTGACACTGTGACTCAACTCTAGGGAAATGCCAATATTGGACTGAATAAAAATTGTAGCACTGTTGTAAGTATGCCATTCTCATAACACAGGGCCTGGGACACAGGGAGATATAATTATCCTATCGCCTTTTCATACCAGGCCTCCCTAAGTACAGTGTATCCTCATTTCCTGATAATATGGGGATGGAGATTGGCAATCAGGGTTTCTGAATGGGAAATGTTCACTGCTGGGTGTTGTACATGTTTATATTTGAGTTTAGATCTAACTGGTTGTGCTGCATATCCTGTCAAAGGTGTGCAAAGTAATTAAGCTTTTCTCATAATACATTTTCACTTCTGCACACCAACTCCCTCATCAAATAACACGGAAGATGTTTGAAGGTGGAAAGCAACACCCAAGATTGTCAAGCGTTTTTTTTAGAATGCCCATGGGCCCAATTTTCAGCTTTTTCATTGGGAATTTAAATGTGCTTTCCCAGATTTCAAAATGTGGCTTGACGACTATTGGTGAGAGTGTGTTTGGGAGGTGGGGGGGATGGTTATTATTTCACATATTTGTTTAAGCCTTAAATCTAAAACGTGGTCTTTCTCTCTCCTTAGTTCTTGGATTATTGGTCGCAGAACGTTGATTGAGGTACGCTATTAGTAGTGATTGCAAAGAAACGAAACATCCCTGGCTCTACACCGAGAAGCGAAGAGGAAAGAACATCAGGAGAACATCCACAACATCCACAACATCCACAGAATCCGGGCCAGCCTACAAATGTGGCAATTGTGGCCGAGTCTGACTCACAGATTGGACTTCACAGCCACAGCAGACGCTGAACTAAGACCTAACCTCCAGACAAAAGAAATCTATGGTCCCCCGAGACTGCGATGCCGCCGCCGCGACAATTATTAGTGCATGCAGCGGGCAACTAGTTGACGCTAATTCATAAGTACCCCAGAGTCTTGAGATATACTGTATATGCACCATTTCCCTAACTGGACTTGTGCAGACTCTTGTTGTAGTAATCAGTGTAATACTAACAGAGAGAGTAATAGGGACACAGAGACAGAAAGCGACTGTGTTTCTTAGGTCCATGGAATACAATGCTACTCAGTGTTAGGGGTAGGGGGAACCTCTGGCTGCTTGTGTAATGTAGCGGGTAGACCACCCTTAATGAGTTCAGGTTGCACTAAATGAGAGTAGTTGCTTGTAATCGATGTGATGTTATCTGGGTTTCCATGTCAGGTCCTAGGGCACCACATCCTTATCTCAACTAGTTCCATTCTCTCGCTCTCTTCATTATAATGAGCCTTGTAATGAGAGAACACTTACATTCATCACAACCTTTCCCCTGCTCCCTCTAACTTCCTCAAATGATCCAATCACACTGTATCTACATGTTCCAGGGGGTGTGTGTATGTGTTTGTTCGGGTGTACTTGCATGTGAGAGGTTGCATGTTTATGTGCCCTGACAATAGACAAGAGATTGTTCATTCCCAGTATCAATGTTTAGGTTAGGAGCCGGCAATGTTAGTAGAAGGGGAAACTTGGCTTACCATTATTATCCCAGTTAAAAAGCAAAGTAGTGCTGTAGCCTTGACCTTGTCCCTTAATGAGTGCAAACACGTGGGGAGGACCAGCGGGCCAGTGGCTGTTAATTATTTCGGCTGTCCGTCCCGCTTTGGGCAGCAAGGCTCATGCCTGTGACCAATTGGGAGCAATTTTGTAACCCATACCCTTGAACATTAGTAATGGAAGACGACTGGGTGAACCTATGACTACATTAACCTTCAGAGGGCCGGCCTGGTGGTGTCACAGGGCCGGGCTCGGCCAGGCTCCAGCCCCCCTGCTCCCCAGGCCCCTCTCTTTCTCTCCAGGCCACCCAGGTCTGGGGCCTTGATTGAGGGGCCACTGAGTGAGGATGCGCGGCAGCTGCAACCCGGACTATTTTTAAGAGAGCGGACACCTTTCTTCTTCTCCTCTGCGAGCCCCACTCTCGCTCACCGTTCAACCTCCACACAAGGACGGCAGGTTCGGCTGAGGGGCAGCGTACCCCTGTGGTTGCCTGGCTACCCAAACTCCTTGCTCCAGCCAAACGCTACACCACGCCCACGGACGTTAGTTTGTTCTCCGCAATGAATCTGGATCTGAGTACCTCCCCAACGATTTCTAGAGTGCAAACACATTCTAACCGTTGTGATTGGTCCCATAAACTGATGGGTTGGGCCATAGTACACACGAGAGTAAAGCAGCATTTTTAACATTTGTCATTGGCTTTTATATACTGATTGGTTAAAAATGATCCAATCGCTGATGACTTTGTTTTGTACAACACCCCTCATTTTGACACAAACCACTTCAATGAAGGCAGTCTCAGACTGTAGTATGTAGCGAACATAGAGCAGGCGACCCCTGTGGTGCACTAATTGATAAGGAGTAGAGGATGAGTGGGGGGGAGAGAGAGAGAGATGTTCGAAGTTCAAACACACACGTGGTTGCTTCCTCTCAAGTATCAATTATCAGCAAATCAAAGTGTATTGGTCGTGTTCACAGATTTGCAGATGTTATCACAGGTGCAGCTAAATGCTTGTGCTTTCTAGCTCCAACAGTGCAGTAATATTTAGCCACAAAAAAACAATACACACATCATTAAAAAAGTAAGAAAATAAAAAGGATATCAGAACAAGCAATATCGAGTGATGTTGTGAATAAGAAAGATGAATTACCGACTTTCGTTTTTAAAATGTGTCAGACCAAACATATGTACTGTATGTTTGTACTGTGGGTATGGGTAGATGGATGTGTGCAATACATTTAAAAATGCATAAACTGGCAGCCTATTCTGTAAAATAACTCAAAACAAAACGTATTTGGCCAGCATGGCTCTCATATGGTGGTGTGTAATTAGCCTTACTGCTCATTGCGTCAGGCAAGTTTTACATCTGCTAAACCAACACCATCCGATGGGGCCCCTAAATAATGTACCTTCTCCAAACGAGGAAGCCTTCTGTCGAGCTGCACCCCTCTTCTCCTTCTTATCAGCCATGGCTGTCCTACAAAATGCAGGGCTCCTCTCTCTCCTCTCCCCATAATGGCCCATGGCACCTCACACACTCATTAAGCCCTGCTTCCCTCAGCAGACAGGCATTTTGCCACTTTGCTGTAGGGGACAGCGGGCACATGCCTTCAGGGTATGAATCCTAATGGAGAAAGAGAGAGGGAGAGACAGACAGAGAGACAGAGAGAGAGAGAGAGAAAGACCACTAATATCTGAGGTCAAATTCATGGTATAGAAGCATCTATTCTCCACTTAAGAGTGCCACTTGAGCCCTCCTTTTTAGTGTGAAATGACACATATTATGTATGCAAGTGTTATTTTAATTTGGTGTAGCTGAAATATTTTACAATGGCCCACTTTTAAGACTAAGTTGAGAGAGCATTTTAAAATGTAATCTGACTGGGGAAAACTCTGGGGCCTATTTATAGCCTATAACTAGGGCCCAGAGTTTTTCCTGGCTAGGTCACGTGGTCTGGGGGGGGAAAAAACACCTGGCCCTACCTATAACACATCAATAGCTGGTTTCCATTTTGGTTTGTTTCCATTTCCATCATTCCACAGAAAGGAGAGTTAGCAGCCAAGACTCTGGAATTCCAAAAATGTCACCACAGACCAGAAAGTGCTGTTGATGCATATTAAGTACATTTATTGGGGAAACAAATTGGGAAAACATTTGATACTTTACGGTCATGAAAATTGCATGACTGCTTGCACACAAGGGGAAGGGAACATCTTCCTCATCCTGTGAGGCAGAAGGTATGACCCACACCAGATGTCTCTGTAAGACTAGTGACCATTATCTCAAATGGTACGAGTAAAAAAAGAGGGTCAAATCCAGCTCAACCCTTTATACGTTGCTAATAAATTGTGGCAAGTATACATGTCCTGGTTTTGACGTCACATTATTAATTTTTAACACAAAAATGTTAAATCTTTTTTTGGTTTCAGGACAGTAATAAGAAATATTATCAACACTTCTCTCCACAAACACAAACATTCAGTCATCCATAAAGTAGTGTACAGCTACATCTTTTCTATTGATAGGAGCGGTTGAGAGGAGAGGTGCAGAGTGACAACACGCTAAAACACCTGACTGACTGACTGACTGATTGACTGGCACACACACCGAGTACCAAACAAAGCATATTTTTGTTTCCGCTATCATATCTGTGGTAATGAGCGCCACCGCGACATCCTGGCCTTTCATCTCGGCAGCCCCACCACACCGCGAGCTGAGAGCTTCAGTCATTCTGTGTCGACGCCACACCAGCCAGCCTCTGCTGTGTCTGAGGCTCTGCCTGGGTCGCCCCGCTGGCTACACACAGTCACTCTCCAGATAGGGACAGCACAATGCCACACAACAGCATAGCACTGGAACAACAGCCCAACACAGTAGAGCATCTTCAGAGACAGCAAACCAGGAAGTAGACCTATAGTTAATTAAAGGAAAGCATAATATAACATAAACCTGTGGATAAATATCTCTGAATCTATTTTGGTCCTGACCAAAATGAGCAGAAAGGCACATACAGCTTTGTAAAATACTTTGAATAGATACAACTTAAACAATAAACACGGTGATAACATATTATCTGTGTTGTCTGGCAGATGCAGAATCCATTTGAAAAAGTGACAGGAATCTCACGTTGTCATTAGATTGCATTGTGGAAGCGGCTCATTGCTGTCAGTTCACAGGATTTCATCAGTACATCACACACTGCTTCCACACAGCAAAATGCCTTTTTGTTGAGATTAAACCCTACCTTATCCACAAATACAAATATATGTTTATGTGGAATAACATTAGTATCAAGCCCTAGCCTATTCTCTAGGGGACAAACAGACTATCTAAGCGTAAATATTGTTTAGCCATTTGGAACACCGTGTACATTGCATAGAATGCAACGCAATAACATGTCAAAATCATTTCGTTTAGGAGTTGTACTCTTCTTTAACCGCACAATAACATCCTACTAAAGTCATAGAAACAGTCCATGATTAACGTGTGGATTAGTGTTCCAAGTTAAAATAGGGTGTGGTGTGGCAAAATAAAACGTTGAACATCCAGGTCAACATCCCATATTATTGTCATTTGTAATGATCTAATATGGCTGATTTGAACATGCTGTAGTCCAAATTGACTCTATGATCATGAATTCCAAGTATTGTTGCTTTTATACGTCCTGGTTACAAGTTCTTAACGATGGAATCAGCATTAGGGGGAAACAGTGGCACTTTGTTATTGTTTTTGTTTTGTGGACAAAACGGAGGTAAGATGTGTCAAGCAGTGTGTAAAAAAAAAAAAAAAAAAAAAGCAATACATATTCCGCTGTTCTATCGCGCGAAATAACAGGGTTCATTGTTTGCAGTAACTTCTTTGTTGTTGTAATATCCCAAACAGACATGTCAGTTTCACCATTAAGGATTCCAGCTTTAAAGCGTTCTCTTCTGCATGTTAGGGACCTGAGGGGAAGCTCCTTCAATGTCACTGTCATTATCAACAGATCTATGCTGCCCTCTTTTGGCCCTCAGGGATCATATCAGCAGAGGTCAAATGTCACAGTGAGGGGAAAGCTGACTGGCAGCCAGGAGTCCTGCTGCAGCCCACAGAGAGGACCTGATGGATGACCGAAAGAGAAGAGGAGAAAAAGATGAATGAAGAGGACAGATGGATGAATGAGAGTGAGTGAGGTGAGATAAGAGGGTACAGGGCCATGCACAGACCTTTTGGGTGGCAGATGCTCAAAATTAAACAAGGGCATCCCCCTTTTGAAGAAAATAATTCATATATCGAAATTCATAACATAGTAACTGCCTCTGTAGCAATTTTTACAAGATGTTAGCATACTGTAGGCCTATTTATTTCTGCAGCGACACACTCACTCATCACAAATTGTAAGCAAGCTAGTTACAGGGCCTCCTAAAGACAGGATCGACATCGGGGAAAGAGGGTAGGCTGATCATTGATGTTGATGATTGATGTAAATCTGCTAGTTAGCTAGCTCAATAATTATTTTACTGATTGGATTTATCTTCAATGCTCTTAAATAATAACTTCATAATATAGCCTAATATTCATAATTCTCTAACTCATGATACTGTATATGGCTGGCTGGCTGGTGGCTTGTGTGGATATTTTAATAGGCTATGTGGTGGTTAGCTAGAGTCTGGACTATCTGTGTTCAGTGCTTCATTTGTAAATCGAGTAAGCGCGATTGGGTGTGACCCAGGGAACTAGTTCTGAGGTATAGGAACGCATTTCATTTTTTTTAACCTTCATAATAAAGCATTGCATGCATACCATCGCATCTGTGTAGTGGCATAGAGTAGTGGTGCGCGGGTCAGCTGTTTGTTCACCCGCACCTGCCCGCAATTGTTAATAACCCATCAGCAACTGCCGATGTGATAAATTGAAAATCTGAGGCCCCGCACCCATCCCTAACCCGCAAATATACAGTAGAATATGCGCTTTGTTAGTCAACTTGTCTATAAACTAGATACAGTACATGCAGCTTCTCTTTTATATGTTGACCTAGAAGACTAAATAAACCCTTGCTCAACAAAAGACTGTAATAGACCGATAGAATGAATGCTTCAATCTACACTGAACAAAAATATAAATGCAACATGTAAAGTCCCATTGTTTCATGAGCTGAAATAAAAGATCCCAGAAATGTTCCATACACACACAAATCTTGTTTCTCTCAAATTTTCGGCACAAATGTGTATACACCCCTGTTGGTGAGCATTTCTCCTTTGCCAAGATAATCCATCCACCTGAATAGGTGTGGCATATCAAAAAGCTGATTAAACAGCATGATCATTACACAGGTGCACCTTGTGCTGAGGACAATAAAAGGCCACTCTAGAATGTGCAGTTTTGCCACACAACACAAAGCCACAGATGTCTCAAGTTTTGACGGAGCATACAATTGGCATGCTGACTACAGGAATGCCCATCAGAGCTGTTTAACTGCAAGAAATTCTTAAGTCTACAGGAGTTATTATTAAGGCAATGTGAGAGGTTATAGACCTACAGTCAGTGTCCAGATTTCAGTTTCCATTCAACCTATCTAGACAGAAGGCTACAGTTCCCTTGACATGCCATAGGCCTATTTGAAGTCCCTTCTTGTGACTGTGGAATTTGTATAGAGCCTCACAATTAATTAAACTTTGACAATGTCCTTTTTGGCTCCGTGGATTGACGTACATTTTTTCTGCCTGTTCCCAAAAGCATTATTTGGCGAGTGGCTGTGCAGTGTATTTGGCGCGCGTACAGTTAAGCCCTAAAGTTTAGGCTTATGCACTAATGCCAGATAGCCTAAAATAATGAAAGAAAAACCTCAATGTAGCCTATAAATATAAATTGTACAAGAATTATACATTTATGGAAACCGCGCACCACTAGCATAGAGCAGCAGAGTAGAGGCGCTCACAGAGTTTGCAAACATGGGAACCATTTTTAGTAGCCTAGGGTCCAGGAATATGGTGGT
This sequence comes from Salvelinus namaycush, assembly GCF_016432855.1. NCBI lineage: Eukaryota > Metazoa > Chordata > Actinopteri > Salmoniformes > Salmonidae > Salvelinus > Salvelinus namaycush. The sequence continues at coordinate 52,030,127 of NC_052309.1, read as the reverse complement.
GTTTATAAACGCATTTCATAACATTATACGTCATGTTACCTGACTGGAGACTTCGGCAAAAAAAATGTAATACCGCATAAATGATCGAAATGACAGGCTATTTTGACACTGACAAACTGCGAATCTGAGATCAATAAAAATGATTTAGTCTTGAATCCATCAATTGCCTAGTTGCACACACATTGTACTATTATGAGGAGGAAATTATAGTCCTAAAAAAGCTTTCCAGTTTCACTGACTCACCCGGCCTTCGCCGGCTATGGCCAATGTGCCCTTGCTTCTCTCTTGTTAACTTTGTAACCCAATGTTGCTCAATAGGCCTATTTGGAAGTTTATCAAATATTTGAAAGCCTACAGCAGACTGATTAGTCTTCTATTTTCAGCAGGAGCCATTGGCTTTCCAACCTGTGTTTTCCCGCGATTGTATTTGAAATATTGCGAAAGGCCTGTTTTGTCTGCAGATTTGTCACTCGTTCCTAGGTAAACTAGGTAGCTTGCTACACACACTCAACTGGTGACTGCTTTTCAAGCCATGCATGTTTGAATAACGGAGACTGCAATCTCTGTACAAGGCAGAGGGGGAAAAGCACAGAGAACGATAAAGGCCTCTAGTGGCCAAAAGGCCATTCTTTTATGGGCAGCGCCATTGAGGGCCTTCACCATGCTTCCACCATTTTAAAGTAGTCAGATTGGTCAACTGGGTAAAGATTCCTATGGGTTGTAGCCTCAATGGCACTGCCCATGCTGTCAAAGACGCTATAATAGCACACATATAAAGATGAGTTCAGTATCTATCTGTATGGGAAAAAATCCAATCAAGCGTCTTAAACAACAGGTGTAAAATAACAGTAATTCAAAATTCAAAAGGCACTCGCACATCTGAGCAATCTTTTTTGCAGGTGCATGGCAACAGTTGAACAAGATGAAGGAAAAAGGAAACCGCACACTGCTCTTGATAGTATCACTGATCTTTAATAAGCTTACGTGTCGGCCTCACGGCCTTCGTCAGAGCTTTAGTGAGTTTATTTAAATTAGAACCCTTATGTAGACCTAGCCTCACCCGCATCCGTTCCACGCATCGAAAGGGGTTGGAGGCGAAGGAAAAACAAATAAGTGCTACCAAATATAACAATATGCATTTCATAAATATTCAAATAAAGTGTGTAAATAAGACGTATTAAACACGTCTGTAAAACCACAATGAGGACATAGACCTACCGAGCAAGTTTTCATTAATCATTGGGTACATCGTACGAAAAACATCAGAGTAATCTTAAATAGGGGCATAATTCATGTTCAAATTCACAACATAACATACATAGGCATTTCATCATTAAGACATTTAGGAAATAATGTCTGGAGGGTGAAAATCCCAAAACATTCTCTTTTACTCAGAGTATTATTAATATCACCTGCCCTGTCTGATATCTTAACTTTCTCTATGCCACAAAATCAGAAGGTATAAATGTCATGTTTTAGGTCATTAAAATGTACTGCTACTGGATAATCCATGTAAAATAACAGTACATGCTTACTTACCCCCCCAACAATGCAGAGAGAAAAATGTAGTAAATAGTATAAATAATATATAACACAAGGAATAAATACACAATGAATAATGATAACTGGGCTATATACACGGGGTACCAGTACTGAGTCTACGTGCAGGGGTGGGAGTTAATTGAGGTAGATATGTACAAATGGGTAGAGATAAAGTGACTAAGCAACAGGATAGATAATAAACAGTAGCAGAAGCGTATGTGATGAGTCAAAAGAGTGCAAAGAAGATCAATGCAGATAGTCTGGTAGATATTTGGTTAACTATTTAGTAGTCTTATGGCTGGGGGATAAAAGCTAAAAACTGTCTGTGACTTGGGTGGCTAGAGTATTTGACCATTTTTAGGGCCTTCCTCTGACACCGATCTTCCAAGATCCCTGCAGTTCCAGATGACTGTGTGATCTCGCTCTCCGTTGCCAATGTGAGTAGGACCATTAAACAGGTTAACATTCACAAGGCCGCGGATGTGTACAGAGCATGCGCTGACCAGCTGGCGGTTGCCTTTACTGACATCTTCAACCTCTAACTGACCCAGTCTGTAATACCTACATGTTTCAAGCAGACCATCATAGTCCCTGTGCCCAAGAACGCCATGGTAACCTGGCTATTGCCCCATAGCACTCACATCTGTAACTCACACCATAGTGCCCACAAAGCTCATCACCAAGCTAAGAACCCAGGGACTAAACACCTCCCTCTGCAACTGGTTCCTGGACTTCCTGACGGGCCAGGCCCAGGTGGTAAGGGTAGGCAACAACACATCTGCCACGCTGATCCTCAACACGGGGACCCCTCAGAGGTGCGTGCTTAGTCCCCTACTGTACTCCCTGTTCAACCACGAATTCGTGGCCAAGCACGACTCCAACACCATCATTAAGTTTGCTGATGACACTACGGTGGTAGGCCTGATCACCGACAACGATGAGGCAGCCTATAGAGAGGAGGTCAGAGACCTGGCAGTGTGGTGCCAGGACAACAACCTCTCCCTCAACGTGAGCAAGACCCAGGAGATGATCGTGGACTACAGGAAAAGGAGGGCCGAACACGCCCCCATTCACATCAACAGGGCTGTAGTGGAGCGGGCTGAGAGTTTCAAATTCCTTGGTGTCCACATCACCATGGTCCAAACACACCAAGAAAGTTGTGAAGAGGACACGACAACGCCTTTTCCCCCCCAGGAGACTGAAAAGATGTGGCATGGGTACCCAGATCCTCAAAAAGTTCTACAGCTGCACCATCGAGAGCATCCTGACCGGTTGCATCACCACCTGTATGGCAACTGCACGGCATCCGACCGTAAGGCGCTACACAGGGTAGTGCGTATGGCCTGGTACATCACTGGGGCCAAGCTTTCTGCCATCCAGGACCTATAAGCTAGGAAGGCCCAAAAAATTGTCAAAGACTCCAGTCACCCAAGTCATAGGCTGTTCTCTCTGCTATCGCACGGTAAGCTGTACTGGAGCGCCAAGTCTAGGTCCAAAAGGCTCCTTAACAGCTTCTACCCCCAAGCCATAAGACTGCTGAACAATGAATCAAATGGCCACCCGGACTATTTGCATTGACACCCCCTCTTTGTTTTTACACTGCTGCTACTCACTGTTTATTATCTATGCATAGTCACTTTACCCCTACCTACATGTACAAATTACCTCGACTAACCTGTACCCTCACACATGACTTGGTTCCGGTACCCCCTGTATATAGCCTCATTATTGTTATTTTATTGTGTTACTTTAATTTTTAGTTTTTAGTTTAGTTTATTTAGTAAATATTTTCTTAACTCTATTTTCTTAAAACTACATTGTTGGTGAAGGGCTTGTAAGTAAGCATTTCACGGTAACGTCTGCACCTGTTGTATTCAGCGCATGTGACAAATACAATTGGATTCGATTTGATCTCACATACTGTCTAGCAAAGCAGTCCTGTAGCTTAGCATCCACTTCATCGGACCCCTTCCGTATTGAGTGCGTCACTGGTACTTCCTGTTTGAGTATTTGCTTGTGAACAGTAATCAGGAGGATGGAGTTATGGTCAGGGACGGCGACCCTTGTATGAAGAGCCTTGTATGCATTTCTGTGTGTGGAGTAAAGGTGATCTGCAGTTTTGTTGCCTCTGGATGCGTATTTTCTTGTTTGCTGATGGCCATATTCAGCTCATTGTGTGCCGTCTTAGTGCCAGTATCGGTTTGTGGTGGTAAATAGTCAGCTATGAAAAATATAGATAAACTCTCTTGGTAAACAGTATGGTCTACAGCTTATCATGAAGTATTCTAACTCAGCAAGAACAAAGTTGAGACTTCCTTAACATTAGAGATTACAACAGCGCACCAGCTGTTGCTAACAAAGAGACACACCCCTACCCCTCTCAGCTTACCCGATGCTGCCGTCAGATCTTGACAATGCATGGAAAAACCAGCAAGGTGTACATAGGATATTACAGTCCTTCAGGTCCCGTTGATAGAATAGTCTCGAACGGAGCTCATCCATTTTGTTCTCTTGTGATTATACATTCACCAACAAAAAAGAGGTCAATGGTGAACAGGAAGGTGGCGCGGTGGTCCTTTGTGGGCAAATTTTATCATCAAACATTGTCATCAAAGTCTGGCATTCTCTGAATTTATGGTGCTTTCAAGACAACTGGGAACTTGGAAAAAAACAAGGTTGAATCATGATGACGTCAGTGATCTTCAGGTCGTAGCTCTAGAAATAGGCCCGAGTTCCATGATCATTTGGATGATCATTCAAAACGTATTTTCCCAGTCGGAGCTTGTTTTTTCCCGAGTTCCCAGTTGTCTTGAACTCACTGAAGTCAGAATTCGCAGTTCCGAGTTAAGAGTTGTTTTGAGCACGGCACAAATCATGCTTCATTGACAGCATGGCCAATGTTAAATGTTTATCATTTTAAGCTTGGAAAAGAGACCCTTAATCCCAGACTTGGGACCACACAGCCACTCCACTGAATAGCAGGCTAGTGACTACTTTGCAAAGCTTGAAGTTAGCCACTGATTCCTTCCAAATCACTCATTGTTGAATTTGCGATTTCCAACTTGTTGTGTAATGTTTATGTCCAATGGCCGAAGAGCACCGATACGTTTTATCTATCGTTTCTCTAATTTAAGACTTTGAAAGTATGTTGTTGTCCAATCAAAGCTACTGTAGATGTAATGTGATTTGACATAATTTTATCTGTGGCCAATGACCTTGAGCCTTCTTGGATGGGAACTTCTGATGTAACACTATGGCAGCAGCCAAGGGTCTTGAATTTTGTAGCTCTACCCTTAGAATTGGCGGTGACGTAGTGTCCCCATGAGTGACAGAACACTTTTTACATAGTTTGCAAACTGATATGTGACATGTATTAATGCCAAAATAACATACAAAACAGGAAAGCACAACAAACAAAAAAATACATATTTTTTATTTGAATTTTTGTAGCAAAAAATACGTGGCTCAAAATAGGTGGGCTCTGCCCTGAATTAAGGGTCACCACTGCTTCCGCTTCCTCTTTCGAGTGCCTGGGATCAGGGCTAAGCATAACATCCAGAGCTGCCAGTCAGAGTTGAAATAGAAATCTTAATCCAAATGTAGGTTAGTGATCGCTGTCCAGAAGCTGTTTTCGGTCATAGGAAAGGATGGTGGAAACATTATGTACAGAAAAGTTATGATCAGCGTAAAAAAAACACAAAATAGCAGAATTGGTCAGGAGCCCGTAAGACGGCAGCTATCTACTGCAACGCCATCTCAAAAGGCACAACGGGCTCTGTGTTGTGCAGACCAACGGACAGGACAGGGGTACGGTTAAAAAAAAAAAATGTATGTACAAAAAAAAGATATACCACCACACAAAAGGGCACTTGGCGAGCGAGAGGGCAATGGGGCAAGTGCTCGGGCACAGGTATACCACTATCTGTGCCTGAGCTGGTAGGTGAATGATGGTAAGTTTATAGTAGTGAGGAAAAAGCACTCTCTTTCTTTCTGTCGCTCTCTTTCTCCATCCATCCCTTGTTCCTCCACCATCCCCCCTCACCTATTTCTCCATCTCGTCACCCCTCCCTCGCTCCCTCCCTTCCTCTCTCTCTCTCTCTCTCTTACTCTTTCTCTCGCTCCCTCGATCTGACCGCTGTATCTCCTGGCCAAAGTTTACAGCACAGTGGGTGTCATGCAGCCATCTGCTTTCCAGGGCTGTGAGCAGACTGATTCACTACAACATTGTGATTGAGTGGAGGGGATATTTCCAAGTCTAACAGATACACCCCTCCTCTGTCCCTGTTGTGCTGCGGAGGGTCTCAGCATGCATTTGCATTCAGCACCAGTCGGTAGGACCTCCACCATCAATGGGCTAATCCTGCTTTGTCTCCAGTGGCTCGTGATCTCTCCAACCCCGTAATGAACAGGTTCTGGGGTCCATTGGCCAGGCTGTCTGGGGGGCTGCCGCCCTCCCCTGCCCCCGACCCCCTCTCGTCCCCTCCCCTCTCCGCCCCTCTCGTTCCCACCTGTACCCAGAGGTCCCTGGCAGCTGCTCGGCATTGTGGGTGTGTAGGTGCCGTGAGGAGTGTGTCAGTAAGCCAAGGAGATGGAGGACATAGAATGGATGCACACTAATCCTGTTTTGCACTTGTATGCTATAGGCAGTGTTGAGGGGTGCACAGCCCCCAGTAATAAAGCAAGACAAAAAGAGCATTAGGCCTGCTGGTCCAAGAGGCACACCAGAATACCAAATCATCTAAGCACATGGTTTGTATTTTTTTTAATCATAGATCACTAGGGAGACTGGGTTTAAGTGTTAGTGCATGCGTGAGCTTGTGTGTGTATGAGTATGAAATACATGTTAGTATGTTAGTTTGACTGTGACTATGTATAAGGAGGGAGGGCTCTGGGCTCTAACGCAGTGGTGATGGTAAACAATGACGCCTGTCCCCTGACCATATGGGTTTAGCTGGTGAATTATGTAAATGGCTTGTGTCCCAGCTGGTGGCCTGTGTCTGAGGGCAGCGGTGGCACAGCCCTTCACCCTCCCCCCGTCTCCCCTCTGCCTCCCCCTTACCCCACTGTACTGCTGTCACTGGAGCACAGCCCCCACCCCCCAGCCACAGCTACAACATGAGGACAGTCACCCCATGTACACACAGGGAATATTGATCACCACTAGTGGACTTGATGTATAAATACACAATAAAAGTCAAAAGTTTGGACACACCTACTCGTTCCAGGGTTTTTCTTTATTTTTTATATTTTCAACATTGCAGAATAATAGTGAAAACTTCAAAACTATTAAACAACACATATGGAATCATGTAGTAACCAAAAAAGTGTTAAACAAACCAAAACATATTTGAGATTTGAGGTTCTTCAAAGTAGCCAACATTTGCCTTGATGAAAGCTTTGCACACTTTTGGCATTCTTTCAACCAGCTTCATGAGGTAGTCACCTGGAATGCATATCAGTTAACAGGTGTGTCTTCTTAAAAGTACATTTGTAGAATTTCTTTCCTTCTTAATGCATTTGAGCCAATCTGTTGTGTTGTGACAAGGTAGGTGTGGTATACAGAAGATAGGCCTATTTGGTAAAAGACTAAGTCCATATTATGGCAAAAACAGCTCAGAAATCACAGTACATCATTACTTTAAGACATGAAAGTCAGTCAATCCGGAAAATGTTTCAAATTTCAGTCAATCAATCCAGACCTTTTCAAATTTCTTCAATTGCAGTCGCAAAAACCATCAAGCGCTATGATGAAACTGGCACTCATGAGGACCGCCACAGGAAAGGAAGACCCAGAGTTACCTCTGCTGCAGAGGATAAGTTCATTAGAGTTACCAGCCTCAGAAATTGCAGCACAAATGAATGATTCACAGAGTTCAAGTAACAGACGCATCTCAACATCAACTGTTCAGAGGAGACTGCATGAATCAGGCCTTCATGGTCGAATTGCTTTAAAGAAACTATTACTAAAGGACACCAATAATAAGAAGAGACTTGCTTGGGCCAAGAAACACGAGTAATGGACATTAGACCGGTGGAAATCTGTCCTTTGGTCTGATGATTCCAAATTTGAGATGTTTGGTTCCAACAGCTGTGTCTTTGTGAGATGCAGAGTAGGTGAACGGATGATCTCCACGTGTGGTTCCGACTGTAAAGCATGGAGGAGGAGGTGTGATGGTGTGGAGGTGCTTTGCTGGTGACACTGCCAGGGATTTATTTAGAATTCAAGGCACACTTAACCAGCATGGCTTCCACAGCATTCTGCAGCGATACGCCATCCCATCTGGTTTGCACTTAGTGGGACTATCATTTGTTTTTCAACAGGACAATGACCCAACACACCTCTAGGCTGTGTAAGGGCTATTTGACCAAGAAGTAGAGTGATGGAGTGCTGCATCAGATGACCTCGCCTCTACAATCACCTGACCTCAACCCAATTGAGATGGTGTGGGATGAGTGGACCGCAGAGTGAAGGAAAAGCAGCAAACAAGTACTCAGCATATGTGGGAACTGCTTCAAGACCATTGGCTAAAGCATTCCGTGTGAAGCTGGTTGAGAGAGTGCCAAGAGTGTGCCAAGCTGTCATCAATGCAAAGGGTGGCTACTTTGAAGAATGTAATACACTTTAGTAACCAAACACTTTTTTGGTTACTGCACGATTCATATGTTATTTCATAGTTTTGATGTCTTCACTATTATTCTACAAAATAGAAAATATTACAAATAAAGAAAAACCCTTGAATGAGCAGGTGTGTCCAAACTTTTGACTGGTACTGTATATGCTAGCAGTAGAGTTCAACTAATGCTAACTGACTGGGTGGACTAACACATATAGAACATTTTGTTAAGTTTAAGTTCAGAATGAGTTATACATTGCTATCTGATTTGTCCTGTTCACACATTGTTTTAAACCATTATGTCTCTGAGATAAGAGATTGTAGATTATAAATACTGCCAAAGGTCCAGAGTTGTCATAAGGAGTGTCGAGTATTACAGGGGGTAAGTGATGCGAGAGGCCTGGTCAGGAAGTGTGTGGCCATTGTCAAAACAGAGAAGTGAAACCAGTAGAATGTAGAAGGATAACTGTACCCCGCTGCTCCATGTCTTTTTATATTGTGCCTTTTGAGGTTTGTCGTCTTTCTCTTCTTTTAGAAAGAGGAGTTGCTTAACTTCCATGCTAACAGTGTAGTCTACAACCGTCATCATTCTATACCATGCTGCGGTCACACATGGCAGCCAGAAATATGTGGGCTAAGATTACTAGAATAGGATGTATCTCACATACTGTCTATTCAAGGTTATGTATTCTCTTCAGACTTTTATTTGCACATTGTTATTGCTTGTGTTATGGATTTCTGTGTGGTCAAACGTGGTCAAATTGTAGCTGTCTCTGTTAGTTGCATTGATCTAACCGTTATTGACATAATCGTTCCAAACGGAAACATGACGTGATGTTTTTCCAAAGAGAAAGAAAATGTGAAAATAAAACGAATAAGATGCCCATATGAGATTCCTTTCCGTTTTTATTTAGGATTGTTATGTCACTAGACAACATTATACGAATACCAATCATTGATATCCTGTTTTGGATATTAAGGTCAAAACACAAGCCCTCAAAGGTGGTTCATCTGAGAATCTTTCCCAAGGTCTAGAGTGACATTACTTCTAAACATCTGCAGGGCTGTTATTCAATAAGAAACATATTAAACGCTCTGTTTCTGCTCACGTAGTTTTAAAGGAAGTAAAACAGTGAGGCCTTGCGAGATCCCCAAAGAAATTAAAACGGGGAACTGCAAAAATATTCACGTCATTAAGCCTTCATTTTAGCGGTCAGTCAAGCAGAGATGCCAATCAAGCTTCCTCTTTCAGATGCTAAATGTTAATAAAGTCCCAGAAGAATGGCAACTTGATTGAGTTTCCCAGGATTCCAGCCTGGGTGGAGGGGGGGGGGGGGATTTTGGGATTGGCAGAGCCTGCCTACCGAGGCGGGACGCGGTGGTATAATTGTGCGCGATGCGTGCCCTGCTAATTATCACTCTGGAAGGTAATCTTCAAAGATTATGGCAGCTGTCAGGGGTAACAAGCCAGTGATTCTACGCCACATTACTGGAGAACCAACGGCTCTCCCTCTGTCTCAGCGACAGTGGCTGTCTCTTCTTGTTCAATACACACATGCACATGGGCGTGCACACACACGTATACGCACAGGCGTGGACCCACACACAGATATACACACACAGATACACACACACACACACAGGAGTATACTGTGTGCATGCTACTGAAACAGATTCTCTCCTCTTTTAGCTGGCTGCGATGGACAGATGTCTCCTTTCAACATCACCATGGCACTGAATCCCACATTCATCTCCCAGCAGCTCTGCAGGGTTCATTCTCTCACCTGTCGCTGAGGACCCTGCCCATACCCTAATGGACGGCCAAATAGAGAATTAGTCCTGATTAATTTCATCACTTAACATTCTGCCCCCTCCTCTGATTTGATTCACACGTCAGGTACCCAGCATGCCGCCCGCGGGCATCTCCGCTGAGACCGCCGGGCCTTTTGAAGAGCAGGGCAGGAGATGTGGAGCGTGCCACTGACAGGCAGGGAGTCAGGCAGGCAGGCCCCACAGGGACACCGCCATTCACAGGCCCTACTTACGAGGCACCTCAGTATGCCAGGCGTGCCCGCTACGAGTGCCACTACACAGGGGTCAGGCCAGCAAGGGAGGGGCTCAGGAGGAGAGCAGGAGATGGAGGAGAGGAGAGAACAAGAGAGGGGGGGAGCGAGGGAGGGAGAGATGGATACAAATTAATTTTCTGCCCCCTGATGTTAAGAGCGTTAAATTACTGTTTTCCTCTGAGACATGCCATAGGCTATGGGTGGCTCTCGTGCCCTGGCTGTTCTGCTTCTGCGCTCTGCTCTGTGTGGAGTGCCGCACTATCACAGACACACAATCAAATGGGAGCAGCTCTCTATAATCACAGCATACTAAGAGACTCTGCCTGTCTGTCGGTCTACAGTCTGCTGCACAGTCCTATTCATCCGCCATGTATCTTTCTCCCTACGTTCACACGAACAGATACTAAGGTTAGCAGTCATGTTGTGTGTTCCCAAATCATGTGGTGTGTATTATATTCTAGGTGCCACAACAATATCCATCACTGTAATTGACAGGCATTCATGCATACTCCACTCTCTGCTCCACGGTCCCCTTTTTCCTGAGCTGCTGATCACGAGCAGCATTAACGTAAGATCTTGATCAATTTCGCCTCTGTGAATTGTGACGTAAATCTAACAACGTACAGAGAGAAAACCCCTATCGAACAACCAGAATCTTCTCTGATCTCATATGTATATATAATCTCCGGAATGGTAAGGATGATAGACTTCTGTGCTTACTCCTTTGTCCATATCCACTACATGTCGGGCTGTGTGTGGAGGACTGCTGTGTGTGGATGTGGATTCAGTCGCCTAATGAGGTATTGACTCCAGTCTGCACACTGCACATTGTTTAACCTGTTTACTTATTTATGACTGTTTGATGTATAGAGCACTGCTCATGATTCATTCCTTAACACAGACCCCTGATCAATATGCAAGATTAATGGTGGATTTACTTTCATGTTATTTTTATTGAAAACATGGATACGCTCCTCTCTCTCTTTTTTTTTTCTATCTCTCTCCCTTTCCCCGCGTTCCCACTTGATTGATGTCAGCACCACATAAACCTGGCTTTCTTTTAATTCTCTGCATAATTTCTCTACTGTCAGTTGCATGGAGTTCTTTGTGGCTCGTTCAAAATGTCTTGTTAAAAATTAAAGCGATTGTATTCCCCTTTCTAATGCTAATAGCGTCCCACGTGGGCCCCAAATGCATATGAGGGCCAGAAACAAGATCTGTGAGGAACAAATGACACTTCTTACAGACGCCAGAGTATTGAATAGTGATGAGGCCAGTGCTCACACACTCTTCCCCCCTCAGCACCCTATCAATGCCCTGTAGTCTACCTGTCTGTCTCCCTGTCAATCACACATAAGGAGGAAATGGAGGTAACGCTGTGTTTTCCTTATTTCTGTCTCGGGTTGTTTGATTCCGGGCTGACTTCGCTGAAGTGCCCTTTGTGTCGCAGCTACCCTGCTCACACTCAAATCCACAATCAACAATGCCATTTCAACAGAAACCATCAACACAATGTTATACGCCACCAGCAAAATATATATCATCCTTATAACATGCTTTATATTCATAGTTACAGCCTTAACATATAAATACAAATATAGTCAAAGATAAGCCCTCCTCCTGCATAACAAGGTAAATAAGGTAAGATTAAGCAACACTGCTGCAGGTGTGATTGACAGCCAGCGAGTGATTGACAGCTTGCATTATACCCTGGCTGAGGAGGCTTATAGGTCCTTCATTCAGGGCCAGTGAGTTGTGTGTAGATTCCAGAAGCATCTGTTTCAATATGACGATAAAGAGAGACCGGGGAGAGTCCAGCCTCTATAGATCCCTATATCCTCCTCAACACGATCGTCATGGCGCCTCCCTCATCTTGTATCTTGATTGGTGGAGGAGGGTTGCTCTGAGTACGTTTGAGCTGTCTGCTGAACAATCACTTCAGTTCACTGAGACGTTTAGACTCTGTGAACATTTCTTAGGATGTTTTTTTTAATCTAGCCTCAACTCCCCATAGGAATGTGTAAATTACTCCTCCTGCCATTTAAGAGCTTGTCTGAGGTCAGTATGGTCTGTTAGGTCTTGATGGTTATGGTAATGTTGGTTTGTTATGAGGATTTTGGTCAGATCTCCATGTTTTATTTATGCAGAGAGCTTATTCGTTTTTCTCTTTGCCCTGGGCAAGGTATGGTTATTTATTTCCTCTACGCAAATATCATCTCACATCATTTTGTATTTTGTCAAGGATTTGTCAATGATAATAATTATTTAATCTACTCATAAATGTGGTCCTCCATGTTTTCATTACACATTTATGTGAATTGGAACATTAGTGGAATACCTGAATGAAAACATACACAAATTGTTACACATTTTATAGTGATTTTAAAAGCTATTAACGGTTTAATGTTGTTTAGAAATAATAAAGTCATCAAGTTTGATACACACACTTATTTCTTTCTCTCATAATTATGCCTATTAAATTAATTCAATTAAATCCAAGAATGCTTTATTGGCAGGGAACACACCAGTGAATAATCTCTGCCATGCTGTTTACCAACCCAGAGGCCTGTACAATATTTTTACCTCAGTGCTGCCTGCCTCTGAGAATAGGACTGTTGAGTACAGCACTGTGGGGGCAAAGTGCAATGGACCGGCTTGCATGAGACAAATGACAAGCGACATGGAGAAAATGAGAGCTAATTCGCCGCAGAGGGTTTTCTTTAATCCCAAACTTAACACCTGGGTTAATGACGGGAGGGTTCTGTGTTCGATAAGAGCAATTATCATGAACCAGGAGGGCTTATTAGTTTGAGCTCCTTTTGGCAGTCTGGAGTGGCATGCGGCACTCTCAGCGCACTCTCTTGGTGGTCCCTCAGTTCAGAGGCTCATGAATAAGTTTAAAAAAAAACATTTTTTGAAGAGGTTTCCTTGGGGAAATCGGCCCCTGTCTTCTCTCCACTCCTCTCCAGGTACACACTGGGAAACGGGGAAACCGTAGCCCTTCCCTACTGCTATTATCATATTCTCTCCCCCTCTCTCTCCCTCTTTTACTCTCTTTCTCATGCTACTAACAATGAGGCAGTTTCTCTTATAATCTGATAATATATTGGTGCATTAATGTGTCGGACCTGCTGGTCTTACACTAACCTTTACTAAATGAGTCCTTTTCTTTGTGGTTCATTGTTGATGTTCTGTATTATATCTAAGTTTCCCTTCTCTTCATTTTTCACCTACCCGCAGAACTAGAGCTTGTTCCCATCGTAGAATATAAAATACAATTTATTGTAAAGACTTTAAACAGCTGCCATGTATGGGTAGTGCATTTTCAATGGGGATACAGGGGCAGCAAAAATAGAAAATAATCAACAGAAGTGAATATGGCAGCTGCCTGAAATCTGCACCAATCGAAGCTGATTTATACATATTTTCTCCAGATAGCAGACCATCAAGTTGTTCTCCATGTCGCTGTGAAAATTGTGACATTGAAGAAAACTAGTCTCCATACAGGCCAAAACAACATATTACATTTAATTGAGTGCATTTGGCTGTGTTTAGACAGGCAGCCCGATTCTGATCTTTTTTCCACTAATTGGTCTTTTGACCAATCACATTCAGAGCTGATCTGATTGGTCAAGACCAGAAAATATCCGAATTGGGCTACCTGTCTAAACGCAGCTTTTCAGCCTGTGAACTGGATCCAGTTCTACTCAAGTTCTGGTCAGGATTTCTACAAAAATGTTTTAACAAATCTAAATATACTGTGGAAAACTTGAAAACTTGAAAGACCCGATTTATTAACACAGAGGTAAAGCAATAGTGAGTAGAACACTCTTCTGACATTACTTAAAATACTGGAGATCTCCTCATTCTGATGGTTGCCTTCCCAGGAGAGAGTAATTTGGAGGACAGATGGGGAGGAATACCATATCACATGAAAGTCCACCGGCCTGCCACTGTTTCTCACTACAGTCTCTGACAGCCCAAATCAAGCACTGGTTGCCATGCAATGGATTTTTTGGGGAAACTGCACTTTTTGTGCAAGGAATGGATTCTTTGACAGTGAATTCCTGACTCTCCTCTCACTCCTTTCTCACTTCTTTCCCTCCCTTTTTTCTCTCCTCTCACAGTGCCCCTTGGTTATTACTCTCTTAGGTTTTTATGGTGCAGAACACCATATTAAAGGTGATGATAGTGAATAATGGTAATGTTTGGGTTCTGGCATAATAGTGGGGGAACAATGAGCGTCTTGTTATTCAATTTCCTAATAATTTGATTATTGACTTTGGAAATATGCTTAAAATCAGGAAATCCTTAAGGTTTGACGTTTGAGTGTTCAGGGTCCCAAGTTTTATTCTGGCAGACCATCACTCACTCTGGTGGCTCATTCCTCCGTCTCTACCACTCACTGTTCTCAGTGAGCTGTGTGCAAGGCTTTGTTTCAGAGTTGGTTTGCACAACAAAACATCTGATTCATTTTGAGCCACAGCTTTTGCTTCACGCTCTGGTTTTAACTGGCCTGCACTATGTCACATCCACTGAAAAGCATTGGATTACGTGGAATATTCAGCATCGGGGGATGTCCGTTTCTAGTGGACCACAGTCATAAAGAGCTTCAACGTGCGCCACGGCCCTCGCTTAATGAAAGGGAACGGGCTGGCGAGGTGCCTGTGTTTCTAGCACTCCTCAAAGTCCTGAGAACTCACGTCTGGTCCCGGAGCAAGGCCAGTGAGACACGAGGGAGTGAACCCCCCCCCCCCCAGTGCGTTCTAACCAGCCCAACTCCCCCTTAGCGTTGGCTGGGAAAAACAGGAGAACGACGAGCCGGAAGATGGAGAGAGCTTCGCCAAAGTGCTAGCTTCCCATGTCAGCGCCTCTGTGCTGCCCAGGGCCATTGCAAGCAGCGCAGCATGTGTGCTCCCCACAGGCCTGGAGGAGAGAGAGAGAGAGCGAGAGAGATGCTAAATCTCTGCTGTTTGTCCATTGCTTTCCTGAGAGAATGGCGCCATCTAGTCTGAGCAGAGAAAAACAGTGCAGTATCTGTATAAGGTCAACAGTGGCCAAGGGAAGCCAGCCTTCCCCAAAAATATTGACCAAGAAAAAAAAAGATGTGTCACTTTGTGATTCATGATTTTCCTTCAATTTACAAGAGGCTGTATCTCTTAAGCATCCATGCGATTTAAACAGCGTCCCTCTGTCTCAGTATGTGTAGCCCATCTATCTGATGCTGTCTGGTCAAAAAGAGTATGCTATTGTTGCCGGCTGTATCATTGAATGCAAGGGAAGCCAGAGAGTATTTGGCCTCCCTTGATATATATATATATTTATATAATATCCAATCAGCTAGAGCTAAATTGAGTGAGCTCAACTGTGAATGGTCAACTGTGAATGGCACACCGACCAAAATAATGTCAATGGATACCAGTTTGTATTTGGCCTCACACCAATCGCATCAATTCAAAAGCAAAGCGCAATTTGCTGAAAAAAATTGAATTGTTGCATCTCATCTGTCATCCTCCGGTGGCTAGCTAGCTAGCTAAAATCGTCCATATCCTAAATTAGCCATGGATGGGGATAAGGATTTGGACTTAATGCTCTGTACTGGCCAATGATTATAATGGCGATTCTGATCCAACCATAAATTCATACATTGTGCCCCTGGCCTGAGAGGATGGAAGTTCAATATGTAGCTAGACGTAGAAGGCTAATGTTAACTAGCTGGCCTGGCGTATCGTTGCCCATGAAAGGAAATTTGGCAAGCAAGAAAGTATTTTAGCCAGGTAGCCTAGGGCAATTAAACTAAAAGTGTGGACTGTGTGATAGAGTGATAGACTGTTTCGTCAAAATAATAGAGAGGAGGATGGCAATGGCGTTTCTCTTCAAGTAGGGTGAGTCAACATGTTTTTATACCTGCACACACACACACACACACACACACACACACACACACACACACACACACACACACACACACACACACACACACACACACACACACACACACACACACACACACACACACACACACACACACACAGAGAAATCAGAACTACTGACAGCCACATCATATTTAGCTTACGATGATTGGACTAAATTGTTTTTGGTATCTTATATGTCACTGTATTAGACTAAGCATAGGTTGTTCTAAATCAATAGTTGTATGGTAGTCTGAAAATGTTGGAAACTTGCTTGACCATGCTGAAAGTCATGTAACTGTTTGTTACATGCAATATGCACTGTGGAATTCACCGGACAGATGTTGCTCTCCGCTTTTGTGATAAAACAAAGCTGTGGTTGGATTCATTCTGCCACTGTTTCTTCGTATTGTCTCGGCCTTAGGCCTATTCTGTATATCACAGTGGCAAGTCATATGAACTAACAAGTTATAAAGCAAACACTGCAATTATCACAACACATACAGTACCAGTCAAATGTTTGGACACACCTACAGTACTCATTCAAGGGTTTTTCTTTATTTTTACTATTTTATACATTGTAGAATAATAGTGAAAACATCAAAACTATGAAATAACACATATGGAATCATGTAGTAACCAAAAAAGTGTTTAACAAATCAAAATATATTTTTTATTTGAGATTCTTCAAAGTAAACACCCTTTGCCTTGATGACAGCTTTGCACACTCTTGGCATACTCTCAACTATCTTCATGAGGTTTTGGAATGCATTTCAATTAACAGGTGTGCCTTGTCAAAAGTGCATTAGTGGAATTTCTTTCCTTCTTAATGCGTTTGAGCCAATCAGTTGTGTTGTGACAAGGTAGTGGTGGTATACAGAAGATAGCCCAATTTGGTAAAAGCCCAAGTCAATATTATGGCAGGAACAGCAAATAGAAACGACAGTCCGTCATTACTTTAAGAGGTCAGTCAATTCGGAAAATTTCAAGAACTTTGGAAGCTTCTTCAATCTGTCCTTTGGTCTGATAAGTCCAAATTTGAGATGTTTGGTTACAACAGCTGTGTCTTTGTGAGATGCAGAGTAGGTGAACGGATGATCTGGACGTGTGGTTCCCACTGAGGAAGGTGTGATGGTGTGGAGGTGCTTTGCTGGTGACACTGTCAGGGATTTATTTAGAATTTAAGGCACACTTAACCAGCATGGCTAACACAGCATTCTTCAGCGATACGCCATCCCATCTGGTTTACGCTAGTGGCACTATCATTTGTTTTTCAACAGGACAATGACCCAAAACACCTCCAGGCTGTGTAAGGGCTATTTGACCAAAAAGGAGAGTGATGGAGTGCTGCATCAGATGACCTGGCCTCCACAGTCACCCAACCTCAACCAAATTGAGATGGTTTGGGATGAGTTGGACCGCAGAGTGAAGGCAAAGCAGCCAACAAGTGCTCAGCATATGTGGGAACTCCTTCAAGACTGATGGGAAGCAGTCCTCATGAAGCTGGTTGAGAGAATGCCAAGTGTGTGCAAAGCTGTCATCAAAGCAAACGGTGGCTACTTCAAAGAATCTAAAATATCAAATATATTTTGATTTGTTTAACACTCTTTGGGTTACTACGTGATTCCTAATGTGTTATTTCATAGTTTTGATGTCTTCACTATTATTCGACAATATAGAAAATGGTAAAAATAAAGAAAAAGCCTTGAATGAGTAGGTGTGTCCAAACGTTTGACTGGTACTGTATATTGTAATATGGCTTTTCCCCCCACTGGCTCGACTTCCCCCAGTGATTTTACCCACGCACTGCTACTGAATGTCAACACGGTTACAATGGACACACAGCTATGATATCAGTCAGAAGAGCTTTGAGTGTCTATAGCAGGTCATGAAGAATATCTATAGGTGTTAGTTCTGATTCCATTTTCGTCTTGGACTCAGGACTGCCTCAAAGTAGGTCAACGCAATGCAGACACTGGAGACCAGTGGTTCCCAACCTTTTTTGGATACTGTCCCACCAACTGAATTTTGGCTGCCCGGAGTACCCCTGAAGTACCACCTCGTGCATTTTATCAGTAGGCCTATGGTCTCATGAGTCTTCTCAAGTATCCCCTGTGGATAGGCCAAGTAACCCCAAGGGTCCTAGTGCCTCTGGTTTTGGAACCACTGCTGTACACTAACCCTGACTCTGATAAAGTATCTGAATAAGCAGAATAACTTGTGTTTTATACCTTTGTGTTTTATTGCTTTGTATGTTTCTCTCTCGTCTCCTTTGTTACAGATGATATATTATATTGAGCTCCAGAGTATGCTATTTCCTGTGTCGTTTTTTCCCCCTGTGCGCTTATGTTCTTTTTGCGTCCTAAATTACTGTTACATCTGCACAGGCATTTCCTGCCTGACCTTGAGCCAGGCTCCCCGCGCACCCTCAAAGAGATGGTAGAAATCACTGACAGCCAAGGACAAGCATCTGCACGGACACAGGACTCAGTCCCAACAGACACACACTACAAACAGTAGAGTTAGGGGGAAACAGTAGGCTTCACAATACTAGGCTGCACAACACAGTCTAAGATTGTATACGTTACACTAAACCAGAAACAAAATTGTTGCCGTGCAAATGTATGCTTTATAAATAGAAGTGGATATAGTTACCTCGTACTCCGGCACATCGACTCGGTACTGGTACACTGTGTATATAGTCCAGTTATCGTTACTCATTATGTATTTATTTTTTACTTGTATTATTACGTTTTACTTTTCTATTATTTCTCAATTTTCTTTATTTCTGCCATGTTGGGAAGGGACCGCGAGAAAACATTTCACTGTTATTCCAAACCTGTTTGTTTACGAAGCATGTGACAAATACAATTTGATTCGATAACCTACTTTAACCCATTTTTGACCAATAATTGAGTTGCTGATGTCAGACCTGTGTACTTATGAGGTATAGAGTTGATTTATCCAGGTCTCCGGTGATATGTAGGGAGTCATACTACTTTCTTAACCTTGTCAGGAGTTTCATCGGTACAATTAACATAGGCTTCCAACACCATAACACATCCTTTAAGTCGTTTACATGTATGACATACAGTGTCACACCCTGACCATAGTTTGCTGTGTATGTTTCTATGTTTTGTTTGGTCAGGGTGTGATCTGAGTGGGCATTCTATGTTGTTTGTCTAGTTTGTCTATTTCTATGTGTTTGGCCTGATATGGTTCTCAATCAGAGGCAGGTGTTTGTCGTTGTCTCTGATTGGGAGCCATATTTAGATACCCTGTTTTGTATTGTGGGTTGTGGGTGATTGTTCCTGTTTCTGTGTTTGTTCACCATACGGGACTGTTTCGTGTTCGTTAGTTTATTCGTTATTTTGTTTGTTTGTTTCTAGTATTCTAAATAAATATGAATACTCACCACGCTGCGTATTGGTCCGATATCTCCTACTCCTCCTCAGACGAGGAGGACGAAGACAGCCGTTACATACAGACCTAGGTGTGGGTGCGGGTGGGAGTTGGCATTATTATTCCGGGGCATAGAGTAGAAGGCCATTCACTCACAACAAAGTATTCAAAACCAAACCGAGCATTCAACTACGTAATCGCTTCACATTTTGAAATGCTATATGCTCCTAAAATTGGGCACACGTGTTTTTATTCAATGGGAAATTCATAAAAGTGAAGGTTAGGTCAGAGATAGTTTAGAATAATATTATTCATGTAAAAAGAAAGCAAATACAATTGCAAGTGTGACTTCACTGTATTTTGCGAGCATGCTCAGAATACATTGATATCCCTCGTAGCAGTAAAAGGCTGCCTTTTCTCACACTGCTATTTAATTGCCTGAACAAAATTTATAAGGCGCTGGAAACAAACCAAGCCAAAGTAAAATAATTAGCATAGATTTAAAATAACAAATCTTTCCCTCCGGCGATTTGCTAAACTTTCATAGACATAATAGCACACAGAAGTATTATTCCAACTCTGCCCAAAAACAAGCCAAGCACACACAGCGTCTATTGTGCTCTGTAATTAGTGTCTGCTTATAATGTTAAATCATATGACAAGTGACCATGATGGCAGTCCAAACACACAGAGGCTCAATTCTCCTGTGGAGCAGATAGGCTCAGAATGGATCCACCCTCCAGTCAGCACAACACACTCTTCGCCTCTTCTAGTCCTGGCCAAGCACATCCCAACACATTTTGAAGGATCCTGCCCTGACATCCCCTGCCTCTTCACCTCCAACCCACCCCTCCACCCCCTTCTAATCCCAGCAGGGGAGTCATAGTTTCCATGCCGTATGAGGCCGCGTAATCGTATGAGGTCATGGTGTTTGAGCAGGATACGAGTATCTCTCTGCTGCTTTCCCATGGGAGAGTTCTAGAAGGAACTGGCGGCGGGCGCTCTCGCTCTCTCTGTTTGTGTGTGCTGCTGGGAACCAACTCGCTCCACTGGTGGACGCATATCATGCACGTGTCCTCAACAGTTCCTCTGTTTTCTACACTGGGTTTTATCTATTGGCTGCCGTATGCATGCCTCCCCTCAAAGCACAATTACAATGTGCATGTACACACATGCACACGCACTCGCTACACATCAATAAAAGGATCAACCCGTCCTCCTAGTCATTTCATTTTCCCCAACAACAGCCTGTGACATCTGCTCAGTGCCAGGATGCATTGCTGACTGGCCCAGGCTCAGGGAGAGAGACAGCCATGGCTGTCACAGACGGTTCCTAATGCATGTTTGCTGTATAGACAGGTGCATGTCTTCACATTGTCCTATCTCATCTGTCACGGTTCACAGTGTTGCAGTGGTCTGGCCCTAAAAGCCCATGGGCTGTAGGAGGTTTTTACTGCTGTTCCACAGACCCAGGGGGGTTGCTTCCTGATCCAGTCCTGACGGACTGACTGACTCTCTGGCCCTGACAGCCACAGCCCTGGTCCCAAGGTGCCCCTCTCAGTCCCTGGTGTCACCCCACATGACAGCTGGTGTCCCACTGAGCGAGAGCACAGCTCTCCACATGAGTGCCCGTCCCAGCCGTCCACAGCCTAGACTTAGACAGGAAGTGACAGACCGGGTTGGCCAGCCTTTCTCTTTCTGCAGAGTTAAAAGAGAGAAGAGATCGTTCTCTCACTTCAGAAGAGTTTGCCAATTACGGACAGAGAGAGAAAGAGGAGAGAGAGAGAGATAGAGAGGGGGGGGGGGCTGCAAGGCAGTTTCAAAATCAATAACCAGATCAAGTGATGTTCTCTAACAGAACTCTTGGCGAGGAGAAGAAAACACAGGGACTCTTTCAACATCAAATTAGAGAGATTGATTGGGAGACAGAAACGAATGCAGCTTCAATTGTTGATAAAACACAGGCCAAAATGTCACATCTTGAAACGTGCTACTCTTTATTTACAGTCCTCTTAGACACCTCTGACCTAGCTCCTTGACATGTTTTTATGACTTATTGAATATCATTACTCATCATCGAGATTGTTCTGGGAGCCATGCCCACAAACACTAGGCCTATTTACTAATATAAATATCTGTGTTTTAAAGCCCTGGCAGCTTAAACCGTGCAAGCCGTTGAACGGATAATGAGAGTACACAAAATGTTACGAGGTGCTGGAAGTGTGAGGTGAATGATGTCATTTCGTATGTATGACGCATGATTATTTGCAAGAGGAGTATCCAGTCCTCCCAGTTAGTTCCTACTAGATAGTAAGTGCATCCATGCGGTTAAATAGCTCCAGGATGCTGCTGGCCTGGCCTTGCTCCGTTCACTGTGTGTTCACTTGAATAGTCCTACACACACAATCAGAGCAACGACAAGAGAGAGGGGAACTCAGTCGAAACACCTCTGGCGCTGTGACCCGTGTCAATCCATAAATTATTCCTGAATGTGAGCGTAAAAAGGGTATGCCACTCAAACACTGCGCTCCTATGACATACCGTCACATTTGTCCTTTCACATGGAGCCCTGCGCCCACTGAGCTGTTGGGGTCACGTCGTGGCAAAGTGATGCAGAAATCATTATTTTCCCTGATAAATAAATGAGCCAGGGGCCCTTCAGGCTTCACTCCAGCCACCCATAATACTGGGGGGGACCTGAATAATATAGAACAAATAGCTCAGTTCATTTATTAATAAGCCTTTTTTCCCCTGCTGTCACAAGAAGCGGATTGGCTATCGGCGGCGTTAAGGGACAAACGGATATGCCGCTGGGGACATTTAAATTCCTCCGGTTGAGAGAGAAGCGGGAGGAAATCGACTGCTGTTTTAAGCAATGTGAGGGTGACTGAGATGATGGAGTCGGGAGCTTGTCCCTGCAGGCTGTGTGACAATCAAGCAGTGGCGATCAAAGGCCTCATTAGATTTGTGTTTAGAACAGAAATATATTCTGAAGAGGGGGAAGTCAGAACGGCCATTTAATGGATCTGTATTTCAACAACAGTTACTGTGGTGACCTCTGATTGAATGTGAACAAGGGGGAACACCTCTACCGCAGGCCAAGTAGGCTTGTTGACATTCTTTATTATTACCGACAGGACCCACAGCTCTTCTCTCAGTGATCCATACTAATAGATCACTGGTCACAATGCATGTGCATTGTACGAAATATTGACTTGTGAAATGGACGTCAGTACTGCACCTTGTATCTTCGCCTGAGGAGCGGCATGGCTCCTGAGCTCTACTCTCTCCCCGTTGAACCTCACTCGGCTGTGTGAAGGTGAACTCATGACCTCCCTTGAACCTCATCTCTGTGGGACTACTACTCTATATCATTATGACAGGGAGACCGCAGGCCACTCACCCCAACGCAAAAGTGCCAATTGGACTCCCATTTTCCCATTCCTGTTTTCTGGTTCTTACACACCCTACCCTTTACCCCTTATCACCCTTACTGATCAGGCGTGGTGTCCCCCCCTTGGATCGTCTTGCCCTGGCTAACTGAGCTCTGACAGGTTAGCCTGTCCCATAGACCTCCAGCCGCGGTGGTATCCTATCTTTATCATTGCTTAGTTACATTAGGCTTGAACTCATTCAGTAAGAGTGTCCTCGGGCCTAGTCCTCCTAGTCCTGGAAGATTGCCTAGTGCCTCTGTCGCTGTCGCTCCTCTCTGAGGGGTGAGGTGGCAGAGTGAGTTAACCCTGCAGGCTACGAGAAGCTCAACAGGGGGACAGACGTGACAGAAGCGCCTCAGTGGTTCGGGTTTGGGGTCTTCAGTCTCCACAGGGGAGCTTGACTGTCTGCAGAGCAATGGTATCCAAACATGTTCTCCCATCTAAGATCTCTCTTGGTGAAAGAGTAAGAGTATCAATCTTTGTATATTTGTGTTAATCAGATTCAGAACTATTGACTCCATCAGCTCAGTACTAAGAGAGAGAGAGAGAGAGAAAGAGAGAGGATAGAATCATTTGTATCCATCCAAACACATGTATTGTGTATTTGTTAGCTATAGTCTTCCTTGGTTATCACTAGTAATGTATGTTGACCGGTGCTTTGAGCGACAGTGTGCCCTGTTTGGGTACATGCTCATCGCCATGGCGCCGAGTGGGAGGCAGAGAATGCAAAAGGGCCCTGATTGGTTCAGACAGCTGATGCAAATGCCCTATAAAATATTCATGCTCTGTGCATTGAGTGTTGCCGTAGTTGCTCTTTTTTGGGTTGTTGTGGTCTTAATTCCACTAACGCTTACTAATGCTGAGAATACAGCCGCATTGATTTATGCAGTGTTGCTACGGCATTGCCGTGGACACCTTCAACAAGGTCCAGTATTTGAAATGGATTTCTAAGTGTCATTGTATAGGCTGGTCTGACTCCTTTGCATGCCAACATAAATGGTGGTGGCGGTGGTGTGTTTGGGGTAAAGTGGGGCAGTTGTATCGATGGAATGAAAGTGGTCCCCCTATCTGAACTCCCCGTGTTCCCCTGCTCGGAATCACTTCGTGGCCCTGAGCTCATCAGTCATGTTACAGTTGGATGTGACGTGGGCGGGTCAGGGTCCTGTGGTTCCACATGTCACACAGTCAAACCCGTAATAGCTCTCAGATGGAGGGAGGGGGAGGAGAGAGTGTCAAAGGCTCCCTCTCTATCTCCCTCCTAGCACATTCCGCCATGACACCCACCCAGTCCTTCTGTCCCTGTAGTAGTGCCTGGGATACAGCACGGGATAGAACTACAGGCTCTGGGGGTCTTCACGAACCTCTCACGTCTTGCTATAACAGAATATCCAAACACACTCACTGTCCCACAACATATACCATCACCCCCACCCCTCCATCGGCCCTAACCCAACATGAACACATGCACACACTTACACACACTAGCCCACCGTTTATTTGCTGTGGCAGGTGAACAACCAAGACGGTTGGCTTTACAGTTTGGCCTGGAGGCATTATCCAATTCGACGCTGTTTCCTATCCCATGTGTCTAACCCCTGACCATTTTCCCTTTTTTTTTGTTGCAATCAAGTACTTTGAGCTCCGTGTTGAAAACCTGGGTATCCTCTTGGGTGCAGTGGGATGGAGGGAGAGGGCTGAGAGGGTAATTCCAGACGCCCAGCTCCAGTGCCTTAACTGCCATGGTTCCACAAACAACACATTCTCTCCTGGGTTTCTAGTGTTTCACTACCTCACTCGCTCTTGTGCTCTGCATTTCACTATGAAACATGTTGGCTCTTGGTTGATTCTTTCCATCTCACAGTGTTGTATTTTTTCCATCTTTTCATCAGCCTCTATGCTACTGCTGAAGCCTCTGATCAAACAGCCCAGAACAGAGGAGGGCAGAGTGGAGAAAACATGGAGTGACGTTTTCTCTGCCGACATGTTTGTCATACTTCTACAGTGCTGCGTTTTTTTTATACATTAGCGCTTTAAATAAACGACACATGGATTATATGCAGTGAGTATGTAGAGTACTGTACAACCGCAGAGGTAGAGTATACAGCTATGACATATTCAAGAAAACTTAACCCTGTAGCATCCATGTAGCTTTCATGCTATCATGTTATCAGCTCAGCCCTCCAATAGTCATCATGTCCACTGAATCTTTAATATAGTGCTGCATTCTCTCATAGAATAGGGTCAAGACACACTCCAGCTATTTGTTTCCTGTTGAAAATCAATATCCCAGTATAAATGCAGTAATGTACACACATTTAAAGGAAAATTCCACCCAAAAACTATATTTTGGTATTTGTTTCATTAGTCCATTGTTGACATAGTCCGAAAATGTTTTGATTTTCAGCAATTAAGTTTTCAAGATATATAACTTTCAAAATACAGAAATCATCCCCGTATGATCCATTTTGCATCGTATGATTTTCACCTCATTTAACACCTGATTTACTTAACAAAAGGTCCCATCTCAATAGGTGGTCCAGGTAAGTCACGACATGGCACAAGTGGGGGGGGGCTTTCCTCTTTTGTTCTCTATTGCTCCTCTATAGTTCCTGAAGCAAGGGGGGAGGCCGATGACATCACGGATTCCCATCAGTACTTATTCCCATCAGTATTTATACAGGGATATCGCTTTTCAATAGTGAAAGTTCAAGAATTGCTGGAGGACGTCTTTAAGTGCTGTGTCTCTCTCACCTCTCACATCTCTCTGTTGTTCCATGGATGTTCTCTCTCTGTCCCGATTATTATTCATATGGAACAGGCCGTAATCCTATGAAGTGTGTTTTCCTTTCACTTTGTTATTTCATGATAAATGGGAGGCAAAGTACAAAACATATTGAAGCTGCCCGACCGTTCGCTCGCTGCCTATTTTCACACGATTACACCGTGACAGCTCCTCACATTCCACAAATGCACAGGGGTAGATTTTCCTTCCTTGAGCAGGCTTTGATTTAAACCTTAATAAATGCAATCGCCTTAATTTATCTCGGGGGCTCTTTAAGATGACAGCCTGAAAACAATTAACACCTTTTCTCCAACGTGTCTTGCTTTCCCTCTGGCGTAAGGAGCAATAATATTTGTTTTTGCCTGCAGTGTCATGGGTCACATCAACTCGATGAGAGTTTACTTCTCTGGCAAACGGGGGGTTTCAACACCTAGTGTGCGTGGTGAGGAACCAGCTTGACAAGGCAGTGTTATTTTAAGAATGTATACTCCCTGCTTTGGGAGAGATGCTGTTTTTTTTCCTGTGTCCTGGAGCAATTCCCAGGCCTCTGAGGCTGCCTGCCTATTTGATATAAATCTTATGCAGGGGAAACGGCTCTCTGCACAGCGTACAGGCAACGAGACGATGTATCCACGGGACATTAAGGAATAGTTTTTCAATGACTTCACTCATGCAATCTAGCTGGCGTTGAAATACGTTGAATGTTCCTTGTCATTGTCTTATCGTTTCTATGCTGCTGATGTGTAGTATCAACATTTACATTGTATGTTTTACAACATTGCATTTGGGAGTCATTGTTTAATTTGAGATTTAAATCACAGTGCAATTGAGAGAGTCTTTTTCTTCACTATCTATAACTGAAACCATAAGCCTCTGGAGCAAGAAAGACCACTGTCCATCAGTTTGTTTAATTTAAACAAATATTATGAAATCATTTTTTTATTTGGATAAACAGAGCCAGTGGTTAATTCTGTATGCGGACCCACAAGCTATGCTTTATCAGTGTTTCAATCAATGTACATTATGCCTCAGCCACTCGACCTCTCTCTTGTCGGAGGCCAAAAAGGGGATTTTGATAAGGACTCAGAGCTCTATATTTTATTCACATGCTTTTAACAGGCGAGTGCAAGCCAAAAGCCTGGTTTTCATAATGAGGTGCTCATAACAGCTCAAATAATCAACGTGGAGTTGACAATGAGACAAGGAGGGTTAGCCTAGAGCCAGGGGACGTACAGGAGGACCCTGGGAGGTTTAGACTATTCTTGCTCTCTCTTTCTTTCAGGGGCGGACTGGGACCAGAAATCGGCCATGGCATTTTAAACACACCGGCACATTTTTTTCCTTGAGTCCCCCCAATTATTAGCCTGATCATTTTCATTTTGCGCCAAAAAAACAACAAGTTAGACAGGCCCACTGGGCTAAAAAGGGACCAGCCCATCTGGCACTTGCCAGCCCTTTTGTGGGCATCTGTTGTCATGCCATCTGCACTCTGCTTCTGTCCCGTGGTTTTTGTAGCTGGAGAGGATAGACCCATGGACATGAAGCGTAGCATGATGTTGCATTTTGGTTGTTGCATGAGAGAGCATTTTTGGCATTGCTCTCCATCCCATGGGAAAAGAGACAAAGCCACGGACTGACAGGGCTCTTAAATGCCTCGCTATGAAGAGTGAATAGTGCTTTTTCATCTCTTTCATTCTTTGTGGTCTGTATATTATTTGTGATTTTTCTCTCCCTCTGATGGTACTGTCTATTCTTCAAAAACGTGTATTCTTTTTAAAGGTAAAAATAAATGAACAAGCTATTGATATATTTTAGGCCACTGGGGTGTAATCTTTGCTTACTAAATTGACTGTCAATTAAATTCTGATGTCATTGCCACAACTTGTACTGTTTAATGTTATGCATTATTATCCATAGTCTCAGTGGATTTACAATAGACAAATTATTATTTTATTATTGAGAAATGACTTTTTTCACCACTTATCTGCCATTTCTCTTAGCTGGACCATGGCACAGACCTGTTTAACCATGCAGGAAGCAGGAAGCGTTTGTCCTTGAAAGTCTCACATTCTCATCCTCTTTTTCCACATCAACTATTAATGACTCCAGATGTTTGGACCTTTTTTCACGTTCCTTTTTATTCAGCTAAATTGTTAATTTAATCTGGCCATAAAAGAGCAGCTGCTTTTTGAGGACCAGAACAGTGTGTCACTGTCAGGATGGAGAGACCAACAGGACAGCAGGATGAGAGGACTTGTCCTGGGTCCCATATGACATCAGCAGCTAGCTTTATCCTGCTCTTTAATTGCCTTTAAAGTCTCTCCATTCCTTTCTTTTTATTCCCTGAGAGCTGATCATCCTATACCTGTGCCGCTACAGTGCTGTTATGTATCTGCATGACGCCGGTTTAGGGTTGTTTGCAAAAAGCAAATGGCTGACTGAAGCCAGGTTCTTCACAGTCAAAGTGTGTGTGTGTCTGTGTGTGAGTGTGTGCGGTGACAGGGGAGTTATCATTCCCGCCCCAGCTTTTTCATCCGCGATAAGAGGACTGATACAAGTCTTTAAATGCACAGGAGCTCTCCCATGGGGTTAAGTCCCAGTGCTCCACGGTTGTTCCTACCCAGATGTGCGCTAAGAATAAGGCCCTTATTTATCGTTCTCCAGTTTATTTCTGTAACAGCTCTGGAATGTGCGCCTTCTGCCTGTTTGTGTTGAAAATAAAAACGTAAGCGTCAGTAAACGCTGCAGCAGCTGATGATAAAGAAGCTGCTGCCTGTTCAGAGCATGACTGAGACTGGGAGTGAGACAGCAGCCTCCGCAAGGCCCTGTGCGGTGTGACCATGCACTGATGTCTTACGGCACTCCCTGCTGTGGCGCTAAAGATGGAGGACATTTCATGTGTCCTTCCACCATTCCCTTGTTCCCTCTCCTGCATGAACAATGACAGGCTGAGCCGCAGGCTGAGCCAGACAGTGGAAAGCACACACTGTTGTTTACCCCCGAGGAATGCACGCTGCCTCTCTTGTGGGGGGCAGAGGAACGGCAACAGTTTTAGACAAAGGATTTTGAAGGGAAAAGGAACATTTAAAGTGATTGTTGTGAAGCCAGTTCAAACAATGTATAAAGGAAGCATTGGATAAGATTTTGTCCAGTGCTTGGGCGAGACGTTGGCAGCATGCCCAGCGGGAAGAAAATTATCTGCTGGGCACTGTGCCCGCCCACTTAGGGTGGTGACCCTCCCAGCTCACACTGGCTCTATTAGGCTAGAACCACCACAGTGGACACAATGAATATGGCCCAGCTCACACTGGCTCTATTAGGCTAGAACCACCACAGTGAACACAGTGAATATGGCCCAGCTCACAGTGCATCATTATACCTGGTAGATCTATGCTGTTCCATCCCAAGGACAGGCAGCTCTGTAGATCCCATCACAATGACAGGAGGTGACTGGCCAGGACTGAACATCACGTCGACTCGGCTATTTGTCAAGTTCCCTGAACGTTCCCTGAGCGTTAATGGAGCGGACCTGTTTACGCCAGCTGAATTTCCCATGGCTGATCATCATCTGCAGTCACGGACACTCTCCATCTTCTTCTCCCACTTTATAGTATAGCAAAACAAAAAAGAAAAAATCAAACAATCGAAATGTCCCATTATTATTTTTTTCATATGGATCCAATTAGTTTAAATACTGTGAAACCATGCAAGTGAGTGTGTTCTGTTTTTCTTCCGTTTCTTTTTGAAATACAATGTTCTTTGTTCATTGATTTAGCTCTAATTTTACATATCCATGCCCACGACTTGGGTCTCAGGTTTGAATCGCTCTGTTGGACGGGATATCTTTCCCCTTCTCCTCTGTTTTATTTTGGGTTGTTATTTTTGGCTACCACTCAGACCACAGTCAGACCTTAGGTCCTTTTCCCAAGCGATATACATGTCATACACCCACATGCCATACATCATTTGACCCTGACCCACATGCAAGCCTACTTCCACCACGGCTTCTTTGCCAGAAGAAAATCATATCTAAACAAACAAATAGGAAAAAGGTTCATGCCCGTTACATAGAAATCGGTGTGCTTTATGTATGATTTTGTAAGTGGAACGCAATTTCCTACAATGTCTTGATAATCTGTCTTTTATAAATTCCTTCATCTCCATTGTTATAAAGGACACCAGAAAATGTATCTCTCTTTATACTGAAAACTACAATAATTGATCATTTATAACTATCATTATTATTTAAAATAATACATATATTAAAAATAAAGCTCTAAAACATTTAATATGATTATAGTAGTGGCTGGTAAAAGAACTCACCGCTCGATTAGATTTATCCATTCTCTTGTTTCTATCTATCATGTTTTATCTGGAGACGTCGTCACAAATGGTGGGGTCACAGTGACACCTATTGGAGAGACAGAATACACAGAATATCACATTTGCATACATTAAAGGATTGTGTCTTGATCAGGGTGAACTGTGGGCAAACATGCCCAGTCAATATTGACCAATCACTGTTCAGACAATCATTTGAAATGCAATTAAAATGCAATTGTGTCATCATCAGTAATCCCCAAAATGAGTGTTGGTAGCTGACCAAATCAGAATTGCTTGTACACCCAATCCGTAGCCAGTACCCCCGTACAGACTTTTGTGGATCTGAACCGCATAAGATAGGTGTAAGCAATGAGGCAATCATTTTACTTAGCCTATCAGATGGCAAGCTGGAGCTATCTTTTCAGGTCTACATGAAGTGCTTAAGGTCTAGAGGCTATGGGGTTGATTTGGCATTGAGTGTTTCTACACCTGCATTGCTTGCTGTTTGAGGTTTTAGGCTGGGTTTCTGTACAGCACTTTGAGATATCAGCTGATGTACGAAGGGCTATATAAATACATTTGATTTGCCAGATTCCCCATGAAAATCTTCTATTTATAGTCTTGTGCCATGCATTTCTGAACTATTCTTCAGTGGGTTTCCATGTAGATCAATAAAAAGCTCTTAATATATGTGAATGAAAGAGGTTACAATTTAATATTCATTTATTAACACACCAGTAGACCCTATTTCCTAACAAGTTCCACATCGTTCCGCTTCCTTGTTAAAACAAATCCCTCCAAACCAGCCAGATGAGGTCTTGAGGAGAAACAGTGAAAGCTGAGGAATAGTGAAGGATGACGGGGGCGTGACAGGAGAGTGGCGTGGTCAATGCCTGATCGCATTGACAGAACACAGCACTCCTTTTGGCAGCCCACTGACTAAGTGCATCTGAAAGACATTGTTTACTACTTATAGCCCATCCCCGTGGCCTCAACACTCCTGAATACTTTATTAGGAAGCCAGAAACAGGTTCGTAAAGAAGGGCCTGTCAATCTCTGCCACTCCTCCGAGTCAAAATGATGAAATTGCTTCTGAATGTTCTGATTTCCTCTGCAGGCCTGACAGTCCGTGGGCTGTTTCTTCATTGGCCATGCAGTTTTGATGGGTTGGGGGCTCCCCTGACACAGTGCAGATAGAGACAGTAAGTGCTGTCTTATGTCATGCTTTGTTTTCACTAAAATCGTCATTTTTTTCATCTGTTTTTAGAGCATTGTAAAAAAATAAAAAATGTCAATGCGTGTAAAGACGAGAGCTCCTCCTGCAGTTGAAGTGGGTCCCCGATCATGTAAACGTTCTCCTTCAGAGTCAGAAGCAGACGCTATCCTGAAAAATGGGCTGGGGATCGGAGCTGACACCAGGAAGTCCTGCACGGCTGTCTCCTGTCCATCACTGAGACAGGCATGATAGAATCAGGATGACAAAGTGTGATTGTGCTGATGTGCATCGGGTCAGGCCTCACTTCACTGCCAGGCTGGAGTAAGAGCAATGACATTATTGTTGGATGTCACCACTGTTGTTGTGGATTGCAGTCTTGAAGCTGAATGTGTCCTCATGA
Organism: Salvelinus namaycush; assembly: GCF_016432855.1. Taxonomy (NCBI): domain Eukaryota; kingdom Metazoa; phylum Chordata; class Actinopteri; order Salmoniformes; family Salmonidae; genus Salvelinus; species Salvelinus namaycush. The sequence goes on along the minus strand of NC_052309.1, from coordinate 51,998,436 downwards.
AGATGGCTGCCTGCACCAGAAAATCCCATTACCTTTTCACTTGTCCTCCACAATGATGTCTCTTCTAGAATAATTTACCACTGACAGGCAGGCACATGAGCCTTCAAGATCCAAGGAGGTTGAGGCCCTATAGAGCGGTCAATGAATAGTCATTTAATTTGAAATAATATTGTAACGAATGGCGGGGAAGGGAGGAAAACCCAGGTCGCTGAAGTGAACGGCAAACAGCATGGGTTAAACCCACTTGGTGGGAATTGTAGCGGGCTTATATAGTCAGGATCGCTACACTGCCCCCATTTCAAATGGGAAGGCACGTCCTCGTGCTTTGACCTACCGTGGCCCGCTCACATGTCTGGCCATGCATTCTGATAGCCTCATGGCCACCATTCCACTTCTGACACCAATGTAACAAACTGCAAGGCAGGGAAGTGAACCCAGGTCACTGGTGTGAAAGGCAAACACCCAACACATCCCACCAATAAGGTTAACCCACTTCGTGGGAATTGTAATGTGGCTCATATAGCAAGGATCGCTACAATATTTTCTATGTTTACACTTTATGTGTTGATTTGGGGGATTTTTTTTTTGTTCAAGTCTGTTTTTACACGTTTTTACAAGTTGCAAATGTTTATTTCTTAGATTGTATGGATAAAGTGTTTTTTACCATATTTTGAGTGATACCTCACAAATATCTAATAATCATGGTCATGAAACAAAGAGTCTTTTCAAGAGATAAATCCATAAGAAAACTGTCAGGTGTTTGTCGCAACAGTTTGAGGACTGGGGGTTGGCCAAGGCCCAGGGTTCCGGTCTAGATCCCGGTTTCGACTCCTCCTAGAGGTTTGCTTCGGTACTGCAGTTTAACTGACTCGGCCTAGAAAGGCAATTTCCATAGACGACCACATAGAAAAGTCAGATTACAATATTCGTAATAAGACATTTTGGTCATCACCTTTGTGCAGAAAACATCCATTGAATTATTCAAATATTTGTCGCTGAGGCCGTTTTTTTCCCATCACTCACAGCTGAAGATATTAAAATGTTATATTCATCCAATGTCTATCATTGTTTTTTGATGATGTCGTCGCTGCTCCCTGAGCGCACTGATGCCGCATTCAAGGGCTAGTCGGAACTAGGAACCTCAGACATTTTCGACTTGCTAACTGGTTGAACTCGGCACGTGCATAACTACAACCCTTTATCAAGTCGAACATTTCCGAGTTCAGATGAGTACGTGAACGCGGCATAAGTGCTAGTTCGCATGTGATGTTTGTCCGTATAAACCGGATCCAACCTGGATATAGACGGTTCATGAATCAGTGTATGTGAACGTGAGTAGATTACCTTGAAAACGTCTCCAGTTCTTATTATACCTCAGTGGGTGAGGCCTACCAAAACAAGAGATAAACTTGAAACAAGCACATATTTCCAGGACCCGGTTTCCCAGAAGCATCTAAAGGCAAAGTTCATCGTTAACCTTCGTAGGAGCATCATTAAATCTCTGAGCTGTTTCCCAAGAACAGTGTTATTAACGCTGCTCTTGAAAACGCTCGTAATCTTGCGCCTGCCTCAGTTCACTCATAAAAAAAGCTTCCTGCCATCCAGGACCTCTATACCAGGCGGTGTCAGAGGAAGGCCCTAAAAATGATCAAAGACTCCAGCCACACGAGTCATAGACTGTTCTCTCCGCTACCGCATGGCAAGCTGTACCGGAGCGGTCCAAAAGGCTTCTTAACAGCTTCTACCCCCAAGCCATAAGACTCCTGAACATCTAATCAAATGGCTACCATCTAATCAAATGGCTACCCAGGGAATTCGCTTTAATAACTCTACCTACATGTACATATTACCTCAATTACCTCGACTAACCGGTGCCCCTGCGCATTGATTCTGTACTGGTACCCCCTATTGTTATTTTACAGCTGCTCTTGAATTATTTGTTTCTTTTTTTCGGTTAGGGCTTGTATTTCACTGTAAGGTCTATCTTTTGTATTCGGCGCATGTGACAAATAAAATATGATTTGATTTGAAAACAGCTAAGTGCGTCGTTGGATGTTTTTTTTGCCCTCACACTTTATAAACAGAAGACCTCTGCTGAACATAGGATAAACCACGTGATTCTATCTCTGACTACCGATAACTTCAGAACAAAGTTGACTAAATACAAAGTTTCAAATGTCTTTGCAACTGATACCAACAAGTGACGTATAAAAAGATGAATCAAATGAAAACTGAGATAACTGCATGCAAATATAAACCGTAGGCTATAGGCCTATTTCAACCACATTGAAATACATGTAAATGTTCAATCCATTGAGCTCTATTAGGCTACTGTCTGTGATTTGTCTCAATATATTTAATGATGTGTAGCCTAACATGTGTGCAATGATGTTCCAAATCAGTGATTTAATGCATTTGTATTGGGTAAGCATTAGAATATGCCGCCTCAATATTTTCAGCCCATAGGCGGTAATATGTCTCTAGGAGCTGACCCCTCGTCAGTATTGTGAAATAATTATAATGTTAAAGAAAGATTTGAATGGAGAAGGCTGATCCAAGAGCAGTGCTCCCTTTTTTCTCTCGTTCCTATCAGTACCGTCACACGCTCCAACAACGTACTTACCGACCGTTCTCTCTGCGTGGGAAATGCGTGTCACATCTTCGGCCTTGTAGGAAAGATTCATTGTTAAAACCCTCGTAAGATTAAATTCCATCGCTATCGGGAAACCGGCCCAAGATAATTGTGATTCTACTTTCTTGCAATAGGCTGCGTTTACTTAGACAACTCAATTCTGATCTTTTTTTTCATTAATTGGTATTTTGACCAATTCGATCAGCTCTGAAAAAGATTTTTGTAAAAATCTGATGTGACTGGTCAAAAGACCAATTTGTGGAAAAATATCAAAATTGGGCTGCCTCTGTAGGCTACCACAATGCAGCCTTTTAGGCTACCACAAGAGACAAAATCTACACAAAACTATCAAATGGAACAATAAACATCTGCATATAAAAAGAACCAGAGCCAGCTAGGCGGCCAAACAGCAAAAAGTCTGACCTAATCAATTCAGTTAAAATAGCTCAATCAAATATCATACCTGTGTATTTTACTGGAGAAAATCTCACGCCTGTGTATTTTACTGGAGAAAATCTCACGCCTGTGTATTTTACTGGAGAAGAGATGGCAGAGAGGGTTCTGATTCTGAATCGTCTCTGATTATTCTTTACATAGGCCTAGACATCAAGCTTGAGGGGAGGTATAATGACCAAGGTTAAATTGGACTTTTCTTTACCCTTTAGGTCAATATTTACGTGTCTTAGTATCCTTTTTTTCCTGACACTCGACCCATGCAAGCACAACCTGGCCGGGTGGGCACCACAGAGGAAAAAAAATAGATATTGGCAAAAAACTGACTGGTCAGATTTGTTTTTTTAAGGAATCCGACATGCGGTAATGGCAGCGAGTAGTGAGGATGCTGCGATGGAGGATATGGAGAGAAGGTTGGAGAAGCAACAGCTGTGCTGGAATGCAAACAATATGGATGCTAAGTTGTGATGATATGGAGCGGGAGGATGGGGGTCAAAGACCTGAACGGTCTGTAGTGGAAAGTAATAGGAAAAAGAGAGACCATGCCACAGAAAGCAGTGGGTCTTCTAGTGCAGAGAGTGAAGAGTGCGAAGGTAGGGAACAGTAAAAATGTGTTGGAGAGGGAAGTTATGATGGTATTTAATGTGACCACAGGGCCGCATCTACATACTAACCAATTAACCAATGACGTAAAGAAAGAGATAGGTGAAGAAAAACTAGCCCCGTTCTTTGGTAGACTGCTTATATTCTGTACTAGCCATGCTCAGCAGGGGAAGATTTTTCAAATGTAAACCCTCAATTTGAATGTAAGCCCTCAAAAGCCATGTTCCTGGTGCTAAGTTGGGGGGAGTCATTTCTGGGATCCCACTATCTATGTCCATAGATGATATTAAAGAAAATGTGAAGGGAGGCAGTGATTGAGGGAAAAGGTTGATCAGTAGGAAAGAGGGTCAAATAAATGAAAGCTTATCAGTGCTACTGAGGTTTGAGAAGGTTTTGCCTGAAAAAGTATCCGAGAATTTGTCCCCATCCGCATCGCTGAGTTTTAAATGCCAATGAATGGGACATGTACAGTGCATTTGGAAAGTATTCAGACCCCTTGACGTTTTCCACATTTTGTTGTGTTACAGCCTTATATTCTAAAAAAATTTTTTTTTTTTAAATCATCATTCTACACACATTACCCCATAATGACAAAACAAAAACAGGTTTTTAGAAATGTTTGCAAATGTATTCAACATTTTAAAAATGAAATATTACATTTACATAAGTATTCAGACCCTTTACTCAGTAATTTGTTGAAGTACCTTTGGCAGCGTTTAATGCCTCGAGTCTTCTTGGGTATGACACTACAAGCTTGGCAAACCTGTATTTGGGGAGTTTCTCCATTTCTTCTCTGTAGATCCTCTCAAGCTCTGTCAGCTTGGATGGGGACACAGCACAGCTATTTTCAGGTCTCTCCAGAGATGTTCGATTGGGTTCAAGTCCGGGCTCTGGCTGGGCCACTCAAGGACATTCAGAGACATACCTCCGAAGCCACTCCTGCGTTGTCTTGGCTGTGTGCTTAGGGTCATTGTCCTGTTGGAAGGTGAACCTTCACCCTAGTCTGAGGTCCTGAGCGCTCTGGGGCAGGTTTCATCAAGGATCTCTCTGTACTTTCTCATCTTCTCATCTTTCCCTTGATCCTGACTAGTCTCACAGTCCCTGCCGCTGAAAAACATCCACACAGCATGATGCTGCCACCACCATGCTTCACCGTAGGGATGGTGCCAGGTTTCCTCCAGATGTGCCGCTCGGCATTCAGGCCAAAGAGTTCAATCTTGGTTTCATCAGAACAGAGAATCTTGTTTCTCATGGTCTGAGTCAACTCCAAGCGAGCTGCCACGCGCCTTTTACTGAGGAGTGGCTTCTGTCTGACCACTCTACCATAAAGGCCTGATTGATGGAGTGTTGCAGAGATGGTTGTCCTTCTGGAAGGTTGTCACATCTCCACAGAGCAACTCTGGAGCTCTGTCAGAGTGACCATCGGGTCTTGGTGGGTCTTGGAAGAGTCTTGGTGGTTCTAAACTTATTAAATTTAAGAATGAAAAAGGCCACTGTGTTCTTGGGGACTTTCAATGCTGCAGACATTTTTGGCACCCTTCCCCAGATCTGTGCCCCAACACAATCCTGTCTCGGAGCTCACCGGACAATTCCTTCGACCTCATGGCTTGGTTTAGCTCTGACATGCACTGTCAACTGTGGGTCCTTATATAGACAGGTGTGTGCCTATCCAAATCAAGTCCATTTAAATTGAATCTACCATCTCAAGGATGATCAATGGAAACAGGATGCACCTGAGCTCAATTTTCTAGCTGCTCAGTGTAAAGAAAGAAAAGATGTGCCAATTGTGGAGGGGAACATGGTTACGATGACTGTAGGAACAATTTGAAGGCTAATTGTTCTAATTATGGGGAGAACACAGTGCAGCATTTGGTGGATGCCAGGTGCAGAGAGAGGCAAGAGAGGCCCAGAGATACATAATCAAATCAAATTGAATTGTATTTGTCACATGCTTTGTAAACAATAGGTGTAGACTAACAGTGAAATTTACGGGCCCTTCTCAACAATGCAGAGAAAAAAATGAAAAAATAGAAAAATAATAACACGAGGAATAAATGCACAATGAGTAACGATAATTTGGCTATATACACGGGGTACCAGTAACCGAGTCGATGTGCAGGGGTACGAGGTAATTGAGGTAGATACTGTATGTACATATAGGTAGGGATAAAGTGACTAGGTAACAGGATAGGTAATAAACAGTAATAGCAGCAAATGTGAGAGTCAAAAAAGGGTCAATGCAGATAGTCTGGGTAGCTATTAGTTAACTATTTAACTAACTATTTATCAGTCTTATGGCTTGGATGTAGAAGCTGCTCAGGGTCCTGTTGGTTCCAGACTTTGTGCATTGGTACCACTTGCCGTGCGGTAGCAGAGAGAACAGTCTATGACTTGGGTGGCTGGAGTCTTTGACAATTTTTAGGACCTTCCTCTGACACCGCCTGGTATGGAGGCCCTGGATGGCAGGGAGCTCGGGCACCAGTGATGTACTGGGCCGTACACACTACCCTCTGTAGTGCCTTGCGGTCGGATGCCAAGCAGTTGCCATACCAAGCGGTGATGCAGCCAGTCAAGATGCTCTCAATGGTGCTGCTGTATCTTTTTGAGGATCTGAGGGCCCAAGATTAATATTTTCAGCCTCCTGAGGGGTAAGGCGTTGCCGTGCCCTCTTCACGACTGTGTTGGTGTGTGTGGACCATGATAATTCTTTAGTGATGTGGACACCGAGGAACTTGAAGCTCTTGACCTGTTCCACAACAGCCCCGTCGACGTGAATGGGAACATGCTCGGCCCTACGTTTCCTGTAGTCCACGATCAGCTCCTTTGTCTTGCTGACGTTGAGGGAGAGGTTGTTGTTCTGGCACCACATTGCCAGGTCTCTGACCTCCTCCCTGTAGGCTGTTTTGTCGTTGTCAGTGATCAGGGCTATCACCATTGTGTCATCTGCAAACTTAATAATGTCGTTGGAATCATTGCAGTCGTGGGTGAACAGGGAGTACAGGAGGGGACTAAGCACACCCTGAGGGTCAAATTGGCGGATGTGTTGTTAGCTACCGTCACCACCTGGGGACGGCTCGTCAAGAAATCCAGGATCCATTTGCAGTTGGAGGTGTTTAATCCCAGGTTTCTTAGCTTAGTGATGAGCTGTAGTCAATTCACAGCCTTCTCATGTAGGTGTTCCTTTTGTCTAGGTGTGAAAGGGCAGTGTGGAGTGCAATAGAGATTGCGTCATCTGTGGATCTGTTGGGGCGGTATGCGAATTGGAGCGGGTCCAGGTTGTCTGTATTAATGGTGTTGATGTGAGCCATCAGCAGCCTTTCAAAGCATTTCATGGCAATAAACGTGAGTGCTACGGGGCGATAGCCAGTTTACCTTGGCGTTCTTGGGCACAGGGACTATGGTGGTCTGCTTGAAACATGTAGGTATTACAGACTGGGTCAGTTAGAGCTTGAAGATGTCAGTAAAGGCACCCGCCAGCTGGTCAGCGCATGCTCTGAGTACACGTGCTGGTAATCCGTCTGAATGTTAACCTGTTTAAATGTTAACCTGTCTTACTCACATCTGCTACGGAGAGCGTGATCACACAGTCGTCCGGAAGCAATCATGATGTCTCATATGCAGAGGCTGTAAAACAGATTGGTGGAACTACTAGGCGGACTGATGGAGCTACCATGGCTGCTTCTACTAGTCCTGACATGGTTTCGAAGCCTGTTCAGAAATATTGCTTCCATAAATATGCTGTATCAAAACACTTTGATAGTAAATAAAATGGACTTCATAGCTTTCATTGGAAAAGTTATTAACATGACGCGGATTGAGGAAAGCAGAAATGCCAGGATGAAGATTATTGTGGATACGGCAACAGTTATTATGGGTAACAGATGTTACTGTCGACAGGACTTTTGAAATGCTGAATAATCCACATGTTGGATTGTTTTAGCATGATAGAGATTAAGTGTGAAGATGTTGGATGAGGTTGGGGGGGTTTGTTATAAATTTGTACGGATTTATTTGATTTTGTCTTAGTACAGAATTAGGCAAACCCTGATTGATCGCACACTTCAGCACAATAGATGGGGACATGCACCTTAAACTTTTGTTTTCGGACCGCCATAATACCACAGAGTTTATGACTATACCATAGAAGAAGAAAAAACAGACAGTTCGCCACGACGGTGATCTAACCATCTCTGGCTAAAGGGGTTGCAGTGAAACCCTACAGGACGACCTTCGTTCAAACTAGGAAGCGAAATAGAATCCATCGTTCTATATTGTGGTAGGCAGCTGTGCTGGACTGTGGTCGACATGGATGATACTTCTGATGGTATGGGTGGGGTTGATGAAAGTCATGGACCTGGATGGTCTGTGGTGAAAAGGAAAAAGGATGGCCATGCTATAAGCGCTGCTGACAGCAGTGGCACTTTTAGCATTGAAAACGTGAAGAGGGTGAAGGTAGTGAAAAACAAAAGTAATGATGTGTCCGGGTGGAAAGTTGTAATCGTGTACACGGGGTCTCATCTACACCCTATTTGATTAACCAATGCCGTAAAGAAATGGCATTAGCTCGGTTCATTGGTTATGGTAGACTGTTAATATTCTGTGCTGACCATGTTCAGCAAGGGAAGATTCTGAAAATGAAAACTCACAATGGGAAGAAAATCACAAGTCATGTCCCTGGAGCTTCGGGCTAAGCTGAGGGGGGTCATTTCTGGGGTTCCACTATCTATGTCCATAGATTATATCAAATAAAATGTAGAGGGGGGCATAGTGGTTGAAGCCAAAATGCTGTTCAGTAAAAAAAGAGGGGCAGATAAGTGAAAGCCTGTCAGTACTATTCATGTTTGAGAAGGTTTTACCTAAGAAAGTACAGATGGGCTTCCTGGCTTTCACTGTTAGAGAGTTTGTCCCACCTCCATTAAGGTGTAATAAATGCCAAAGAATGGGACATGTGGCAGCTCTGTGCAAAGTAATTGTGTGGGGGGGGGGGGGCAGTGCAGCATTTGGTGGATGCCAGGTGCAGAAAGAGGTTAGAGAGGCCCAAAGATATAAAATCACTCATAATGTATCTTATTAGTCAGAATTATGTAGATAATAGGGTCAGTCCTGGAATAAGTGGACCTACTGTAGGAAATGTTGCTTACTGTATGTTGATCCAAACATGGATACCAGATAGTTTTAGACCAATAGCACTGACCTCTAACTTGTGTAAACTAATGGAAAAGATGATAATCAACAGATTGTCATATTTCCTGGAACATAGAGGTTTATTGAGGCAATGTCAAAGTGGATTCCGTAAAGGTAGATCTACTTTGGATGCATTAGGTAAGGTGAGTAATGAAGTTGAAAAAACTCTGGTCATGAAATATGTAATGGCTACTGTTTTTTTTTTTTTACATTGAAAAGGCTTATGAGACTATTTGGAGAGAATGCCTACTGATTAAGATGGAAAGACTTGGTATTGGGGGGAGATTATATAACTGGGTTTTGACCTTCTTATTTAATCACTCTTTCGAGTTAACATAGGATCCATTTTATCTGATGCCTATGGAGTTGACAATGGTATTCCTCAAGGCAGTGTTATCAGTCCTATTTTGTTCAACATTAGGATTAACGATGTGTTTTTCAAATGTAGGTAGGGGTATTGGGGCTTCCCTATATGCCGATCATTGAGCTATTTTGAAGAGGGGAAGGAATGTTTCTTGTGATCAAATTTATTCAAAAAGCTATAGTGGATGTTCAAAGATGGTGGTGATGTCTTGTTGTATGTTCTTGATAATAATTGCTGATAATATACAGTTGTTTCTGTATGGACAGCCTATGGGGAGACTTTCTAAGTACAAATATTTTGGTCTATGGCTCAATGAGCAATATACATGGAAATATCATGTCAGACATGTTGAAACAAAGTGTAAGAAGGTGGTGCATCTTATGCGCTCGGTCTCTGGTTTGGTGCTGACTGACAATCGTTGATGGATATTTATAGAGCTGTGATCAGGACGACAATTGATTACAGGTGTATAGTTTATGGAACAGCGGCGAAGACTTGCCTTCAGAGGCTGGACAGAATCCAGTATATAGCTTTAAGGATATGTATTAGTGAATTTAAATCAACATCTATATGTGCCTTACTAGTGGAAGCAGGTGAGATGCCTTTGGATATACGGTGTAAAAAAATGTCATTAGCTTATTGGGTTAGGCTGAGAGGCTATGAGGTTGAGCATTCCACTGCTACTGTTCTAGATGACTGTTGGGAATTTACTGGTAATATAGTGGTTTTGGTTGGACAGTAGGAAAGCTTGCTGATGAGAGTGGTTTGAGGGAGTTGGAGGTTGGCCCTTCTGTGGTGATAGGGGATGTTCCTCCATGGTTACTCCCAGATCCTGTTGTTTATCTAACCTTGGCAGAGAAAATGAAAGATTGGTCAGAAGTCAGTGATATAGGGAAACTGGTTGACAATTATATTGGTAGAAGTTTTTTATGCTTTTTTACCGCTTTTCACAGATGGACCCAAGGATGAAGATAGTGGGTGCACAGGAGCAGGCTTTTATATTCCTGAATTTGATGTACAGATGTGTAGAAGACTAACAGCTATACTCAGTATACTCAGTTGAACTGTTGGGGATAGTAGTTGCCCTCCAGTGGGTGTAGGACGTACAACCTGTTAGAATTATAGTATGCTCAGATTCTCTATCTGCATTGAATAGCTTTTCATCTGGTAAATCTAATAGCAGTGACTTACTATTGGAGGTATTAATGTTATTATAGAGATTTCAGAGACTGGGTGTAGTAGTGAGATTCTGCTGGGTCCCAGCACATTCGGGTGTGGAAGGGAATGAAATCGTTGACCAGTTAGCCAAAATAGCTTTAAACTTCTGTTTGAAGTTAGTATTGCTCTTTTTATTTTCTCAGAAGTACTGAGTTAGGTAGGAGGATTTAGAAATGTTGTAAAACGTGATTGACCATACACTCCAATACAGGAGGTGGCGGCATGCACCTTAAACGTTTGTTTGCGGACCGCCATTATATCACAGAAGAAGAACAAGCTCGCCGCGCTCCCGACAGTAGTAACTTGCGCGGCCCGTTTGCCGCTAACGGAGCTGGCTAGCTGAAGGGCTCGGAATTCTGTTGTCGGTGACACAAATCCAAGTCCATCTGTGGTTGTAAACAGACTGGACGACGCATTATTGAGGCGGCGAGCCCTTAGTCGAGAGTCTATATGCTAAATATGTGGAAAGTCCGAGAACTGGTGGATAAAGCGTGAGTATTCTTGCAGTTATCGTGTTGACGTTTTGTTGCAAGGCCCGTTTATGTTAAGGACAAGGGAATCACTGATTTCGTGACGTCACGCTGTTTTCTCAGCTGATGGCTCATTATGGGTAACGTTACTGTTTCAGCCTTGTGCACAACATGAAATGCCATTAAATCATGTATTCTCCTCTGATCTTTTTGCTAATGTCCATTCTAAACATACATGCAAAGTAACATCCCCATCCCCCTCTTTCAGGCTGCTAACTCAGGAAAGTAACGTTAGGTGATGATGTATGGTTAATGCTAACGCGTTAGTTAGTCTCTTTCCGTGTCTGAATCGGTCCCTTTGATGTCCACTATCATCCATTTCCTGCTAGCAATATTTGTTTTACATAGCAAGATGATTTCTTACTCAATTACTAAATTATAATGCAAGGCCCTCGTTCACTGCCACCTAACATTAGCTAGTTAGAAATCTTACAAAACGGGCAAATTTAGCGGAACATGAGCTAATTAGCTAGCATAGCTAAGCTAGCCACAATGACTGTCAATACCTTTTCGTTTCATTGTGTCCATAACATTACCCACTATGGAAGTTGAACTTCATGACCATTCTATTGTTTTATCGTTAAAACGTTTTTATACGACCACAATTACTGGCTAGTTAGTTAACTATCTAAGCCAGCAGCAGCTAACATGTATTTGTCTGTGCACTAACCTACTGTACTGTAGCCAGCTGCCGGTTAGCTTCAGGAGGACTTTGCAGCAGAGACATAAAACTGTATGCCGACTAGGGTAAACAGGCTCCTCATGCCTCTCATCAAACACTTTGAATGACAGTGACTGAAAGTACACCTGAACCACGAGGAATGCAACACAGCACCAACATAATCTCTTAGCTAACGACTCACTGGGGGTCATTTTCTTCATAGCTAGTTAAAATTAGCTAAATTAAACTAGTATTCTACCAGCAGCACAAACGATGTCACGTTTATATGGTAATGAGGAAACCTTAAATAAAAGCCAGCGTTTCAAAAGGTATTGAATTTGAATCAATGGTCACTTTTATTGTGCCAACAAGAAGTAATTTATGAAAACAAATAAAGTATGGTTTTAAAAACATTTTTTCAGACCAATAATGAAAAAGTTATGTTGAGATTATTGGGCTGTAGAGAGAACTAACTATTCTACCTGTTTTAGCTAAAGTGGGGCATGAAATACTCAGTAGGGTCTCCACAAACCAAATATGGTTAATTTTTGTGTTGCATGGTCTGTTAGTGGCTTTTCACTCTGCCCCTTCCATAGCCCCCAATGCAATACACTGTAATAGGCTGTACATGGGATACATATTGGCTTGTAGAAATAACTTTTCTACCTGTGTTGAATAGTAGTTGGAGATGCAAAACAGGTTTTTGGGGGGTGCTGAGGAGTATTTCTGTCTGTAATAAAGCTCTTTTGTGTGGGAAAAACTCAATCTGATTGGCTGGACCTGGCTCCCCAGTGGGTGGGCCTGGCTCCCCAGTGGGGAGGGCATAGGCCCACCCACTGGGGAGCCAGGCCCACCGATGGTTGAACCCCTGCCCAGTAATGTGAATTCCCTAGATTAGGACCTAATGAATTTCTTTCAATTGACTGATGTCTTTATATGAACTGTAACTCAGTGAAATCTTTGAAATTGTTGCATTTATAGTTTTGTTCAATATACATTAGATTCTCGTTTTGATAAAAATAAAAAAGGGTTGACTTTCATGCTATTTTTTTATTTTGTGTGTGTTGATTTCAGGACCATGGATAGTACCAGTTCATTTAAAGCTGTGTTTCTGGATATGTACGACACACAAGTCCCCCTCCAAAATTACAAATATTTGGTTAGTAGAGACCTAGCTTCGTTGCAAACCAGGTTTCCCTTAAACAGGAGGCCTGGGAACGTTCCATGGCAGAAATCAGCTGAAGACTGGTCGGAACCTGGTAAAATCACTGACGCCTCGCAACACGTCAAACCAATCAAATGCCCTGCATGGGCAGAGTTTCAAAGGTGCTCACCAGATTAGTGGCATAGGGGCTACAGTGCACGAGGACAAAAAAAGTCAACAAAAGAAGCGCTGGTGACAAAACATTTTAGAATGTTGGCAGCATGCTGGTTTTCACAGCATTTCTCTGTTATTTGGAGATTAGCTATAGCTGCAGCAAGATGGGAGAAATGGTCTACAATGCTGACCATATTAATATTTGTAATGCTGTTTCTGAAGTGATATTTGGCTGTAAAGGCTATGAGGGATGAGGGACAATAAGTAGCAAGACACAGTTAACTAACCTTGTAAGCTACCTAGGAATAGCTAACTTGCTAGTAGTGCTGAGCGATTAGTGCTTTTTGAGGTTCGCTAGTTTTCAGTTTGATTATAAAAATACATTGATTTTGGTTTCGATTATTTGGGTTGAATGCTGTAACACAGAATAAAACAGTTAATAAAAGTCACATGATGGTAGTGACTGCCCATTACTGCTTATCACCTATTAACCATAATTTATTCACATTACTTTAATAAAATATTTCAGTTGTGTATATTACATTTGTTGTCATTTGATGACTTTATTAATTCATTCCAAGTCATCATCTCATCTCTATAGAGCTGCTGTCTGACAAATCACTATTTTGTCATTTTTCTAAGTAAATAAGGCATACTTTTATGACTGCTGAATACCAACTATAATTCACTTAGATCATGTGTTTTCAGGTAGAGACCCCGCAATGCAACTGCTTTCAATCCCTCTTGCGAGTTCTCTCTTCGGTTCCGTCAACAAGGTCTCTGCGTCTGCTCCACACAGACTGAGACCGGACAAGTAAGCGGGCGCTCAATGGATTATGATCATTGTAGTTAATTACCAAATTTTCTGTGCTAAACTGTAGAATATTGGCCTGTTGGAAACTACAACTCCCTACTACATCGCACAATTCGGGCTTGATCTCAACAGAAACTGAGCATCGATCTCACAGAAAAAAAACGGACTAAATGGAATTCAAATAATTGAACCGACGTTGGTCAATTAGTTGTTTAAAAAACAAAAAATAATATAATTTTCAGTTAATCACTCAGAACAAATATTTTTTCAAGGCACTGTGTCCCATGTACAGTGTATTGCATTGGGAGCTATAGAGTGGAGAACGAAGTGCTGCTGGATATGTACGGCAGTCTCCCTCCAATCTAACCATATTTGGTTAGTAAAGACCCTATTGAGTATTTTCCACCCGACAACTTCTCTACAACCAGTAAGTATCCCCCATACAATGTATTCTATCGCAGTGAATAGTGTGGGTGGAGTAAGGAGTCATCAGCACTCTGTATTAAACCTGTTGCCCATCACAAGTTAAATAGAAACAAGAGACCATTTAAATTTAGCAGACTATTGAATAATTCCAATAACATAACTGTATTTTTTTTTTCTTTAAATATAACCTACACATGAAGCTAGCTTTCAACATACCAGTATCTGTGTAAACTTTCAAAGGAAATGCTACTATAAATAATACAATGTTCAAAATAAAATGCATCAAATTATCTTTCAATGTTTTTTAGGTTGTTGCAATTTGGTTTGGGGGGTATACAGATTTCATATTGATTTCATATTGGCATACTGTCCTCATCAGGGGATTTACAGTATTACCGTCTTAGTACACATGGGGTGCTAAAAATGCAACAACAAAAAAGCTCATTGGGTGTCTTATCAGATAGAATTTGCACAAAGTATTAGCACATTTCAATAGAGGCTGCTAGCTAAATATGCTAACGAACGCAAACGAAAATAAACGAATTGCCTAGACAGGGAGGAGCAGACGGGCAAGAATGGAGAGGAGAAAAAATAAACGCACGGAAATCAAGAACTCATCCAAAACGCTTTGACTTCTCAAACACGACAGAAAGCTAACACTATATGATGCCCGGTCTCCTTATTAATTCAGCCACTTACATAGATACCTAGCAAGTTAAACCAAATACAAAGCTGGAATCACCAGCTCCCGCTTTCTCCTGTTGTGCTATTTACAAACAACCATGTAACTCGCTCAACTTTTCTGGGGAACTAAGCTTCATATTGTGACAGGTGAAATGAAGAACGCAATCTGCTTTTATCTCCTAAAGTATTGCACAATTTGACTGCAGGTATTTAACTTAAATTGGCTACAAATATTCACATTTATTGAAAAACTTCAAATAAATAGTTTTGACGTTATTGAAAAACTATCCCCTGGCTTTTTCCAAGTACCCCGGTATACGGTATACCGCCCAAGCCTAGTTACAATGCTGTGAAAAACAGTTGTACTGCACTAGTGCTAAGAAAATTGATAATCCCAATGTTAAACTTGTCTTTGCAGGGGCACTCTTATTTTGAAATGTGCCGCCAGCATAATATCCTGATGCTCGGAGAACAGAAATCAAAATTAGTGTGTTGCACATGATCTCATATGTGTTGGCTATGGACATTTGTACTGTATGGTGCTTACCAGACATTATTTCAATTAATCGCTAGAGGGGTTTGAAGGTTTGTATACCCTGGCAACACTTATTTAATCATTCATGCGTCATTATTGGAGAAGTTCAAATTGCTTAGTGCAACCGTTTATGTCAACACAGCTAGCTATGATCATGAGAAAAGCCTCTGTGGCACAAATATCTTGCATTGCCAGCCTGCAGCTTAGTGCTTCAAGGTTGTGCAAGATTTTGTAAGTGTAGCTAAGTAACCACAAAGTATAAAATAGAAAGACATTTTGTCCTGAGGCATAGCCTACTTCTCATAGGAAAGAGCGTATTTGACCTCTGGGTTGAAATGTGCAGTCACTGTGGTCATTTGACTAATACAGTTTTGAAACCAAGTGGTGTGTTTCTACCACTTCTCCCTATGCCAGCATAAAGTCATGAATCATGGCTGTTCTTGTATCAACCCTGCATGCAACCACTTTCTGCAGGATTACCTTTCTCATGCTTTTAAGTTAGTCTTAATATAGGGAGGGACTTGTAAATACCATCGCTGGTCTAGCCGTTCAGGACCTATTGAAAATAGCCTATTTATAATCTGCTGTGTTTTGATTTGAATCAAAAAGTTTATTTGCATGCAGAGTAGTTTCAAATCATGCATACACTTGAGTCATAAAGAATGCATGAAATGAGAATGCTGACGAGCAGTAGAAAGAGGTGAAGGATATGAATGACTTATTCTGATGCAAAACTTCGCCCACCTCCCCCAATGAATGGTGCTCTGATGTCACTGTGACCTCTGATCTTCAATTACGTGCTTGTTGAGATGGAGGTTTGTAAGGTGCAAAGCCAGGCTAGACTCCATGTAGGTAGGCAAGATACTGCCTCCATTGTCTGACTGAATGCACTCATCCTTGATTCCAAACAGAAGGTTTGTAAAGGAAGTCTGTTTCTTTCATTGTGCAAACAGACAAACGAGCCCAGTAATTGAAAAGGGTCCTTTCTTGCTTCTTGTCTCCTCATTTTGAAAGGAACTCCATGGTTTTATGTAGGACTGTAAACATCAATTTACCGGAAAATGATTCCCTATAGACTTCAATGGTTTTAAAGCATTGGGCCAGTAACCGAAAGGCGGCTAGGTGAAATATCTGTGTGCCCTTGAGCAAGGCACTGAACCATAATTGCTCCTATAAGTCGCTCTGGACAGGAGCGTCTGCTAAATGACTAAAATGTAACATTTACTGGAGGAAATGCTAGCTAGCTACATACATTTCAGCTGTCCTGCTAAAGGCTAGCCAGAGCCCTGATTTTTAAAAATGTGTTCTAAATGTATAGCCAGCAAGCTAGCTCCTAATTGCAGTGTTGGATAGATAGCTAGCTAACATGTTCCATCTATGAAAATAGTGACAATTATCTCACTTTCTTTCAACTTATCCAATCTTTACCCGGCACTGGGCATCTGTAGCTAGCCCATCTGTAGCTAACATTAGCTAGCCCATCTGTAGCCCCCCCCCCCCTGTTTATTGTTTCATTATTTTACATATTGTTTGAACACCAAATGGCCACAAGCTGCCTGCCAGTGGGTGGAGTTAACGAACTAGCTAACAAGATAGCTAATGCTATTGCTGAGGCAGGGATATCTTGCCAGTACGCATTGGGTGAATGCAGCAGTCCATTAACGTTAGCAAGCAAAGACAACCTGTGTTTTCAATGAATATGCTGGCTTGGTAGCACACATTTCTTTAACTGATTCCGATGATTGCTCCATAGACTGCCATAAGCTAGCTGACCCAACTCAAGGATGAAGGAAGTTCATCAGAAACTTTCTTCACCATAGAGTTGCGAGTTGCTGAGCTGTGGCTATGGGGTAATAAATTGTACTAGCTAGCTAGCTAGCTACTTCTCTGTTCTGGCATAAACCATAGCCTACATGTCGACACGTAATCACTGCAATTTGAGAGTTGTTTTCAACTGCTAGCCATCTACCAGGTTTGGACAAGTTGCCTGCTTGCTTGCTAGTAGCTAATGTTATACACAGAAAATAACAAACTCTCTTTTAAAGGATGATATTTTTACTTGGCTGTGATCTGATATCATTCTACACTAAGTGTACAAAACATGCTCTTTCCATGACATAGACTGACAATGTGAATCCAAGTAAATGCTATGATCCCTTATTGATGTTACTTGTTAAATCCACTTTAATCAGTGTAGATGAAGGGGAGGAGATGGGTTATAGAATGCTTTTTAAGCCTTGAGACAATTGAGACATGGATTGTGTATGTGTGCCATTCAGATGGTGAATGGGCAAGAAAAAACTACCCTGTTCAAAAAGTGCCTTTGAAAAGGGTATGGTAGTAGGTGCCAGGCGCACCGGTTTGTGTAGAACTGCAACGCTGCTGGGTTTTTCACTCTCAACAGTTTCCCATATGTATCAAGTAGAGGTCGACCAATTATGATTTTTCAACGCCGATATCGATTATTGGAGGACCAAAAAAAGCCGATACCTATTAATCGGACAACATTTTTATTTATTTTCATATATATATATACACTGCTCAAAAAAATAAAGGGAACACTAAAATAACACATCCTAGATCTGAATGAATGAACTATTCTTGTTAAATACTTTTTTCTTTACATAGTTGAATGTGCTGACAGCAAAATCACACAAAAATTATCAATGGAAATCAAATTTATCAACCCATGGAGGTCTGGATTTCGAGTCACACTCAAAATTAAAGTGGAAAACCACACTACAGGCTGATCCAACTTTGGTGTAATGTCCTTAAAACAAGTCAAAATGAGCCCCAGTAGTGTGTGTGGCCTCCACGTGCCTGTATGACCTCCCTACAACACCTGGGCATGCTCCTGATGAGGTGGCGGATGGTCTCCTGAGGGATCTCCTCCCAGACCTGGACTAAAGCATCCGCCAACTCCTGGACAGTCTGTGGTGCAACGTGGCGTTGGTGGATGGAGCGAGACATGATGTCCCAGATGTGCTCAATTGGATTCAGGTCTGGGGAACGGGCGGGCCAGTCCATAGCATCAATGCCTTCCTCTTGCAGGAACTGCTGACACACTCCAGCCACATGAGGTCTAGCATTGTCTTGCATTAGGAGGAACCCAGGGCCAACCGCACCAGCATATGGTCTCACAAGGGGTCTGAGGATCTCATCTCGGTACCTAATGGCAGTCAGGCTACCTCTGGCGAGCCCATGGAGGGCTGTGCGGCCCCCCAAAGAAATGCCACCCCACACCATGACTGACCCACCGCCAAACCGGTCATGCTGGAGGATGTTGCAGGCAGCAGAACGTTCTCCACGGCGTCTCCAGACTGTCACGTCTGTCACATGTGCTCAGTGTGAACCTGCTTTCATCTGTGAAGAGCACAGGGCGCCAGTGGCGAATTTGCCAATCTTGGTGTTCTCTGGCAAATGCCAAACGTCCTGCACTGTGTTGGGCTGTAAGCACAACCCCCACCTGTGGACGTCGGGCCCTCATACCACCCTCATGGAGTCTGTTTCTGACTGTTTGAGCAGACACATGCACATTTGTGGCCTGCTGGAGGTCATTTTGCAGGGCTCTGGCAGTGCTCCTCCTCCTCCTTCTTGCACAAAGGCGGAGGTAGCGGTCCTGCTGCTGGGTTGTTGCCCTCCTACGGCCTCCTCCACGTCTCCTGATGTACTGGCCTGTCTCCTGGTAGCGCCTCCATGCTCTGGACACTACGCTGACAGACACAGCAAACCTTCTTGCCACAGCTCGCATTGATGTGCCATCCTGGATGAGCTGCACTACCTGAGCCACTTGTGTGGGTTGTAGACTCCGTCTCATGCTACCACTAGAGTGAAAGCACCGCCAGCATTCAAAAGTGACCAAAACATCAGCCAGGAAGCATAGGAACTGAGAAGTGGTCTGTGATCACCACCTGCAGAATCACTCCTTTATTGGGGGTGTCTTGCTAATTGCCTATAATTTCCACCTGTTGTCTATTCCATTTGCACAACAGCATATGCAATTTATTGTCAATCAGTGTTGCTTCCTAAGTGGACAGTTTGATTTCACAGAAGTGTGATTGACTTGGAGTTACATTGTGTTGTTTAAGTGTTCCCTTTATTTTTTTGAGCAGTGTATATATAAAAAAAATAAAAAAGAAAAAACGGCAAGCGTACCCCAGTTTGGGAATACCTGCCATACAGCATGTCATATTTCTAATGTTTAGGTGTAGAGTTCTTGCTTGGGTGGGATTATGTGTTATCATCTTTGCTAAATAAATACCGGAGGAAAGTGGAAAGCCTACTTGAGCGCACTCAAAAAAATGTGCTGCGTCAACCTCTCTCTTTAATCTAAATTTTAATGGATGATGCGATGAAAGCTATCAAATCATTCTGAATTGTGTATATATATAAAAAATCGGCTGCCAAAAATTCCGATTGTTATGAAAACTTGAAATCGGCCATTCCGATTAATCGGTCGACCTCTACTCTATACTGACGCTTAGCTTGTTTGATTGCCTTGCGGAGGGAATAGCTACACTCTTTGTATTCGGTCATGTTTCAGGTCGCCTTGCCATGATTAAAAGCAGTGGTTTGTGCTTTCAGTTTTGTGCAAATGCTGCCATCAATCCACGGTTTCTGGTTGGGGATGGTTTTAATGGTCACCATGGGTACAACATCACCGATGCACTTGCTAATAAACTCGCTCACCGAATCAGCGTATACATCAATGTTGTTGTCTGAGGCCCAAACTGCTGCATATACTCTGACTCTGCTTGCACAGAACGCAAGAGAATTTCCCTAGTTAATATTGCCTGCTAACATGAATTTCTTTTAACTAAATATGCATCTTTAATATATAATTGTGTATTGATTTTAAGAAAGGCATTGATGTTTATGGTTAGGTGCATTGGTGCAACGACAGTGCTTTGGGGAAAGTAGGCTGTGATTCGATGATAAATTAACAAGCACCGCATTAATTATTTGCAATGCAGGACAAGCTAGTTAAGCTAGTAATATCATCAACCATGTGTAGTTAACTAATGATTATGTTAAGATTGTTTTTTTATAAGATAATTTTAATGCTAAGATAATTGTAATGCTATCGAGCAACTACCTTGGCTCCTTGCTGCACTCGCGTAACAGGTGGTCAGCCAGTCATGCAGTCTCCACAACCTGCCATGCAGTCTCTTGTGGAGTGCAATGTAATCGGCCATAATCAGCATCCAAAAATGCCGATTACCGGTTAATCGGTCGATCTCTAGTATCAAGAATGGTCCACCTTTCAAAGGACATCCAGCCAACTTGACACAATTGGAGTCAATATGGGTCAGCATCCCTGTGGAAAGTTTTCAAAAACGTATAGTCCATGCCCCGAAGAATTGAGACTGTTCTGAGGGCAAAAGGGGGTGTGCGATTCAATATTAGGAAGGTGTTCCTAATGTTTTGTACACTCAGTGTATATCATCTATGAATAAGTGAACAGGCACGGGTTATCATTGCTCATTGTTTATTGCGAACCAACAGTGTTGGACGTGGCACACTAACCTAACATACTGGCTCACTATGGCCGTCTGCTGGATAATTTGGCGATTACATAATGAAATATCCCAGTGACATTGACAATGGTTCATATTATTGGAAAGTCTATTTTGCCAGTTCATTACAGTACTGTCAACTACACGAAGAAAAAAAAAAACTAAACTTAACATGTAAAGTGCTAGTCACATGTTTCATGAGCTCAATAAAAGATCCCCCAAATTTTCCCTATGCACAAAAAAGCTTACTTCGCTCAAATTTTGTGCACACATTTCTTTACATCCTGTTAGTGAGCATTTTGTCCTTTGTCGAGATAATCCATCCACCTGACAGGGTTGGCCTATCGTTACACAGGCGCACCTTGTGCTGGAGACAATAAAAGGCCACTCTAAAATGTGCAGTTTTGAATGAACAATTAACCCTTTTATTTTAACTTAATATAATACATAAATAAAATCTATTTACGGTAGTCTCAAATAAATAATGAAACATGTTCAATTTGGTTTAAATAATGCAAAAACACAGTGTTGAAGAAGAAAGTAAAAGTGCAATATGTGCCATGTAAAAAAGCTAACGTTTAAATTCCTTGCTCAGAACATGAGAACATATATGAAATCTGGTGGTTCAATATTCCCAGTTCTTCAATATTTCCAGTTCAGAAGTTGTAGTTATTATAGGAATTATGATGCGTCGACTATTTCTCCCTATACCATTTGTATTTCATATACAGTTGAAGTCAGAAGTTCATAAACCCCTTACACACACCAAACATTTAAACTCAGTTTTTCACAATTCCTGACATTTAATCCTAGTAAAAATTCCCTGTCTTAGGTCAGTTAGGATCAACACTTTATTTTAAGAATGTGAAATGTCAGAATAATAGTAGAGAGAATATTTTTTTCAGCTTTTATTTCTTTCATCACATTCCCAGTGGGTCAGAAGTTTACATACACTCAATTAGTATTTGGTAGCATTGCCTTTAAATTGTTTAACTTGGGTCAAATGGGTCGGGTAGCCTTCCACAAGCTTCCCACAATAAGTTGGGTGAATTTTGGCCCATTCCTCCTGACAGAGCTGGTGTAACTGAGTCAGGTTTGTAGGACTCCTTGCTCGCACACTCTTTTTCAGTTCTTCCCACAAATTGTCTATAGGATTGAGGTCAGGGCTTTGTTATGGCCACTCCAATACCCTGACTTTGTTGTCCTTAAGCCATTTTGCCAACCGTGGCTGGACCCTTGCTCAGTCATGTGAAATCCATAGATTAGGGCCTAATGAATGTATTTCAATTGACTGATTTTCTTACATGAACTGTAATTAAGTAAAATCTTTGAAATTGTTGCATGTTGAGTTTTTATATTTTTGTTAAGTATACATTATGCAATTACTGATTTTGTAAATACTGAACACAACCATGCAGAGAACCATGCACATAACTTTCTCCAACCAGGAAAAAAATGTGCTTGCTATTGTTACATAACGGTAATTTGTTCTATAGCATTCAGAGGCTCCAGTCGAGTGCCTGTTTTATGGACAGAGCTTGCAGTCAGGTGACAGTAATGGATGCTGCCTGAGATGCCATCATCTGATTTCAGCTGAATAGGGCTTGAAACAGGAGGCCTAGAGGGAGAGGGCCTTCTCCTGCTACCCTGGTCCCAGAGAGATCCCTGCAGATGCTAAGCTGTTTGAGAACAGACTATCCACCACCACACCTTGACGGTGCGTCTTTTTTATTCTCATACATCTGTTTGGAATGGGATCCCAGCACGTCGCTTCAGTGTGTTTGGCCAGTTGAATGGTATTTCTGGTGAGGACTGACATTTATCACAGATGTCTTTCAGAATATGCATTTAGGTTAGTCGATGGGTCATTGGGCCATATAGCCTATACTTATAGGTCATTCTGAGATCTCTGTGGCTGATCAATGGATCAATTATATCTGTCTGAGACTCAAGATGAGACATTGATGGGAGGAACTTTGAGAGTGATCCTCTAGTATTTCTTGTTTGGGGTTTTTCCTTGTAGGTTATAATGCAAAGGTATGTTTCCATCTGTTATTGCACGAGAGAAGTCATTTATTATTTGAATGATGACTTTGCTTCAAAGCCCACTCCATCTGTCTTTGTATAGGCATAAGTCCTGTGTTCAGTATGATATTGATGATATCATTGCATTGTATTGACTAACAATATCCCCTATGACGGCTTCTTCATGTCCTGGCTGTGTTTTAATTATTTTGACTTTCTCCGCCAGTTAATGGACAGAAAGTCCCATCTAATGCAGTAAGATCAATATCATTGCTGGACTGATGGCTTTGTGTGGGAGATCTCAAAGGCGTCACTCTGTGGAGAATGAAAAATGTCAAACATTGCACTATTATGTGGAGAGATGTGATCTGTTGAAGGGAGCAGAGGACACCTGCTCCTGAAGACAGAGGAGGGGAGTTTTGACAACTCTCGCTCGGATAAGATCTGAGAACTCGCAAACTTGCGAAGACAAACATGAAGAAATGATCCGTCCATTTTTTCTTCCATCGCTTTTTGAGGCAATATGGTTGCAGAAGTTATTCAGCTTGCCCTTAGCTGGCCACACTGTCTAGGCTGAACCATGTCATGACTGAGCCACACTTCTAGGAAATGATGCTTTTAGGTTACAGTAATGAACAGAACTTCAGTCCATCAGCCAACCTGCAAATACATTTTTATCAGTAAATTATCTTCCTAGGCATGACTCCCAGCAGTACAGTGTTCCAAATCCTCCCAGCACACTGCAGTGTGATCAGCGCCACTTCTGTGTGAGTAGATTCAGGAATAGACCTATTCCAAATCAACCGAGCTGCAGGCTGCATCCCCCAGGGATTTTTCTCCCTGGCAAATGTCCTTGTCCGTCCAGTGCCTCTTGCTTCTAATGAGCGTCAGTGAGCGGAGCGCTCGCAACCTCCCTCCCTCCCTCGCTGCTGTTGTCCCCTGTGTCCCCTTCATTACTATCACCACTATCTCCATTTGAAAACTGACCTCTAGAACCACTGTTCCTCAGAAGCAGCAGGTGATGTTTATTTTCTAGTATAGGAGGAGGGAGAGAGGAGAGTGAGGACTGGAGCAACTAGAGGTTGTTTCATGTGCAGGGCTTTGGCTTTTCAGCAGGGGCCCGCTAGGCTGTGTTCTCCACTGCATGTGTAAATAAGCAGGCACATCCTGAGCAGAACAGACTCGGCAACGGCGGGCCTACTGAACAAAGAGGCCCAGGATGCAGAGGGTTGGAAGGGAAGCCTGGGCTCTGTCTGTTTCCTTCTCCCTTTCAGTCAGAGCCACTGCTCACCTTCTTTTGTCTCATCTCCAGCTGAATATTTTTCACACAGCGGGTGTGTGTGTGTTTTCTAGGCTGTTTGAAATGTAAGCACATCGCCGGTACGCTTGCCGTTCAGGCCATCTGCTTTTATAAAACCGCTGTCATTCATTATTTATTGGACTAGGATTTCCCGCATCTTGGAGCAGCTTTGCTGTGGAGAAGCTCTCTCGCTCTCTGTCACTCATGCTGCTGCACGGACACTGACTGTATAAATTCTCTCTGCGTTTGTTAATCCATCCGCCATGAAACACACATGCTTCATACACCTAAAGAAGTGTATTCCTGTTTCATTGAATGTCCAGTTCTACCCAATGTTCTGTTTGGAACAAACCGGTTTGAGCTGTGGCCATTTGTTGATCTAGGGCAGGATGCTAGAGCAGAGTCCCCTTTTTTGTAGGTCTGCGAATCAACCCCCCCCCCCCCAAAAAAAGATAAATAAATGAACTTCATCAGGGTCTCAACTTGCTGTTGAGAGTTAGAATAGTAGAATACACAAGGTGAAATTTCAAAATTTGCTTGTGCATCAGCAGTTGTGTCAGTCACTGACACACAAATTGTTTTAGATTGGTAAGTTACAGTAGTCTAGCCAGCCGTATAAACTTGTAGTAATCATGGTCGAATTCTGACCAGAAGCCCCTATTGATTTTTCACTCGGATATATTAAAAACTGCAAACATTTATCTCCACCTTATGGCAAAATATGTAGAATTCCAGCAAACTTGCTTTAAAACTGCAACATTTTCTCTATGCCCATGGCAAAGTGTAGAATTGTACTCAAATTGAACTCGAAAGCTAAAATGTTCTGCAACAAAAATGCACTTAGAGCCCCCAAAAGGCTAGGGCCAGCTCTAACAGCATGTGTGGGTATGGATGTCGGTACACAGACCCGCGAGCCACTGCGGCTCCACATGATGAGTTCAGATTTTTTGTGGCCCCCACCCTGTCAAAGTTGTACATCCCTGATCTAGAGTCTCTGTGTAGCCTATGGGTGATCAGTTGGCCATTATCTCAGACTTCAAGTTTGTTTATTCGTCATATACATATGATATACTTTTGAGTGCAATGAAATGCTTACTTGCAGACTTGATATAATTGGCTCGTTCATCACTCTCGTCATTCTTTCCCCAGCTCTATTCCATTGTCCTCCCATCTGTCACTGAGCACTTTACCCTTGACCTCCTAAGGATCTGAGCACCCGTCTGGCAAAGCCCTGGCTAAACCCAGCCAGCAGCCAGCTTTTGACTAGCCTAATCAGACCTGTGGTCACTTAAGGCGTCAGCTAGCCGAACCGAAGGAGTGTGCTCGCATACTCCCTTCAAAGACCTTCGCTTAAAATAAAATAAAAAAACTTCTATAGTACTGATTGTCCATTTTGAGACACCGTAACCAGTATTCACTTCCTCAAAAGTCAGAATGAATCTATGATAATTTAAGAAATCTGTCATTACTTTTGATGTTTTTGCCAAAGAGATCTTAATCCCGCAATTTTAAATCTAACTAAGATGTTTGGTACAGTATTTTTCAATTAAAAAATGTGCATGAAAATGGGTAATCTCTTGTTGAATGACTACAGACTTTATTGAAGAATCCCTACTGTTGACCAATCACTGACGAAGCGGTTTAGACTTTGGCTCCGAACTTTGGCTTGCCTCTAGAAATTATATTGTGTGCCCGAACAGCCCCCAAAAAACTCACCAAAGTCCAAAACAAACAAAAACTTCACAAAATGTTGTCATAATATATGCAAAACTCATGCAGACTCCTTTAGGGCCACCTCCACTACTCTAGACCCCCGGTAGGTTACTGTGTGCAAACAAATGTAGGCAAATAGACTGAGTGTGAAATAGGTTCAATAGGGAGGAGAATTGTAAATATGCTTTTCCATGTAGTGTTGTGTATTGTACGATCTCTTCGCTAGGCTGATATTAGGGTCAGGAATTAAGTCAATCTCCCTTCCTATCGATAGGGCTCTAGAGCCATAAAATGTGATCTTTTTTTTGTTTTGCCATCAGCAACATGTGGAAGAGCTTGGCATGTGTCGTGAAACTGAACTAATCTGTGAACCTGCGTTTCTGGATTTAAGAAACCCTCTTGGATGTAATTAGATTATTCTAAACCAGAGTAAATTGATCCATCCCAAGTCCTCTGCCAAATCCAGGGATCCGTTCCAAAAGCTGGTTTAATCACAGATTTCCTTCTGCTGCGAGTTGCAGAAAGAAACATGTCGGCTTAGCTTATGCATAGGGTTTTGCACAGTGCACATGTAGGCTTAGTTAGTCTATGCATCCATCTACTGGGGACAAAGTAGTCTAAGGAGCTGCATTTCCTGCCCTTTGAGAACAGGTGTTCAAACGGCAATCTCTCAGACCTGACCAAGTTTCTGTTCCTCTAACTCTTCCATCATCCATGTCCCAATCTGTGGTAATGGCTTCCGGTGCTGCATACCTGGCTCTCCACTCAACCTGCTCCCTCCCTGTGCAGGTGTGTCTTTGGAATTTATTGAGAGTGGGAGTGAAGGAAGTGTTTGTTTTCTGTCTAAATGACAGTAGGGATGATTAGTAAAAGTGCTGGAAGCTGCAGGGGAAGGAAGAGTCTGTTGGGCCATGGGGAGAATCTCAATTGCATACTCCTTGCCTCCTCAAAACCCCTTGGATGAGAAAGCCAGAGGTCCCTCCCATCTGACCTTCTCCTCCAATGGGTTTTGAGTAGGAGACGAGTCGAGAGGATGCGAGCAGTATGCTATTGAGATTCTCCAGAGTCTTGACTCCTCCTCGGTCCTCTTCACACATCTGCCTGGTCAGGGATGACCGAGGAAGGGTTAGCGCAGCGTGTCCCAAACTAGGGGTCGAGGACCCCATGTTGGGTTGCCTGATTTGAAAATGGGGTCGTGAAAAACTGAAATAAAATAAATAAAATTGTGCTTGGTTCATAGAACCGAGGTTACGTCAGTAACGGTTGTAATAAACAGAGCACTTTTGTTTTCTTTCTACAGGTAATGCTCTTATCTTTTTGATCCGTTTAAGCGACAACATTTTATGGCCCCTTCAGTGAAAGATAACTCTGTCTCCCTCTACAATGCCCACAAACGGCGCAGGACTCATTAGA
Source organism: Salvelinus namaycush (assembly GCF_016432855.1). Lineage (NCBI taxonomy): Eukaryota > Metazoa > Chordata > Actinopteri > Salmoniformes > Salmonidae > Salvelinus > Salvelinus namaycush. The sequence goes on along the minus strand of NC_052309.1, from coordinate 51,971,047 downwards.
ACAGAGTGGACAAGACCAGGCACTAAATCAGACTGGGGAAGGGGGGGTTAGGGGTTATTATTGCTATTATTGTTATTATTGCCTGACGTTCTTCTATACTTCCCAATACCTTTCTGATGCATTTCAGTCACTTCAAACCATGCTTCCTTCAGATTGAAGTAATGTCAGACTCATTTATAAGACTGTCATAGCCCCAATTGGGGGAAAAAAAGTTATCATTGACAATTGATATCAAAAGGGGATTGCGGGCCAAACTTTTTTGGAACCCCTGGGTTAGCCTAATCATCCACACAGTCATGTTTGGTCCCGTCTTACTATGGCTGAACAGTCTCTACAGGGATCACAATCGGAATCACCTTTATTCAGCAAGTACATTTACATACACCCGGAATTTGACCTGGTGAAATGGTGCTGACGGCAATAGACAAAATATAGGCCTAGGCGTACAATACCCATTTAATCCTGCAGTTTTCACGTGGGAATGTCCCTTGGCTATATACAATTAGGTAATGCCACGAGTGAATTCTTTCATTATTGAATAGTTGACCTGCCTTGTTGTTTCAGCTAACGTGTTGTCCCTCCATTGCAAGCCGACGTTACCATGTTTACCTCGTTTTTTTAAGATGTAGAGCATCGCAGTGCTGTGTCCCTTCACCCTCACCTTCCATTAGCTGCGTCAGGTGGGGCCCCTACTCACTCCCTCACATCTGTCCCTGCTGAACTGTGGCAGGGGGTTAGAACGGCTGGTCCCTAGGTGTGATCTCAGTCACTAAAATAACATTGCATCACATTTTATCACTCTCACGGATCTTCCATCAGCTGATGGAATGTCATCATACACTGGGTGTACAAAACACTAGGAACACCTGCTCTTTCCATGACAGGCTGACCAGGTGAAAGCTACGATCCTTTATTGATCTCACTTGTTAAATCCACTTCAAATATTGTAGATGAAAGGGAGGAGACATGTTAAAGGAGGATTTTTGAGGAGAGACGAGACAATTGAGACGCAGATTGCGTTTGTGTGTCATTGAGGGTGAATAGGCAAGACAAAATATTAAAGTGCCTTTGAAAGGGGTATGGTGCCAGGTGCACCGGTTTTGAGTGCATCAAGAACTGCAACGCTGCTGGGTTTTTCACACTCAACAGTTTCCTGTGTATCAAGAATGGTCCAACTCCCAAAGGACATCTGGCCAACTTGATAGAACTGTGGAAAGCATTGGAGTCAACATGAGCCAGTCCAATCCCTGTGGAATGCTTTTGACACCTTGTAGAGTCCATGAATGAGTTCTGTTGTCAGCTGGTACATATTTCATTAAGCTGAGTGGTTATGGGTGTCTATTTGAGTTGTCATAATAATCCGGTCAAGCTGCTTTTCGAATCAGGATAGATCTTGAGAACCCTTTTTCCTCATCAGTCAATTTAATTGCCGTCTTTATACCCTGGAGTGGCCCACTCTGACGCTCCTTCTGACAGTCCAGAGGAGAAAGTTGTGTAGAGCCCAGCTGTTTCCTGGCACTCTGACTGCTCTGCTCTGTGATTTGGCAGGTATGGTGATGGGAGTGAATTGAGACCTGACAGGAAATGGCTGATTTGTTCTATATGGTCCACACTGAGTCACATTGATCTTTATGGACATCTGGAGCCCTCCCAAGCTGCTCTCAGAACAGGCCCAGTCTGAACAGAGGAGTTAAGCCTTTGCTGGACATGATAGGCTAAATCAGAAGTCTGTTAAGAGCAGCCTTACCCCTACCTATTCTAACACCACCACCCTAATACTCAAAACACACCATGTACTGTTATCCAATGTACTGTTATGCCAAGTGCAAGACATTATTCATGCAGAATATGAAATAGATCATGCTCCACAATGTACAGTTCAAGTCGGGAGTTTACATACACTTATGTTGGAGTCATTAAAACTAGTTTTTCAACCACTCCACAAATGTCTTGTTAACAAACTATAGTTTTGGCAAGTCAGTTAGGACATCTACTTTGTGCATGACACAAGTCATTTTTCCAACAATTGTTTACAGATAGATTAATTCACTGTATCACTATTCCAGTGGGTCAGAAGTTTACATACACTAAGTTGACTGTGCCTTTAAACAGCTTGGAATATTCCAGAAAATGATGTCATGGCTTTAGAAACATCTGATAAGCGCATTGACATCATTTGAGTCAATTGGAGGTGTACCTGTGGATGTATTTCAAGGCCTACCTTCAAACGCAGTGCCTCTTTGCTTGACATCATGGGAAAATCTGAAGAAATCAGCCAAGACCTCAGAAAAAAGATTGTAGACCTCCACAAGTCTGGTTCATCCTTGTGAGCAATTTCCAAATGCCTGAAGGTACCACGTTCATCCGTACAAACAATAGTACGCAAGTATAAACACCATGGGACCACGCAGCCATCATACCGCTCAGGAAGGAGACGTGTTCTGTCTCCTAGAGATGAACGTACTTTGGTGCGAAAAGTGCAAATCAATCCCAGAACATCAGCAATGGACCTTGTGAAGATGCTGGAGGAAACACTTACAAAAGTATCTATATCCACAGTAAAACGAGTCGTATATCAACATAACCTGAAAGACCGCTCAGCAAGGAAGAAGCCACTGCTCCAAAACCGCCATAAAAAAGCCAGACTACGGTTTGCAACTGCACACGGGGACAAAGATCATACTTTTTTGGAGAAATGTCCTCTGGTCTGATGAAACAAAAATAGAACTATTTGGCCATAATGACCATCGTTATGTTTGGAGGAAAAAGGGGGAGGCTTGCAAGCCAAAGAATACCATCCCAACCGTGAAGCAGCGGGGGTGGCAGCATCATGTTGTGGGGGTGCTTTGCTGCAGGAGAGACTGGTGCACTTCACAAAATAGATGGTATCATGATGGAGGAAAATGATGTGGCTATATTGAAGCAACATCTCTAGACATCAGTCAGGAAGTTAAAGCTTGGTCGCAAATGGGTCTTCCAAATGGACAATGACCCCAAGCATGCTTCCAAATTTGTGGCAAAATGGCTTAAGGACAACCATTTCAAGGTATTGGAGTGGCCATAACAAAGCCCTGACCTCAATCCTATAGAAACATTTTGGGCAGAACTGAAAAAGCGTGTGCGAGCAAGGAGGCCTACAAACCTGACTCAGTTACACCAGCTCTGTCAGGAGGAATGGGCCAAAATTCTCCCAAATTATTGTGGGAAGCTCATGGAAGGCTACCCGAAAGTTTGACCCTAAGTTAACCAATTTAAAGGCAATGCTACCAATATACTAACTGAGTGTATGTAAACTTCTGACCCACTGGGAATGTGATGAAATAAATCATTCTCTCTTCTATTATTCTGACATTTCACATTCTTAAAATAAAGTGGTGATCCTAATTGACCTAAGACAGAATTTTTACTAGGATTTAAATGTCAGGAATTGTGAAAAACTGAGTTTAAATGTATTTCGCTAAGGTGTATGTAAACTTCTGACTTCAACTGTATATGATATATCCACCAGTGTCTTTCAGTGTGTGTTTTTTTTATTGATGTGATTCTTATATTAGCCTAATGTTTCATGTCTCTTGCAGCACTAATGTGGTGATGAACTACTCTGAGATCGAGTCCAAGGTGCGAGAGGCCACCAACGATGACTCCTGGGGTCCCTCTGGACAGCTCATGGGAGAGATCGCCAAGTAAGGACAGTGTTGTGCAGTGGTTGTCCCTATCACATTTACAAAAACTAGGCCGGTAGTTGTGCCTAGGGCTGGGCCGTATATGTATGTTTTAGCGCCATGTTTCAAAGACCTGTATCGCAAGAATCAAGTATATATATATATATATATATATATATATTTTTTTTTTTCATTTTGAGTCTTTTTTGGTCTTGTATCCCTTGCTCCTTCTGTGCTGTGTGCAACTGTGTGCAACTGTGCACCTTGCCACTCGCACAGACACCAAGACCTTCCCCCTGCCACTCACAACAACAAAGACATGAAAGATCACTTCTTCCTCTCTGACAATTAGCAGTTTCAACTCGCTATTTGCGTTTGCGGTTTGGTCAGACATATAATCGGTTGTATGGGCACCGAAACACATTGAGATATTATTTTAGTGTACTAGAAAATATCTTAACCTTTGTAACAATCCCCTTTTTATGTCTCAACTCCCAACTTTTTTTAACAGAGCAGACCCTACCAAGACTGGAGTATCAATGAACATGATTGTGGGAAATTAATCCTCAGTTTCTGTCGCAACGCGGCGTTGCTCTGCCACGTACCACCTATAATCATCAACAGTCACAGACTGTTATGCGCTAACTGTTTAGTCTGTGTTTTATAAACATGCAATGAACATAAAAATATGCATTTAAGGAATTTGCAATTCGTTCTCATTCTGAGAAATAAGCGTCGTCTTATCCAGGTAGGCAACATCTAAACAAAGTGAACAGGCTATGTTGTTCAAACTGTTGGAGACAGACAGGAGGGTGTATTCATAACAGTTCAACTGTTCTACCTTGTTAGCAAGCAAATAGATCCATGTTGTCTAGACTTTAAATATAAAGATTAGCTGGCTACTCACTAGCAGTGGGCGTGTGCTTGTGAGATTGTTTTTGAGACCTGTGTTCATGTTCTATAATGCCTGCTACCAGAAGTTAGTCATTATTAGTGGATGTGTATGGTTCTGGTTACATTTGTAACAAAAATGTAATTTTCCTAGATTGACTTGAAAACCAGATTAGTGATTATTGTAAAAAATTAAAAAGCAGGTAAAACTATTTTGATCAAATAATGAAATTATTAGTTGGTCTTATTGTTGAAGGCTTATATTTAGCCGAGGTATATTTTCACAAACTGCAAATTCATTCGATTATTCCAGACTGTTTTTGAAATGCGGCGTTTTGAGTTGTACACCAAAACTTATTTAGAGAGAAGGTTTAAAAAAAAAAAAAAAAAAAAAAAAAAACAGTTGTACCGATTTTATGTTTTTGTTGTTGTTGGAAATATCGCCCAGCCCTAGTTGTGCATTTACCACTGATCCCATCCGTATTTCTTGATCTACCTCTCAGATCCACGTTCATGTACGAGCAGTTCCCCGAGGTCATGAACATGCTGTGGACCAGAATGCTGAAAGACAACAAGAAAAACTGGAGGAGAGTTTACAAGGTGTGGAGAGTCTCCCTTCCGCTGCTCATGTATCATTCATACGATCATGTTGATTGCGGTGAGGAAGCCGAGTGCCGTGTTGTTTCTAACTGTGTTGCACCTCTCCCCCAGGCCTTACTACTACTTGCATACCTCATCAGGAACGGATCGGAGCGAGTTGTCACCAGTGCGAGGGAACACATCTACGACCTTCGCTCCTTGGAAAACTACCATTTTGTCGGTAAGGAAACATTTGGGGCTGGCGCAGCACAGAATGACGAAGAAAAGTGTGAAGCCTAATCCTAGGTGTTTATTAATTCCGTAACCATCCCACACTTCTCTTCTAAACCAATCAGGATGTCCTCAGTGGTGAGACTGTTGGTTCTCAGATGGAAAACCCAGGAGAATTCATTAGTGAGGAGGAAGTCTCCAATGCTGGAGTACTGAAGAGTCAGTTCCATCGTGTTCTGGTTTTAAATTGGTATATGCACATATGTAATGTGCACAAATGAACAGTATTTAAATCTTCAAGTTGAGTTTCTCTATGGATACCAACTGTACGCATTTGTGATTTGCTATGACAGAGGTAAAAGCCTTTGATGGGTTCTGTACATGTTTTGTGTGCTAGACCTAGCCTGAAGAGCTCGCCTTGTGTTTTCAGTGGCACAACAACGCATGCTTTCGAGGCTAATGTCGTCACGAGAATGTGAGAAACTCTGAACGTGTGCATTCCAAACATGGCTTGCTGTCCCTGTCAAATAGAGACCTTGTAGCTGTCGTAAGGACAGAGATTCAGCAGGAGACATACATACATACATACATACAGTACCAGTCAAGTTTAGACACATTCAGTTTACTCACTCAAGGGTTTTTCTTTATTTTTACTATTTTCTACATTGTAGAATAGTAGTGAAGACATCACAACTATGAAATAACACATGGAATCATGTAGTAACCAAAAAAGTGTTAAACAAATCAAAATATATTTTAGATTTGAGATTCTTCAAAGTAGCCACCCTTTGCCTTGATGACAGCTTTGCACACTCTTGGCATTCTCTCAACCAACTTCATGAGGTAGTCACCTGGAATGCATTTCAATTAACAGGTGTGCCTAGTTAATTTGTGGAATTTCTTTCCTTCTTAATGCATTTGAGCCAATCAGTCGTGTTGTGACAAGGTGGGGGGGGATATACAGAAGATATCCCTATTTGGTAAAAGACCAAGTCCATATTATGGCAAGAACAGCTCAAATAAGCAAAGAGAAATGACAGTCCATCATTACTTTAAGACGTGAAGATCAGTTAATCCGGAAAATTTCAAGAACTTTGAAAGGTTCTTCAAGTGCAGTTGCAAAAAACTATCAAGCGCTATGATGAAACTGGCTCTCGTGAGGACCGCCACAGGAATGGAAGACCCAGAGTTACCTCTGCTGCAGAGGATAAGTTCATTAGAGTTACCAGCCTCAGAATTGCAGCCCAAATAAATGCTTCAGAGTTCAAGTAACAGACACATCTCAACATCAACTGTTCAGAGTACACTGCGTAAATCAGGCCTTCATGGTCAAATTGCTGCAAAGAAACCACTACTAAAGGACACCCATAAGAAGAAGAGACTTGATTGGGCCAAGGAACATAAGCAATAGACATTAGACCGGTGGAAATCTGTCCTTTGGTCTGAGTCCAAATTTGAGATTTTTGGTTCCAACCGCTGTGTCTTTCTGAGAGGATAAGTTACTCACCTAGAGTAGGTGAACTTATGATCTCCGCATGTGTGGTTCCCACCGTGAAGCATGAAGGAGGTGGTGTGGGGGTGCTTTGCTGGTCTTTTTTATTTATTCAAGGCACACTTAACCAGCATGGCTACCACATTCTGCAGCGATACGCCATCCCTTCTGGTTTGGGCTTAGGACTATCATTTGTTTTTCAACAGGACAATGACCCAATACACACCTCCAGGCTGTGTAAGGGATATTTGACCAAGAAGGAGAGTGATGGAAGGCTGCATCAGATGACCTGGCCTCCGCAATCACCCAACCTTAACCCAATTGAGATGGTTTGGGATGAGTTGGACCGCAGAGTGACGGAAAAGCAGCCAACAAGTTCTCCGCATTTGTGAGAACTCCTTCAAGACTGTTGGTTGTGATGTCTTATATTTGTGATGCCTTCACTATTATTCTACAATGTAGAAAATAGTAAAAATAAAGAAAAACCATTGAATGAGTAGGTGTCCAAACTTTTGACTGGTACTGTATATACATGCATACATACAGTTCATACAATCTTCTGACTTTAAATGTCAGCATTCCAAAAGAAAAGCCTATCATCAGGCAAAATCTGTCTTAACCAATAAAGCACAGGTGTTGTCTACCAGGCTCAGATACAACATGAATGTAATAATATACATAATGAGATACCAGACATGACTGGAACAAAACATTCTAGGTTGCTTGGTGATCTAAATAAATAAGACTAAAAAAATCTTTGCGTTATAGCTGGGAATTAATAAAGATTTACAAACTTGACTCACAAACTTGAAAAAATCAGTGGCAACAAATTGGCAGGAGTCGTGCGCATCTTCGCCACAATCCCTTTCATTGTTGGTGGTTATGAGAAACTGAGGAATGACATTGCATCACTACTTTTAATTATGCTCAGGGGAAGTAATGTTTTGGAGGCACCATTTTGGTTCCAGTTACATTTAGCAGTTGGAAGTGGCTCTAGAACGTTGTTTCCAGAGCTGAACCGCGTACAGCGGTTTGCTTTAAACTTCATTTCAGTCTACACAAATGAACCTAGAGCCAAGCGAATGACCCTCTGAGACCTCTTATGTTCGTAGTTTCAGCGAGTGACTGAATGACTCCATGTACATGATGCGGTTAGACCAGTTACCCAGTAATGCTCATTTAGGACTCTGGGTCTGTCTATAGGCTAAACAAGCCTGTCTAGAGACGCGCACACAGACCTTTGTTCAGATAATGTTTAGGTACGTTGAAGCCTAAATCTCAGTACATTCATCAAGGTTACTGTCCCTTAAGGATAGGTAGCCATAAATGTCTGTTCTCTCTCTAGAAGTTCAGTATATCTTGAGAAATTCACAACTCTGGTGAAGTTGCCTCTATATTTTAGTCATTGGATATTGTGTTTTTGTGCTACACTTAATCCAATAACAAATGTATTTGGGTGATGGCATCCATTAAATATTTAAATAGGGAGGCCAATATATTTACAGTAGGGCTATTTTAAGTCGCGCTAATCTTTTTTCATGCTTCCCTCTCAAGAATTAGCATTTGGTGCATGGCATTAGTACAACTAGGTTCCGTTACATAAAGTCCTCGCTCAGACAAATACTGTCCCCAGGACAGGCCTGTTGTGGCAGTGAAACAATGGTGCCTGGAATGTTGGCGCGAATGTGTGAAGCCAAAAGTGAAATGTTTTTTTTTTACTTTCTAATTTGGTGAATGCTAGTATACTAAGGTTCCTATCCTGTTGTATCTTGTGTTCCCCCTTACCGTCGCCAGATGAGAGTGGGAAGGACCAGGGCATCAACGTGCGTCAGAAGGTGAAGGAGATGGTGGAGTTTGTCCAGGATGACGACCGGCTCCGGGAGGAGAGGAAGAAAGCCAAGAAGAACAAGGACAAGTACATCGGCGTGTCCTCGGACAGCACTGGAGGAGGATTCGGCAAGACCAGCCGTAAGTTTCACCACGCGGGGGAGAGGGCACGTAATCTGTGATGCTCTGCTAAAGGCGTGGAAGAGAATGTGGTATTGTCGTTCGGCGCCGCGCTCTCACAAGTGAGACGGGGAAATAGACGTTATGCTGTTGCAACGTTCGTAAGGGACGTTCCCCTCAGTCAGCGGGGGCATTTTCCCTGTAAGCAGACATACAAGGTTCAAGTAAGTAAGTAAACACACTGACTGATTTGCCTCGAGTCGCACTCTCTGCAGGCCTCAGTCTGTCAGTCTACAGACTCGGAATGCTTCCAGAATATCACACCTCATTCCCCTCCTCTATTCCCCACAGACCTCTCCCTCCCTCGTCTCACTCCTCCTCCTCCTCCTCACTGATCTTTTGATTAGAGCTGTTTTCACTCCGGGGCCAATCACGTCTCATCTCCTCTCACATCTTCATCTGTGAGATTTCTGATCATGTTTGTACGAGAGAAACCTCACCATTCATGTAACGGAACAGATCTTCCACAAATCCTTTTTTGATTTGTTGCTTTCTGATCTGCTATTCCGATATCTAATCAAGGGGGCTGGCGGGTCCCTTGCCATTTCATTAGGATTGGGTTGGAGACGACTCACTAGAGTTTGCACTTTATTTCCATGTGCCGCTCATTGATTCCTCCCTTTGATTCCCGATATCTTTGATTTGCTGCTGTGATTTCCCACTTCATTAGTCAAACGAGAGTTCCCATTTGTCAATTAATGATGTGGTAGGGAAGGGAATTATTTGTGTCACACAGGATCAAAATACCGCAGCGATGGGAGACATTCATCTAGGATTGTTCATCTAGGATGCTCGCTCTGTTTCAGCAGACATACTGTAGCTGTGCAATGTTTGTGTTGGCAGTGGGGTCCATTTTTCAATGCGCGATAAACAGTTATCTGTTGCAAATCATAATTGGCGTTCCAGATAGATGCGGAGCATTTCCACAATGCCTCTCGTGTTAGTGAAGTGAGGCTCACTCAGCATAGCTACAACACATGGTAATGGTACCAAAACACACTTGATTTTTCCGCACGTGTCAACCCCTGTTTCCCCCCTCTGCCCCTCAGCGGGCGAAATGTTTGACTCGGAGCCCAAAGGGAAGTGGGATGAGGACTGGGACAAGAGCAAAGGAGCCTTCCCCTTCAGCGAGAAGCTGGGAGAGATCAGCGACAAGATCGGCAGCACCATCGACGACACCATTAACAAGTTCCGCAAGAAGGAGAGGGATGACTCGCCCGACAGAATCAGGTACCGCCGAGTGTATTTAAGTACAATGACCAAAATGCTTATTAAGTTAATACAAATCTGCTTAATGACGGATCATTTCTTCTTGAAAGACACGTACAAGATAATCTTCACTCCTTTTAATGTTTGTATTTTTGGGGGGGCTTTTCTTTCTCCCCCCAGTGACAACGAGGAGGACAGGGTATCGCGGAACGGCCGGCCGTTGTCGGGGTCAGGGAGTCTGTCGGGGGTGGAGTTCAAAGACGAGGAGGAGACTGTTACGACCAAGAGCATCCAGATCACCCAGGCAACAGAGACCACCACCACCACCACACGCAAACGGGGCGGCGTCCCGTCCAAAACCGTGGACCTGGGGGCCGCCGCCCACTACACAGGGGACAGGAGCAGTCTGGACGCAGACGACGCAAAGGTACCACTGCCCTCGTGTACCACTCTGACCACTGACCTAGGCCGCTGCTGTATGTCAGCGTAGGCCTATAGCGGGGATGGAGTCCACGCAGCACCTGCTTTTGAAGCCTATAGAGAACACTGTTGAATTGTCTGCAGCATCTATTTTCATCAGTGCGTTTTTATTGAGACTGAAGCACAGGATGGTGATCATTTCCTGTGGGACAGAAGGCAAGCTGTGTTGCGTCTCTTCTGACTGTCTAATGAGATGATAGAAGTGGATGGCAGCAGGAATAGTGAACAGCAGGAGCTCCTGGGCTGCCTATTCCTGACTGTTTCTAGACTAATGCTGCCCCCTTGTGGCAGCTTTAGGAAGGGTAGCCCCCCGTTTTATTCCAACTCCATTTAAAAGTGAACAGCTTGTGTAAGAGCCATTCTATTTCTCTCCTCTTCAGACGTCGGTCAGCCAGACTTCAAGCAGTGGCCTTGCAGACCTTCTGATGGTGGACTCTGGGTCCAGTCAGGCGGCACCAGCAGGTAAGACCCATCACTTATCAAATGAGTCACAGTGGTATAGACAATGAGAAGAGCTTGGTATTCAAAGTGATGGCACTCTAAAGCAAGATGGCTCAAAGCCATCGATGTATAGAATTGCCCTTAACCGCTCCTCCAGAATCGTCTGTGAGTAGTAGAGCAGGGGAGGGCAGGAGGCGGGCAGGCCTAAGAGGCCCAGATGTCAGGCCAGTGTGTCAGGCAGCTTAGCTAGAGGAGAAAAGTGTGGTAGCAGAGTATGACCAGCTGTCTGAGGCTGAGCCAGTCTCTGGTGGGAAGGGAGTGCTGCATGCACACACACACACACACACACACACACACACACACACAGATGCTGCTGTCCCTGTTCATCGTGTCCTTGCCGCTTCCAACCAAACAGCTGGGGCCTGTCTCTCACACTCAGCCATGTACTCTGGTAGGGAGCAAGATGAAGACATCTTCATCACCTCCACTGTCACACTGTTCTCACTCTTTCACTGTGTGTGTGTGTGTGCGCATGTGTGCGCCATCCAGGTGGAAGTTCAGACCTCATCGGTGGCTTTGCTGACTTCTCCTCCCCAGCTGCCTCAGCCAGTCTCCCTTCATCAGCCGGTATGTCTCACCGCTTTCTCGCTCCATTATCCGAACAGTATCCTCTTTCTGTATCACAGCTCCGACCATTCATCTTAGGCAGGCCGCTCCCACTTCCCAATGACCTAGTAGTCAGGTTAAATCCAGCAGAAATGTTTTCATTAACCTAGGAGCAGAAGAGGTGAATACCTTAGTACAGAAGCACCCACGACAGAGATATTTAGAGGATCCAGAGGCCCCCCTCCCGTTCCTGCTGAGGGATTTGTGGTTGCGGCCCACGTGTTGTCCTGTCCTGTGGAAGTGAAGGTCTTGAAATATTGATGAGTCACTTCCTCCTGAGCCTTATGAGGACAGACACCTGTCAGCTCCCATTTGACACAGCTTATCTCCCCCATCCTCCACCCTCTGCTCTGGATGGATGGATGGATGGATGGATGGATGGATGGATGGATGGATGGATGGATGGATGGATGGATGGATGGATGGATGGATGGATGGATGGATGGATGGATGGATGGATGGATGGATGGATGGATAAAAAGAGAGAGGGATACAGGGAAGACGAGAGGGCCCCAGCAGCAAGTCTTTGGCAGTTTATCTGCTATCTAGATTGGATTTACACTGGACAAAACTCTTTCCATGACGTAGACATCGGTGAATCCAGGTGAAAGCTATGATCCCTTATTGATGTGACTTGTTAATTAAATCCACTTCAATCAGTGTAGATGAAGGGGAGGAGACCGGTTAAAGAAGGATTTTTAAGACAATTGAGACATGGATTGTGTATGTGTGCCATTCAGAGGGTTACTGGGAAAGACCCAGTAAGTGCCTTTGAATGGGGTATGGTAGAAGGTTCCAGGCGCACCGGTTTGAGTGTATCAAGAACTGCAACGCTGCAGGGTTTTTCACGCTCAACAGTTTCCTGTGTGTATCAAGAATGGTCCACCACCCAAAGGACATCCAGCCAACTTGACAACTTGTAGAGTCCATGGCTTGACGAATTGAGGCTGTTCTGAGGGCAGAAGGGGGTGCAACTCAATATTAGGAAGGTGTTCCTAATGTTTTGTACACTCTGTGTATACTAATTAGTCATTGTCAGAGTCCTCCCTGGATTTGTGCGTGCGTGCGTGCGTGCGTGCGTGCGTGCGTGCGTGCGTGCGTGCGTGCGTGTGCCTGCTCAAGCAGTAGCCTCTGGCCCTAGTGTTAGCACACACTCTGTCCTGTGTCAGGTCCCATCAGCACTGGGCTGTGTGTGCTGGTACTCCCCTCGGGGCGATATCTGTTACCTTCACTGTTCACCCGCCCTGCCTGACAGGGTGCACATCGCCCTTTCAGAAGAAATGGGACATGTATGCCTTATTCATTTCTCTTCAAGTTGACTTGGGAAAACAAAACTGAACACTGTGGATAATAAAATCTTTACTTATTTTGAAAAAAGATTTTAAGATAAGCACAGCAACTCATTTATTTTTTCAAAGAAAAAACACATAGTTTTATTTAAAGTCGTTGGTATAAGGGTGGTTAGAGATTCATAGATATGAATCTGGTGAATTCTTTCATTTTCTAAATGGTCCTCCATTGTCTCCGTAGGGCCAGGGTCCAATGGGAACGGTGAGTTTGGGGACTGGAATGCGTTCTCCAGTCCTCCGGCCACCACCACTCCGTCTCAGCCAATCACACACCTGTTTGGTAGCATCCAGCCTCCCCCAGCCTCGGCCCCCACCCCGCCATCAGCTGAGCTCTTTGACCTAATGGGCTCCAATCGTACCTCCCTCAGCGCCTCCCAAAGCATGACCTTCTCCATGTGTGGTACCCAGAGTGTGGGCGCCGCCAACACCGGCCTGCCCATCTCCAGATCACAGGTACAGGTGGCTCACAGGCCTCCAACTCACTACACCAGTCATTGTTACAGATGGAGGTGCCTCATTATCACTGAAGATGTCTACGTTGTGAATACAAAGAAGGATGTATGTTGTGTGGTTGTAGGATAGACGAATGTCTTGTCTCTTCTTTGGGCTGTTGTAGAACTTTGGGCCAATGCAGGGGGGCTTATTGCCGCAGCACATGGGACTCCAGAAGCCCTCCCTCCCCCCCACATGGTCGGACCCCAGCGTCAACATCAGCCTGGACTTCCTGTCTCCTGGTATGCAGTCGGCCAACTGTAAGCCAAGCCTCAATATGTTACAGCAAGGTCTGTTATTAACTCAAGCTCTCTACTTTTCTCTTTGTTGGGTGTCAACTCACTTGTAATGTGAATATCTGTGTGTCAGTGCAGGGAGATTTGAAATGACCTAATAGGACCTAATTTTTCATTTCAGATCCCCTGCTTCCAGGAGTCCAGTCACCCATCAACCTGGCTCAGAGTTTTGGAGGCCTGAATATGAACATCCAGCCCACAGCCACACCCATCAGACCTCCGATCAACCCCATGATGCCCGCCAGGGCCATAGGCCTGGGCATGCCTCCCACCATGGCAACGGGTACCATGGGGATGGGCGCTGTGGGAATGGGAGGAATGCCTGTCAATCAGGGAATCATGGGAATGAACCTGGGCGTGGCCCCCTCAGGCATGGGCCTGCAAGGCACCCTGGGTATGCCAGGAATGGGCATGGGGCAGCCCATGGTCAACACTGCCATGATGCAACCCAAACAAGATGCCTTCGCAAACTTCGTCAACTTCGGGAAATGAGAGTGCTGAAGGATTTGTGTGGAAGAGTATGTCAGAATACACAATTTTGAAGGAAAAGCTCATACTTGAAAAATATCTGATGGTGTTACCCTTCAATCCCTACTTTTTATATATACAGGTAACTGCCAAAATAATGGAAACACTTAAAGTAAATAGTAAATATTGAAAGCAGGTGTGGTTCCTGATTTTAATTAAGCAATTAATATCCCATCATGCTTAGGGTCATGTATACAAATGCTGGGCAAGCCATTATTTTGGCTACCATGGCTATGCACCCGTAGGATGACAATACCCTCATCCACAGGGCGTGAGTGGTCACAGAATTGTTTGCTGAGCATAAAAACGATGTGAACTTTATGCCATTGCCGAGTCACCAGATCTCCACCCAATGTAACACTTATGAGAGATTCTGGAGCGGTGCCTGAGTCTGTTTTCCACCACCATCAACAAAATACCAAGTGATGGAATTTCTTGTGTAAGCATAGTGTCACATCCCTCCAATCGCGTTCCAGACACTTGTAGAATCTATGCCAAGGTGCATTGAAGCTGTTGTGGCTCTTAGTTGCCCAACGCCCTATTAAGACACTTTATTAATGTGTTTCCTTTATTTTGCCAGTTACCTATGTATACTGAACACAAATATAAACGCAACATGCAACCATTTAAGTGATTTTACTGAGTTACAGTTCATATGAGGAAGTCAGTCAATTGAAATAAATTCATTAGGCCCTAGCTCACACATGACTGGAAATAATATGTTGGTCACAAATGCCTCACAATGGGCCTCAGGATCTTGTCACGGTATTTTCAAATTGTCATCCATAAAATGCAGTTGTGCTTGTTGTCCGTAGTTTATGCCTGCCCGTACCATAACCCCACCGCCACCATGGGGCACTCTGTTCACAACGTTGACATCTGCAAACCGCTCGCCCACACGACGCCATACATGTGGTCTGCGGTTATGAGGCCGGTTAGACGTACTACCAAATTCTCTAAAACGATGTTGCAGGTCGGCTTATGGTAGCGAAATTAACATTACATTATCTGGCAACAGCTCTATTAGACATTCCTGCAGTCAGCATGCCAATTTGCACTTTCCCTCAACTTGAGACATCTGTGGCATTATGTTGTGTAACAAAACTGCACATTATAGAGTGGCCTTTTATTGTACCCAGCACAAGGTGCACCTGTATTATTCTGTTTAATCAGCTTCTTGATATGCCACACCTGTCAGGTGGATGGATTATCTTGGCAAAGGAGAAATGCTCGCTAACAGGGATGTAAACAAATTTGTGCACACAATTTGAGCTAAATAAGTTTTTTGTGCATATCGAACATTTCTGGGATCTTTAATTTCCGTTCATGAAACATGGGACCAACACTTTACATGTTGCATTTATATTTTTGTTCAGTGTATGTACTGTATAAATCAAGAGTTTGAATTTGTTTTGGGGGTAGGGGAGGGGGCTGTGGCGTATCTAATGTGAGATTTTGTAAATGGTTGAAGGCATATACAGTATACTTTTGAAAGAAGGAGAAAGGTGTCTCCTACACCAGATAAAAACATGGTAGGCGTGTTACTTTGTCCCTTTTCTACTTTCATGTTGTCATCTCTCTGTTTCAAACCTGTCATAAGAATGTTCAGGAATTACCTCGCATTTACCATAATTCATTGACCATATGTAAATATATTTTCGGTGTGCAAAAAATACATTTTTGCGTTATTGATGACGTCTTGGACCGTATGACGTGGAGAGCAAGCCTAAAGGACAAAGAAGTACCCCAAGTCCTTAAATTCTTATTTTTTTTTGTTGTGTTTTGAAGTCCGATTACATTTGAATATCTGAAACCTACAGTCTGTTACTGCTGCATGTTTTAAGCTGAACTTTCAATGCCCTCGGTTCTATTGCCTGTTCTACCATCTTAAGAGGTTAACCATCAGAATCAGCATTAAGCAAAGCTGTTAACCCCAAGCACCAGCTTCTGTTGTGTCCCAAATGGCACCCTGTTCCCAACACACTGAATGTACAAGACCCCTCCCCCCCTGCCTTTTGCCCTCAGAACAGCCTCAATTCGTTGGGGCATAGACTCTACAAGGTGTCAAAAGCGTTCCACAGGGATGCTGGCCCATGTTGACTCCAATGCTTCCCACAGTTGTGTCAAGTTGGCTTGATGTCCTTTTGTTGGTGAACCATTCTTGATACACACGGGAAAATGTTGAGCGTGAATAGCCCAGCAGCGTTGCAGTTCTTGACACTCCAACCGGTGTGCCTGGCACCTACTACCATACCCTGTTCAAATGCACTTCAATATTTTCTTGCCCATTCACCCTCTCAATGGCACACATACACAATCCATGTCTCAATTGTCTTAAAAATCCTTATTTAACCTGTCTCCTCCCCTTCATCTACACTGATTTGAAGTGAATTTAACAAGTGTCATCAATAAGGGATCGTAGCTTTCACCTGGTCAGTCTGTCATGGATAGAGCAGGTGTCCTTAATGTTTTGTACACTCAGTGCCTAGTGCACTATAAAGGGATTAGAGTGCCATTTGGGATTTATATGCTTTTCCATCCAAATGTGATCATGTACAGTGGCATTGGTAGTGTTACCCAGACAGAGGCTGTCCTCTCCTTCCTGCTATATGGTGCCTCACAGTGAAACCCATGCCTTGTCTGTCATGAGTATGGTCACAGGGGGTGACACAAGAATAAATCACTATTTGATAGAGATCCTTGATCGTTCGAGTCCTTTTAAGTATATTCATGGATATTAAGCCCATATATGCCACAGCTTGGTATGTAGTGTGTGTTGTGAGTTCATTGTGGGGAGGTGTATGACTGTGGCCAGCAGGAGTGGCCTGTCAGGCCTGGTGGTGATGGGGAGACAAGGGTTTAATGGGACTGTGGAGAAGGGGGGGACTATTGACTCTGAGTGAAACTGTCTGCATCCCTGCCTAGCACTCTAACGGGAGAGTGGGGACAGACCGAGAGAGAGATGAGGCCTGGGCTGAGTGCCTCTGATCTGCCCAGTGGTACCCCTCATCACTCTCCCTTCCACTGAAGGCTGAAGGCAGTGTTTCTTGCATCTCTCTCCCAATGTGAAGGTTATTTCAAAGGGTGTGTGTGTGTGTGTGTGTGAGAGATATTTCTCCATTTGCTGCTGTGCACACAGAGGCAAAAGAACACACCTTCTGTCATACTCCGAGGCATTGTTTCAAATGACCAAATGTTTATTTTATTACTCAAGATTATTCCATAGTGTTTGTATGTTACATATTCAAATATGAAACCGACTGTAATGTGTTAATTTACATAATGTTGAATGAATGAGAGAGTTACTAAAACCATTATTAGTTTATGCAAATATGAAAAATAGAAGGATAAAGCAGCTCTTTCATAAGCTAGTTTCTTTACTTTTCAGTACATTGTTTTGATTGTACTCAACAATATTTTATGTATTTCAATAAACTGTTCATTAAATCATGATTAAAATGGCATTAATTTATCACGCAAAGCTTCTATTTTAAGTTATCTTCATTTTTTGTTGTTGCTTAAAGTGATACTCCTTGACAAACCAAATGGCAACGTCAACAGTCACTTTGCTTGTATAGTATAATTTTCATGGAATATTCCTTGAACTGAACCAGAGAGTGAAGGAGGGGATAGCTGAACCAGAGAGTGAAGGAGGGGATAGCTGAACCAGAGAGTGAAGGAGGGGATAGCTGAACCAGAGAGTGAAGGAGGGGATAGCTGAACCAGAGAGTGAAGGAGGGGATAGCTGAACCAGAGAGTGAAGGATGGGATAGCTGAACCAGAGAGGGAAGGAGGGGATAGCTGAACCAGAGAGTGAGGGAGGAGATAGCTGAACCAGAGAGTGAAGGAGGGGATAGCTGAACCAGAGAGTGAAGGAGGGGACAGCGGGACATTAAAGTGATTCATTAGTAACACGATGGGTATAATTAAAGCATGTACAGTGCTTCAGAAAGAATTCTCACCTTACACATTTTGTTGTTACAGCCTGAATTTAAAATTGATTAAATTGAGATTTTGGGACAAGTGGAATTGTGTTTTTAGACATTTTTGCAAATTAAATAAAAATTCAAAACTGAAATGTCTTGAGCCAATGCGTATTCAACTCCCTTGTTATGGCAAGCCTAAATAAGTTCAGGAGTAAAACTTTGTTTAGCAAGTCCAGTTTGTGTATGTGACCAATAAAATTGGATTTGATAAGTTGTATGGACTCAATAGTGTTTCACATGATTTGTATCCCACACATACAATTCTTTGTAAGGTCCCTCAGTCGAGCAGTGATTTTCAAACACAGATTCAAATCAAATTGTATTGGTCACATACACATGGTTAGCAGATGTTAATGCGAGTGTAGCGAAATGCTTGTGCTTCTAGTTCTGGCAGTGCAGTAATATCTAACAAGTATTCTAACAATTCAACCACAAAGACCAGGGAGGTTTTTCTATGCCTCGCAAAGAAGGGCTCCTATTGGTAGATGGTAAACATTTTTAAACCAGACATTGAATGTCCCTTTGAGCATGGTGAAGTTATTCATTACACTTTGAATGGTGTATCAATACACACAGTCACTACAAAGATACAGGCGTTCATCATAACTTGGTTGCTGGTGAGGAAGTAAACCATTCAGGGATTTCACCATGACGCCAATGGTGACTTTAAAACAGTTACTGAGTTTATCCTGTTTGCAATGTATCCTGTTTGCAATAACACACTAAAGTACAAATGCAAAAGAGGTGGAAAGAAATGAACTTTTTGTCCTGAATGCAAGCGTTATGTTTGGGGCTAATCCAACATATCACTGAGTACCACTCTTCATATTTTCAAACATGGTGGTGGCTGCATCATGTTATGTGTATGCTTGTCATCGACAAGGACTAGGGAGGTTTTTTAGCATAAAAAGAAATGGAATCGAGCTAACCACAGGCAAAATCCTAGAGGAAAACCTGGTTCACTCTGCTTTCCAACAGACACTGGGAGACAAATTCACCTTTCAGCAAGATAATATCCTAAAACACAAGGCCAAGTATACAATGGAGTTGCTTACCAAGATGACGTTGAATGTTCCTGATTGGCCTAGTTACAGTTTTGACTTAAATCGACTTTAAAATCTATAGCAAGACTTGAAAGTAGCAAGGATCAACAACCAACGTGACAGAGCTTGAATAATTATTTTAAGAATGTGCTAATATTGTACAATCCAGGTGTGTGCAAAGCTCTTAGAAACTTACCCAGAAAGACTAGCAGCTGTAATCGCTACCAAAGGTGATTCTAACATGTATTGATTGACTCAGGGGTGTGAATACTTATGTAAATGCAATATTTCTGTATTTAATTTTTAATAGACTACAGTCGTGGCCAAAAGTTTTAAAAATGACACAAATATTAATTTTCACAAAAATATCTAAAGACACTGAAGCAGCAAACTTTGAAAATTCATATTTGTGTCATTCTCAAAACTTTTGGTCACAACTGTACATTTGCAACATTTTCTAAAAGCATGTTTTCACTTTGTTATTATGGAGTATTGTGTGTAGATGGGTGAATTATTATTTTTTAATCCAGTTTGAATTCAGGTTGTAACACAAAATGTGGAATAAGTCAAGGAGTATGAATACTTTCTGAAGGCAGTGTATGTTGGTTTCTCAGTCATTTTGATTGGTTTCTCAGTCATTTCAAAGGTCCTGGCACCTTTGTCTAGAGCGCTGAGAGATGTCAGTGATACCAGGTTACACAACCTGGTCTCAGAGCATTTTGTATTATTCTGTAGTTAATCCGAGAACTCCATTTACTATGATATGTTACGTTTCGTATGGTATGTATTCATTTGTAGATGTCCATCATCCATTTCCTAAGGTATGCTACGAATTACAGTTCGTATGATACAGTATGTTACCAATAGCAATTCATACAATATGTTACGAAATCACAAAACGTACAATATGTTACGAATTTGCAAAACGTATGATATGTTACAACTTTGTTGTGGCTAACGATGGCTAGGTGGCTAATATTAGCTAGCTGGCTAACGTTATCTGGGATAGGGTTAAGGTTAGGAGTTAGGTTAACTCTTAGGGGAAGTGTTAGATAACATGCTAAGTAGTTGCAAAGTAGCTAAAAAGTAGTAAGTAGTTGCAAAGCGTTAATAAGCTAAAAAGTTGTCCATGATGCGATTCGAACACACAACCTGACAGATGTATAAAATCGAGCACACCGCCATGCAATCTCTATAGACAAACATTGGCAGTAGAATGGCCTTACTGACGAGCTCAGTGACTTTCAACGTGGCACCGTCATAGGATGCCACCTTTCCAACAAGTCAGTTCGTCACATTTCTGCCCTGCTAGAGCTCCCCCGGTCAACTGTAAGTGCTGTTAGCAGCAGTGAACACACAAGCCTAAGATCACCATGCAGCAGTGAAAACGCGTTCTCTGGAGTGATGAATCACTCTTCACCATCTGGCAGTCCAACGGACAAGTCTGGGTTTGGCAGATGCCAGGAGAACACTACCTGCCCCAATGCATAGTGCCAACTGTGAAGTTTGGTGGAGGAGGAATAATGGTCTGGTGCTGTTTTTCATAGTTTGGGCTAGGCCCCTTAGTTCCAGTGAAGGGAAATCAAAAACGCTACTGCATACAATGACATTCTAGGTGATTCTGTGCTTCCAACTTTCAAGTCAAATCAAATCAAATGTATTTATAAAGCCCTTCTTACATCAGCTGATATCTCAAAGTGCTGTACAGAAACCCAGCCTAAAACCCCAAACAGCAAGCGATGCAGGTGTAGAAGCACGCTGGCTAGGAAAAACTCCCTAGAAAGGCCAGAACCTAGGAAGAAACCTAGAGAGGAACCAGGTTATGAGGGGTGGCCAGTCCTCTTCTGGCTGTGCTGGGTGGAGATTATAACAGAACATGGCCAAGATGTTCAAATGTTCATAGATGACCAGCAGGGTCAATTAATAATAATCACAGTGGTTGTCGAGGGTGCAACAGGTCAGCACCTCAGGAGTAAATGTCAGTTGGCTTTTCATAGCCGATCATTCAGAGTATCTCTACCGCTCCTGCTGTCTCTAGAGAGTTGAAAAAACAGTAGGTCTGGGACAGGTAGCACGTCCGGTGAACAGGTCAGGGTTCCATAGCCGCAGGCAGAACAGTTGAAACTGGAGCAGCAACATGGCCAGGTACACTGGGGACAGCAAGGAGTCATCAGGCCAGGTAGTCCTGAGGCATGGTCCTAGGGCTCAGGTCCTCTGAGAGAAAGAAAGAAAGAATTAGAAAGAGCATACTTAAATTCACACAGGACACCGGATAAGACAGGAGAAATACTCCAGATATAACAGACTGACCCTAGCCCCCAACACATAAACTACTGCAGCATAAATACTGGAGGCTGAGACAGGAGGGGTCGGGAGACACTGTGGCCCCATCCGACGATACCTCCGGACAGGGCCAAACAGGCAGGATATAACCCCACCCACTTTTCCAAAGCACAGCCCCCACACCACTAGAGGGAAATCTTCAACCACCAACTTACCATCCTGAGACAAGGCCGAGTATAGCCCCGAGTATAGCCCAACTTTGTGGCAACAGTTTGGGGAAGGCCATTTCCGGTTTCAGCATGACAATGCCCCTGTGCACAAAGCGAGGTCCATACAGAAATGGTTTGTAGAGATCGGTGTGGAACAACTTGAATGGCCTGCACAGAGCCCTGACCTCAACCCCATCGAACACCTTTGGAATTAATTGGAACGCCGACTGCGAGCCAGGCCTAATCGCCCAACATCAGTGTCAGACTTCACTAATGCTTTTGTGGTTGAGTGGAAGCAAGTCCACGCAGCAATGTTCCAACAACTAGTGGAAAGCCTTTTCAGAAGAGTGGAGGCTCTTATAGCAGCAAAGAGGGGACCAACTCCATATTAATGCCCATGATTTTGAAATGAGATGTTCGACAAGCAGGTGTCCAAATACGTTTGGTCATGTAGTGTACTGTACAGTACAGTATCATACTAATTTGAGTGACCCTGATTTACTTTTACTATGTTATGTTTAGTCTATGAGACCAGGCTGGTTCACAGGATATCCAATGTACCTTGACTGGGTGGGCAATACTGGCATCTGTTCAATCAGAGAGGAGACTAGGAGGGGGTTGTAATCAGCACCACACAGTCTCACCTGTACTTGTCCTTCCTAAACAACACCAACAATTTAAAACGGGTTACTAAAATCATTCCAATCCCGATTAAAAGGTACATGCAGTTTAGAGGTATAAATGGGCTGGCTTTATGACAAAACCGACCACTCAGAGCAGACGAGAAGGCGAATTTGCCCGGCTGGCTGGCTTTAGGGCAAGAGCATTAATGCAGCTACACTGAATAGCACAACTTTTCCCTAGCGGTGGAACATGGCTGTAGTAGATGGCATGGCTAGGAAACTGCTTTTTGACTTTACATGAAACAAAACTAGTGTTTTTAATTCCTGTGCTGAGCTGTGTTTGTAGCAGCCAAGGTAATAATGGCTGAAGAACATTTTATGTGTTGCTGCTGTTCCCCAAATGTATTTTTAAAGTTTTTAAATTGTGTAGAAATGCAGTAAATGAGCTTCAATTTTGTTAAAGTAAAAAATATTAATTTACATTAAGGCTAAATACATTTTTAGGAAAAATATGTATTTCTTGGTGTGCCAGTTAAAGGGTTTTAAACAAGGTCACTGCAGTAGAATTGCCACCTAATTTGGACAGACCTTATTAGCTTTCATTATCGTACTACTTGAAATAACATATCTTATCTCTCAAACAACAAAGTAGAAAAGAGTGACTTTGCTGTGGGCACTGGGAAGAGGAGGCTGGGGCCTTACCTGAACATGAGAGTGCCCATATAAGTTGTTAGAAGAGAGGCTTTCACAAGAGGAAGGGGGACTTTGCACAGTTGGAGCACCTTTGCAGATGTTTGTCTTGAAAATAAATCTCCAAGCCCGTTGTGTGTTTAAGGACGTGACCGTATTCTAATGAGCCCTGCTCTGCTCTGTGGAGCTCTTGAAGTGTGTCAGTGAAGCTGGGGAACAGATGTCCCCTGGGACTCATCTACAGCCTCCCCCCCTGAGCCGCCAGCAACACAAGGAAGGGGCTCCACTTTCTTCTCCATGGTGGGCAATTCTATTGTCTACAGCCCTCAAATATTATTGCACTTGTGCATCCTTTCACCTTTTTGAATTGCAGACAGTATTTTGCATAATTACAGACAGATAAAGCCTGATCTTGCAAGGTTGCCATCGAAACACAACTCATTGTCAGATTTGAAACCATGCAGCCCAGTTTGATACCGGGGTCGTTCCACGAAATTAGTGCCTTTTGTGTCCCTTTGATATTTTAAGTAGAACTTGTGCACCAATATTGCATTTTAAAAGCATGTTATATTCAATTAAGTGCCCTTTAATATAGACCACAGGGAGAATTCAATAAATCAGATTTCTTATATGAATAAAGACTTGCTAATGTGCCAAGACTCAGCATTTTGACATGTCCCTCCTTGCACCCTCTGTGACTTAAATGTAAAATGTATCCAAGTTCTCACCATAAATGTAAAGCCCTAGTTATTTTGTTGCTTTGACAAAGTCATTTCTTAAAACGTATTATTTATTTCATGTGATTAGTGATTCATTTACGTCTGTCCCTCATTTTAAGGTCAACCCTGTTATGTGAACTGAACTCTCATTTTAGTACGGTGAAAACATTCCTTTGGAAATATTTTTTTCTAAAGAAACATTGAACATCTAATAATGAAATCATATTGTTAAAAGGTGAGCTGGTTCGACCCTTTTGGGCAATTATCTGGAGTTTTGTGTTGGAAAACTGAGCAGGACCAGCATAACAGGTTAACTATGTTACCCATAGATAGGAATGGTACAATGTTTTAACAATAAACAACACGAGCACTTCCATTTCCTGCGTAAAGCTGAAGTTGTAACGAGTCTGCAGCAATTTTAATGGTGTCTGCATCGCTCAGAGGAGGCTTGGCAGAAAATGCTCTGTCGTCATTTATATGAAATGGGGACAAATATGTACTGTCAATAAATATGATCATATTTATTTTACAGTTATAAGAAAGGTGAAATCTTATGGTAAGATGTTTCTAATTTGATTGTTGCTATATTTAGAAAGCATTTCAGTCATTTCAAGCCCTATTCCCCCACTTTTGTTGAATAGGAAAAAAAAATATCAATGACTTTTTATACTTTCATATTTTCATAATATTTGAACTGTACTTGAGCTTGTGTCCTCATAAGTGAGTACACCTCAGCAATGTATACATTTTTTTTACCAGAAAGGTGAGTTCCAGATCTTTCTAGAACTATGCAGCAGTTCTAGTTATTTTTTCTGGGCCTCTCATGAAAAATATTTACTTTTGTGTATGTCTATTTAGGCAGAAATCTACATTTTGCATTATCATTCAATAAGTTTTAATATCGACTTACTATAGTTCTTTTTTCTTTTTTTTAACCTTTTGAGATGGGAAAACATGTTTTTTGTCTTTTTTACATGTGCTCTTTATGACAGAATGTTAAAATTAGGTGAAATCAAACTAAGTTACACATCTCAAAAGGCAGCGAATTGGTGGAACGACCCACCGATGTTTACCTCAGCCAATTTGTCTTTTCACTATTCCACCATAATGAAGGTTTAAGTGCCTATACCCTATGAATTGAGAATGCTTTTGAGTGCATAAATCTGTCCTATCAATTAATGCACGTTTAAGGGAGGGAGTAGTCTTTGAATTCCGTGAGATAGACAGAGTTATGTAGCTAGTGTGTTGTGTTTATGGATAATGTGCACATTAAAATGTAATCACAATGAGAAATGTGAAAAGAAAGAAACAATGGCATCCGGACGCTATTTACAGTTCAGGAGTTTAATAATTAATGTTGACCGTATGAAATGTATTTGACCAGCAGATTAAAGTGATAAAATATGGCATGTTCACTTCCATCTCGCTAAATGTATTATTAGTCTAATGTCGCCATCTAGTGGTTAATTGTAGTACAGTGGCTGGTAGGCCTAACTGATATTTATGACTGGATTCATGACATTTTTTGTGATAATGGGAAACTACACATAGGCTTGTTTTGCTTGCTTTGTTGACACGTTTTTCATTGTCATTTGAGGGTGTTTCATTGTGACAAGTTACATAGTTGCGTTCCTTTCCTTGACATACAAACTTCAATTATGACAGGTCCCACGTGATTATTGTGGTTTGCAACAAAGCTGCTCGCGCAACAATTTAAATCGTTCTCAAACATTCCATGACAGTTTCTTTCTCGTAACAACGGACAAGACTTTCAGTTATTTTGTTGGTTGTTGTCGGGCCCAATAAGAGTTTCTCTTAAGTTTAGCTAGCTAACGTGCTAATATTTGCCACAATGGACAGGCATCCCAAGCGAAGAGCGCAAATGACATTCAAGAAAAGTGAACAAAGTAAAAACGAAGATGACAGTGGGTCTCCAGCTAGTATGAAAAATGCAAATGAAAGCGAGGGACCAGCATCTTCAACAGAGAGGCATCGAGGTGATGGAGAACAGAAAAGACCAGTGGGTAGGCCTAAAGGCAGTGGACGTTCTGTAAATAGTGTTAGTGGAGATGTTCAGGTTAGGCCTAAAGTTATTTTTAAAGCTGATAATAAATGGGTTGGTGATGGAGAGCTAATGCCCACAAGTTCAACACACCTCAAGGGAGCCATTCAAGGTCGACCAGTTACATTTGAAAAGGAGAGCGCATCATCATTAGCCAGTAAACAGAGTAAAGCCACATTTGATTATCCCAGGACATCTCAAGTGCTGGTCATCAAGGAGGAGATCACCACAACTGCTCCAGGTCAGGCCAAGGTCAAAGTTGTCCAAGAACCTGCAACAACACATCATCAAGGAAGTCCACCTGTGGCTCCCACTATAGACTTCTCCAAACCGATCCATGTTGTCCACGAAAATGGGATGACCTTCACAGTATTGGATGGTAAAGCCATAACGCTCAGCAAAGTTCCATACCCACCACTTGTTCATGTGAATGTTCCGCCACCCCCAGTAAAGGTGAAGACTAGAGGGATGAATCTCACCATGCCACCATCAGAAGCAGGTATGACTAAGAGCTTACCTACATTGTACATACGGATTGAATGTTTTTAATACTTTTCAACACATCATTGTCACGTATTGAGTTCATGCACAGTCCAAAACTTTGTGAAACATTTCCTTCTAGAAAATCTTGAAGTACCACAGAGCGTAGACAGGAATGGCTACATCAAGAGACCTATGAATGCGTTCATGGTCTGGGCGAGAATCCACAGGCCTGCCCTGTCCAAGGCCAACCCAACAGCCAATAATGCAGACATCAGTGTGCAGCTAGGAATAGAGTGGAGCAAGCTCACTGAGGAAGAGAAGAGGCCCTACTATGTTGAAGCACGTAAACTCAAAGACAAGCACAGACAGGAGTTCCCAGGTAAGCAAAGAGCAGGCTGTCTACCCACTCACACCATTTAAGTCCATTTAAACATGTACAGTATAATTATCGGCTCATATATTTATCATATTTCAAAACTCATAGCTGAAACTTATGACCTTTACTTGATTTCAAGTGTTTGTTCACAATCTTCACCCATAATCATCACAGGTTGGATCTATCAGCCCAGACCTGGAAAAAGAAAGTGCTACCCTTCTGTGATGTCCTTTGCTCCTGAACCATCCTGTTGCTCTGCAGGGACAAGTGGTCATGCGGCTGAGTCTTATCCCGTGACCATGATGACTATGGCCAATACTACCACCAGCTCCTGTGTTCCATACACACAGGCCACAGGTAAAGCAATAGCTCACTATCAGGGTGGATGCCCAAGTTTTACCAGCCACTCACATTTTTTACCAGACCAATTTTTTTTCTGGATATAAATAATGAAGATAAATCACAGTAAAGACATGCACATGTTTTGTAATGGTAAAACAACAATTATTGAATGGTTTTCACTACTGTAGCATTAAGATTCTCTCTTCCAGAGCTCATATATATACACACACAGTTGAAGTCAGAGGTTTACATACACTTTGGTTGGTGTCATTAAAAGTCGTTTTTCAACCACTCCACAAATTTCTTGTTAACAAACTATAGTTTTGGCATGTCGGCTAGGACATTTACTTTGTGCATGACACAAGTCATTTTTCTAACAATTGTTTACAGACAGATTATTTCACTGTATTGCAATTCCAGTGGGTCAGAAGTTTACATGCACTAAGTTGACTGTGCCTTTAAACAGTTTGGAAAATTCCCGAAAATTATGTCATGGCTTTAGAAGCTTCTGATAGGCTAATTGACATCATTTGAGTCAATTGGAGGTGTACCTGTGGATGTATTTCAAGGCCTACCGTCAAACTCGGTGGGAAAATGGGAAAATCAAAAGAAATCAGCAAAGACCTCTAAAAATTGTAGACCTCCACAAGACTGTTTCATCCTTGGGAGCAATTTCCAAACGCCTGAAGGTACGACATTCATCTGTACAAACAATAGTACGCAAGTAAGGACCACGCAGCTGTCATACCGCTCAGGAAGGAGACGCGTTCTTTCTCCTAGAGATGAACGTACTTTGGTGCGAAAAGTGCAAATCAATCCCAGAACAAACGGCAAAGGACCTTGTGAAGATGCTGGAGGAAACAGGTACAAAAGTATATACAGTTGAAGTCGGAAGTTTACATACACCTTAGCCAAATACATTTAAACTCAGTTTTTCACAATTCCTGACATTTAATCCTGTAATAATCGGTTAGGACATCTACTTTGTGCATGACACAAGTAATTTTTCCAACAATTGTTTATAGACAGATTATTTCACTTGTAATTCACTGTATCACAATTCCAGTGGGTCAGAAGTTTACATACACTAAGTTGACTGTGCCTTTAAACAGATTAGAAAATATTTTCCACAGTGAAACGAGTCCTATATCGACATAACCTGAAAGTCCACTCAAAACCGCCATAAAAAAGCCAGACTACGGTTTGCAACTCCACATGGGGACAAAGATGGTACTTTTTGGAGAAATGTCCTCTGGTCTGATGAAACAAAAATAGAACTATTTGGCCATAATGACCATCGTTATGTTTGGAGGAAAAAGGGAGGCTTGCAAGCCAAAGAACACCATCCCAACCGTGAAGCACTGGGGTGGCAGCATCATGTTGTGAGGGTGCTTTGCTGCAGGAGGGACTGGTGCACTTCACAAAATAGATGGCGTCATGATGGAGGAAAGTTATGTGGATATGTTGAAGCAACATCTCAAGACATCAGTCAGGAAGTTAAAGCTTGGTCGCAAATGGGTCTTCCAAATGGACAATGACCCCAAGCATGCTTCCAAAGTTGTGGCAAAAATGTCTTAAGACAACAAAGTTAAGGTATTGGATTGGCCATCACAAAGCCCTGACCTCAATCCGATAGAAATGTTGTGGGCAGAACTGAAAAAGCGTGTGCGAGCAAGGAGGCCAACAAACGTAACTCAGTTACACCAGCTCTGTCAGGAGGAATGGGCCAAAATTCACCCAACTTATTGTGGGAAGCTTGTGGAAGGCTACCCTACCCATTTGACCCAAGTTAAACAATTTAAAGGCAATGCTACCAAATACTAATTGAGTGTATGTAAACTTCTGACCCACTGGAAATGTGATGAAAGAAATAAAAGCTGAAATAAGTCATTC
The DNA here is from genome assembly GCF_016432855.1 of Salvelinus namaycush. Taxonomy (NCBI): domain Eukaryota; kingdom Metazoa; phylum Chordata; class Actinopteri; order Salmoniformes; family Salmonidae; genus Salvelinus; species Salvelinus namaycush. The sequence continues at coordinate 51,942,015 of NC_052309.1, read as the reverse complement.
TCTCTACTGCTATTCTGACATTTCACATTCTTAAAATAAAGTGTTGATCCTAACTGACCTAAGACAAGGAATTCATTTTTACTAGGATTATATATATATATATATATATATATATATATATATATATATATATATATATATATAAAAAAAAAATTGAGTACACCCCTCACGTTTTTGTAAATATTTGAGTATATCTTTTCATGTGACAACACTGAAGAAATGACACTTTGCTACAATGTAAAGTAGTGAGTGTACAGCTTGTATAACAGTGTAAATTTGCTGTCCCCTCAAAATAACTCACACAGCCATTAATGTCTAAACCGCTGGCAGCAAAAGTGAGTACACCCCTAGTCACCTAGAATGCATTTCAATTAATAGATGCGCCTTGCTAAAAAAAAAGTTAATTTGTGGAATATCTTTCCTTAATGCGTTTGAGCCGTTCAGTTGTGTTGTGACAAGGTAGGGGTGGTATACAGAAGATAGCCCTATTTGGTAAAAGACCAAGTCCATATTATGGCAAGAACAGCTCAAATAGAAAAGAGAAATGACAGTCAATCATTACTTTAAGACATGAAGGTCGGTCAATCCGGAAAATGTCAAGAACTTTGAAAGGTTCTTCAAGTGCTGTCGCAAAAAACTATCAAGCGCTATGATGAAACTGGCTCTCATGAGGACCGCCACAGGAAAGGAAGACCCAGAGTTACCTCTGCTGCAGAGGATAAGTTCATTAGATTTACCAGCCTCAGAAATTGCAGCCCAAATAAATTGTCCACCGAGTTCAAGTAATAGACACATCTCAACATCAGCTGTTCAGAGGAGACTGCGTGAATTGCTGCAAAGAAACCACTACTAAAAGACACCAATAAGAAGAGACTTGCTTGGGCCAAGAAACACGAGCAATGGACATTAGACCGGTGGAAATCTGTCCTTTTGTCTGATGAGTCCAAATTTGAGATTGTTGGTTCTAACCGCAGTGTCTATGTGAGACGCAGAGTAGGTGAACGGATGATCTCCACATGTGTGGTTCCCACCGTGAAGCATGGATGAGGAGGTGTGATGGTGTGGGGGTGCTTTGCTGGTGACACCATCTGTGATTTATTTAGAATTCAAGGTCCACTTAACCAGCATGGCTACCACAGCATTCTTCAGCGATACGCCATCCCATCTGGGACAATCATTTCTTTAGGACAATGACCCAACACACCTCCAGGCTGTGTAAGTGACAAAGAAGGAGCGTGATAGAGTGCTGCATCAGATGGCCTGGCTTCCACAATCACCCGACTTCAATCCAATTGAGATGGTTTGGGATGAGTTGGACCGCAGAGTGAAGGGAAAGCAGCCAACAAATGCTCAGCATATGTGGGAACTCCTTCAAGACTATTGGAAAAGCATTCCAGGTGAAGCTGGTTGAGCATGCCAAGAGTGTGCAAAGGTTGGCTACTTTGAAGAATCTCAAATATAAAATGTTTTGATTTGTTTAACACTTTTGGTTACTACCTGATTCCATAATATGTGTTATTTCATCGTTATTTCATCTACAATGTAGAAAATAGTACAAATTAAGAAAAACTCTTGAATGAGCAGGCGTGTTCAAACTTTTGACTGGTACTGTATGTGTATTTCTTTACATTTACATGTGGTCTTTGGCTAAATAAAAACAATTCTCCCAAATAGTGTTAATTTTCCCACCTTGCTGGCTATTCCTCACCACACACACACTCATTTAGTGCACAAGTTTCTCCATACAACTAAACATAGACTACGAAAACGTACTTCTATTTTGATTTCACCTAATTAACATTCTGTCATAAAGAACACATGTTCAACTACATAAAAAGTGGTCCTGTGTGGCTCAGTCTCTAGAGGATTGCTCTTGCAACGCCAAGGGTTGTGGGTTTGATTCCTGCTGGGGCCACCCGTTTGTAAATTGTATGCACACATGACTGTAAGTCGCTTTGGATAAAAGTGTTTGCTAAATGGCATGTATTCTTTTTGTCTTTTTTACATTTTCCCATCTTGAGGTTAAATAAACAAATTACTAAGTGCCAAATAAAGTAACAGGGTTGACAATTTTATCTTAAATCAGCCATAAATCCCATTGTGAGAATGTAAGCTTGTTGTGTGCAACACGAATTGAATGTAAGCTTCACAAAAAAAAGTATTCATTGTTAACATTTCTAGCCTCCATCTATGGGTAACAGGGTTGAGGTGTTACTGTTTTAAAAAAAAAATTTTTTTCACTTTTATTTAACCAGGTAGGCCAGTTGAGAACATGTTCTCATTAACAACTGCGACCTGGCCAAGATAGAGCAAAGCAGTGCGACACAAACAACACAGTTATACATGGGATAAACAAACGTACAGTCAATAACACAATAGAAAAGTCTATATGCAGTGTGTGCAAATAATAAAAAATAAATAAATATGTCATAGTGGCAAAAGAATTACAATTTAGCAATTAAACACTGGAGTGATATATGTGCAAGTAGAGATGCTGGGGTGCAAAGGAGAAAAATAAATAACATGGGGATGAGGTAGTTGGGTGGGCTTATTCACAGATGGGCTATGTACAGGTGCAATGATCGGTAAGCTGCTCTGACAGCTGATGCTTGAAGTTAGTGAGGGATATATAAGTCTCCAGCTTCAGTGATTTTTGCAATTCGTTCCAGTCATTGGCAGCAGAGAACTGGAAGGAAAGGCAGCCAAACGAGGAGTTGGCTTTGGGGATGACCAGTGAAATATACCTGCTGGTGCACGTGCTACGGGTGGGTGCTGCTATGGTGACCAGTGAGCTGAGATAAGGCGGAGCTTTACTTAGCAAAGACTCATAGATGACCTGGAGCCAGTGGGTTTGGCAACGAATATGAAGCGAGGGCCAGCCAACGAGAGCATACAGGTCACAGTGGTGGGTAGTATATGGGGCTTTGGTGACAAAACGGATGGCACTGTGATAGACTACATCCAATTTGCTGAGTAGAGTGTTGGAGGCTATTTTGTAAATGACATAAACGAAGTCAAGGATCGGTAGGATAGTCAGTTTTATGAGGGTATGTTTGGCAGCATGACTGAAGGATGCTTTGTTGCGAAATAGGAAGCTGATTCTAGATTTAATTTTGGATTGGAGATGCTTAATGTGAGTCTGGAAGGAGAGTTTACAGTCTAGCCAGACACCTAGGTATTTATAGTTGTCCACATATTGTCAGAACTCTCCAGAGTAGTGATGCTAGATGGGTGGGCGGATGCGGGCAGCGATCGGTTGAAGAGCATGCATTTAGTTTTACTTGCATTTAAGAGCAGTTGGAGGCCACGGAAGGAGTGTTGTATGATATTGAAGCTCATCTGGAGGTGTGTTAACACAGTGTCCAAAGATGGGCCAGAAGTATACAGAATGGTGTCGTCTGCGTAGAGGTGGATCAGAGAAACACCAGCAGCAAGAGCGACATCATTGATGTATACAGAGAAAAGAGTCGGCCCGAGAATTGAACCCTATGGCACCCCCATAGAGACTGCCAGAGGTCCGGACAACAGGCCCTCTGATTTGACACACTGAACCACTGAACTCTATCAGAGAAGTAGTTGGTGAACCAGGCGAGGCAATCATTTGAGAAACCAAGGCTGTTGAGTCTGCCAATAAGAATGGCCAGGTCGATGAATACGGCTGCACAGTAATGTCTCTTATCGATGGCAGTTATGATATCATTTAGGACCTTGAACGTGGCTGAGGTGCACCCATGACCAGCTCGGAAACCAGATTGCATAGCGGAGAAGGTACGGTGGGATTCGAAGTGGTCGGTGATCTGTTTGTTAACTTGGCTTTCGAAGACTTTAGAAAGGCAGGGTAGGATAGATATAGGTCTGTACCAGTTTGGGTCTAGAGTGTCACCCCCTTTGAAGAGGGGGATGACCGCGGCAGATTTCCAATCTTTAGGGATCTCAGACGATACGAAAGAGGTTGAACAAGCTAGTAATAGGGGTTGCAACAATTTCGGCAGATAATTTTAGAAAGAGGGTCCAGATTGTCTAGCCCAGTTGATTTGTAGGGGTCTAGATTTTGCAGATTTTTCAGAACATCAGCTATCTGGATTTGGGTGAAGGAGAATTGGGGAGGCTTGGGCAAGTTGCTGTGGGGGGTGCAGAGCTGTTGACCGGGGTAGGGCTAGCCAGGTGGAAAGCATGGCCAGCCGTAGAAAAATGCTTATTGAAATGATCGATTATCGTAGATTTATCGGTGGTGAGTGTTTCCTAGCCTCAGTGCAGTGGGGAGCTGGGAGGAGGTGCTCTTATTCTCCAATGGTCTTTACAGTGTCCCAGAACTTTTTGAAGTTTGTGCTACAGGATGCAAATTTCTGTTTGAAAAAGCTAGCCTTAGCTTTCCTAACTGCTTGTGTATATTGATTCCTAACTTCCCTGAAAGGTTGCATATCGCGGGGGCTATTCGATGCTAATGCAGTACGCCACAGGATGTTTTTGTGCTGGTCAAGGGCAGTCAGGTCTAGAGTGAACCAATGGCTATATCTGTTCTTAGTTATACATTTTTTGAATGGGGCATGCTTATTTAAGATGGTGAGGAAAGCATTTTTAAAGAATAACCAGGCATCCTCTGCTGACGGAATGAGGTCAATATCCTTCCAGGATATCCGGGCCAGGTCAATTTAGAAAGGCCTGCTCACTGAAGTGTTTTAGGGAGCGTTTGACAGTGATGAGGGGTGGTCATTGACCGTGGACGCAGGCAATGAGGCAGTGATCACTGAGATCCTGGTTGAAGACAGCAGAGGTGTATTTAGAGGGCAGGTTGGTCAAGATGATATCTATGAGGGTGCCCGTGTTTACTTGATTTAGGGTTGTACCTGGTGGGTTCCATGATAGTTTGTGTGAGTTGTAGGGCATCTTGCTTAGATTGTAGGACCGCCAGGGTGTTAAGCATATCCCAGTTTAGGTCACCTAACAGTACAAACTCTGAAGATAAATGGGGGGGCAATTAATTCACATATGGTGACCAGGGCACAGCTGGGGGCTGAGGGGGGTCTATAACAAGCGGCAACAGTGAGAGAAATATTTCTGGAAAGGTGGATTTTTAAAAGTTGAAACTCGAACTCTTTGGGTACAGACCTGGATAGCATGACATAACTCTGCAGGCTATCTCTGCAGTAGATTGCAACTCCACCCCCTTTGGCAGTTCTATCTTGGTGGAAAATGTTGTAGTTGGGGATGGAAATTTCAGAATTTTTGGTGGTCTTCCTAAGCCAGGATTCAGACACGGCTAGGACATCAGGGTTGGCGGAGTGTGCTAAAGCGGTGAATAAAACAAACTTAGGGAGGAGGCTTCTGATGTTAACATGCATGAAACCAATGATAGCATCTGGGGAATAGGAGTCGAACTAGGGGCTACAGGGCCTGGGTTAACCTCTACATCACCAGAGGAACAGAGGAGGAGTAGGATAAGGGTATGGCCAAAGGCTATAAGAACTGGTCGTCTAGTGCGTTGGGGACAGAATTAAAGGAGCAGATTTCTGGGCGTGGTAGAATATATTCAAGGCATAATGTACACACATATGATAAGATGTGAGTGCAGTGGAGGTAAACCTAAGCGTTGAGTGACGATGAGAGAGATTTAGTCTCTGGAGGGACAAATTAAGCCAGGTGAGGTCTCCTCGTGTGTGTGGGGTGGGACAATATACTGTGCTTGACATGCTCAGTTTTCCACCACAACACCAGAAAATTGCTAAAAAGAGTAGAACGCTCTCACCTGCCTTTACACTATGATTTCACTATTAGATGTTCAATGTTTCTTTTGAAGTTTTTTGTTTAAAGGAATAGTTTCACCATATTAAAATGAGAGTTCAGTTCACGTAACAGGTTTGACTTTAAAATAAGGGACATATGTAAATGATTCACTAATCACATTAAATAAATAATACATTTCAGAAATTACTTTGTCAAAGCAACAAAATAACTACGGCTTTACAATGATGTTGAAAACTTAGACATTTTTGTGTTTAAATGGGTTAATCTTCCTAGAAGTCACAGAAGGTGCATGGAGGGACATGTCAAAATACAGAATTTTTGCACTTTAGCAAGTCTTTATTGATATTAAAAATTAGATTTATTGAATTTTCCTTGTCTATATTAAAGGGCAGTTCATTTATTATAACATGCTTTTAAAATGTAATATTGGTGTACAGTTTCTACTTAAAATATCAAAGGGATACAAAAGTCGCACTTTTCGTGGAATGATCCGGTTGCTGTAACAGTAAGAATAATACATTGTAGTATGAAGCTCAATACTGTAATTATTATGGTTTTGTCTTCCCCAGGCTCTAATGACCATGGTGTCCAGGTGGCTATAACGGCAGCTCCAAATGCCTCTCAGACTACCAGCCCAGTCTCCATATTCTTCCAGACTACTGCCTGCCCACATCCCCACCCAACAGCCACAACCTCTGGTGGTAAGCCTGCAGAACGCAAGCATGAAGCCAGTCACTCTGACAGCAATCCTGAAGAAGCTCCCAAACCCAGGAAAATCAGCAGGCAACAGGCCTACTACAATTCTGCCAGTGAGATGCCCTCAACAAGCATGGCATCCAGCTCCAGAGGTCTCCAAATGCCACTCCCTAACATGGCTCACCCTCACATGTATCCTCCATCTCCCATGCCACATCCAGTGGGCCTCTTTCCCACCCCTCGCTTCCCCTTTGCTCCGCCCTACTTCATGCCTGGACCTAATTTTTATCCACCAGGGTGAGCAATGAATGCTGTTTCATCTAGAATACCATTTAAGTTATACTTAGGTATGCTGTGTGATGTTTTATAATTGTGAAGGATAGTGGTGAAAATATAACTATGGTCATTTGAAACACCATCATCCTGGGAATCTTGTATTTTTTTCAGATCATACCCTTACCTACACAGCCCATACTCCTACCCAGTTCTCCAACCCCAGGATTTCTCAAACCCCATGGCTACTCCCATGGCTACTCCGGGCTACCCCTATGATGACAACTACGATCAGCACGAGTCCACATTTTCCCTTCTCAACAGAGACTACCCGTTTTGGCAGAATGGAGAGGGCAGGCAGAGATGTCAAGGGCAGGCCCCCACTGCCTCTGAGCTCCTAGGTTCGGTCCCACCACTGGACGTACGTGCCCTGGAGAACGTCTTCACCAACTCTGCCAGTGTCCAGGAGGTCCAAGTCACCAATGAGGAGGACGAGGAAGAAGTGCGCGTGATGAGAATTCTCTAGGATCAAACCTAAGAGACATCCTTTAGCAAAATCCCTGATAGCCTATTTGTTGATTCAGTGAATCAATACTTTGTGTTGTACATACAAAAATAAATGAATTGTTACTGTTATTCTGAAATGTATTTTTAACGATTAATACTGTTTTATGCGATCGACCACTGCTCTGCAAAAAAATGAAATGTCAAGTATTTTAAAGTGTTTGATATGGGTTCTATTTATGCCTTTTTGTTCTACAAATACCTGGTTTGTAAGGAGAAAAAGGTGCTTTACTGATTTTATGCAGACTCCAGCTGATTTTTGTATAGAAATCCAATAAATTACAGTGCACCAATAATACATTGCAGAGTGGTCATTTAATCATGAGTTATACTTTTTTCACAACTATAGGAAATACTTTACCCACAATATTGATAATATATTACATGAATACATATACTGTTTATACATATTTCATGCAACGTCTTTTCTCAAATGTAAATTAGGTTATGGTACAGTTGCCTGTTTTGCCATATGTTATGAAATTGTTACGTATCAATAGTTTGGAAAGTCCTAACTGAACAAAACACATCACAGTGGCTAGACGCAGAGCCCTCTGCCCAGACGATGTTGACTATTTTGGCATCCAATCAGATGTTATTAACGACTGACCCCCCCCCCCTACTATGATTGACAGGCCATTTGGCCAATGCTGTGTACAAGTTTGTGTCAAGAGGTGTTTCCAGGAAGAATCGTTTGATTTCCCTGTAATGGCGGACCACGGAGACGGTGAAAGTATTGGGTTTAACGACAACAGGTGAGGCGATAGCGAATAAACCCAAGTGATCGATATTTGTGATAAATAATGTTTTCTGCGGTTGTTAACTTGACATTATTGTGAAACTGAACTCCCAACGATGTGTTACATGCGCTCGCGAGTGCATTCGTTGCTGCCGCTGACTGTTCAATGTGGCCACGCTAGTTAGTTGCTAACATTAGCCTCGTAACGTTAACTAGCTAGACAACCTGACTCATCGTATATTTTGATAAAATATGATACTATTCGTCGAGTTAAGCAAAGCAGTTTCAACATAAACTACTTAATAACTAGTTAGACACGGACGATTGTTTCTGAAATGGTCCGTTAGCGTTAGCTGGGCGTGCAGACTGCGCGTCGATTTGAATGGCATAACATTAGCCAACGTTAGTTAGCCTAGAGTAGCTATATTAGCTAACTAGTCAGCATACACATTCACTAGTTACTGTTCATTGGCCTGCGGATTACCAGTTTAACAAGTGAAACTGTCAAATTTAGCGACAGTCACTGCGTCGTTTGACGCCATCAAGCGATGAATAGCTAGCTTGACCGCGCAATGTACGTAATAGGCTAGCTAATATTTTGAGACGCTAGTCTGTTGCTGCAAACAATAACCTGAACATGGGTAGGAAAGCTAGCGAGTAAAATGTTGTTGATTTTGATTTGGTTCATGAGCCAGGTCCATTTGGTTTGTTTCTAGGATGACGCAGCAGACGTTGCGTTTCCGCGGCCCTGCTCCTCCTCCAACCCCAGTGATGCGTGGTCCACCCCCACTTCTCAGACCCCCACCTCCCCCTTTCGGTATGATGAGAGGGCCTCCACCAAGGGGGCCACCATTCGGGCGTCCACCGTTTGACCCCAGCATGCCACCCATCCCCCCACCAGGAGGCATGCCCCCGCCTCTCGGACCCCCTCACCTACAGGTACACCTGCCAGTGATGCAAGAATATTTTTTAAATTTAGACCATCTATTCTAAAGTATGACTGCTGCACTTTTGGTCTGTCAGAGCTTGGAATGCATTGAGAGCCAGAACATCAGACTGCATAGTTAGTATTAAAGGCTTGTAATTTGAATGTTTTTGTTTTTCAGAGACCTCCTTTCATGCCCCCTCCGATGGGCAGCATGCCCCCACCCCCAGGAATGCTATTCCCCCCTGGAATGCCCCCAGTTCCAGGAGCAGGAGCCCCTACTCTGCCCCTTGCTGAGGAGATCTGGGTGGAGAACAAGACACCGGAGGGAAAAGTAAAGAATGGCCTTTTACATTGGGCTGTTACATAGTTATGTAATATTTCAACCTACCGGAATTAATATTTTCCTGTGTTTCCCTCATAAATTATAGATTGGTTGGTTGTTTAGCAACACAACTGACGCATGCACAACTATGGGGTAAAACAGACAGGGTTGGCTTAGATTGTTGACATGTAAACTATATTTCTTCAATGTTTATTGAAAACAAATACATTTTAATTTCTCTCAAATATATTGTGACAGTTGTTGATTAGCTTGTGAATTTTAGCCATATTCGTGTAGATGTGACATCAGTCAAAACACCTTCAAACACCTCCATTGTTACTAGCGGTCTGGCCATCCCAGAATCAAAACGACTTCTGCCCCACTGAAGCGTGCACATTGTTTTCGTGACGTTGTAAACCAACCCGTCTATCTCCCCCTAGGCGTACTACTACAATGCCAGGACTCGAGAGTCAGCCTGGAGCAAACCTGAGGGGGTGAAGGTGATCCAGCAGTCAGAGCTCAACCCTGTTATGGTGACCCCGGCGGGGATGGGAGCCTCCTCCAGTAGCATCACATCAGTCAGCACTGCAGCTGCTATACCCTCCCCAGTGTCCACACAGGCCCCCTCCCCATCCAGCACCATGACCACCAGCCCAGACTCCAACACCACCACCACCTCTGTGTCCCAGACCATTGCTAGTGAGTACAGACAGTGCCTTGCAAAAGTATTCATCCACCTTGGTGTTTTTCATACTTCTTTTGCATTACAACCTTTAATTTAAATAGATTTTCATTTGGATGTCATGTAATGGACATACACAAAATAGTCCAAACTGGTGAAGTGAAATGAAAAAAATTACTTGTTTCAAAAAAAAAATAACAGAAAAGTGGTGCATGCATATGTATTTACCCCCTTTGCTATGAAGCCCCTAAATAGAACTGGTGCAACCAATTACCTTCAGAAGTTGTGTAATTAATTAAATAAAGTCCACCTATGTGCAATCTAAGTGTCACATGATTTCAGTATATATACACATGTTCTGAAAGGCCCCAGAGTCTGCAGCACCACAAAGACCAAGGAGCTCTCCAAACGGGTCAGGGACAAAGTTGTGGAGAAGTACAGATCATGGTTGGGTTATAAAAAACATATCATAAACTTTGAACATCCTACGGAGCACCATTTAAATCCATTATTAAAAATGGAAAGAATATGGCACCACAACAAACCTGCCAAGAGAGGGCTGCCCACCAAAACTCACAGACCAGGCAAGGAGGGAATTAATCAGAGAGGCAACAAAGAGACCAAAGATAACCCTGAAGGAACTCCAATCTCCGCTGTGGAGCTTTGCAGAATCTGTACATAGGACCACTTTAAGCTGTACACTCCAGAGCTGGGCTTTACAGAAGAGTGGTCAGAAAAAAGCCATTGCTGAAAGAAAAAAATAAGCGAACACTTTGGTGTTTGCCAAAAGGCATGTGGGAGACTCCCCAAACATATGGAAGAAGGTACTCTGGTCAGATGAGACTAAAATTGAGCTTTTTGGCCATCAAGGAAAACGCTATGTCTGGCGCAAACCCAACACCTCATCACCCCGAGAATACAATTCCCACAGTGAAGCATGGTGGTGGCAGCATCATGCTGTGGGGATATTTTTCATCGGCAGGGACTGGGAAACTGGTCAGAATTGAAGGAATGATAGTTGGCGCTAAATACAAGGATATTCTTGAGGGGAACCTGTTTCAGTCCTCCAGAGATTTGAGACTGGGTCAGAGGTTCACCTTCCAGCAGAACAATGACCCTAAGCATACTGCTAAAGCAACACTCGAGTGGTTTAAGGGGAAATATTTAAATGTCTTGGAATGGCCTAGTCAAAGCCCAGACCTCAATCCAATTGAGAATCTGTTGTATGACTTAAAGATTGCTGTACACCAGCGGAACCCATCCTTTTTTGGGCAAAAATCCCAGTGGCTAGATGTGCCAAGCTTATAGAGACATACCCCAAGAGACTTGCAGCTGTAATTGCTGCAAAAGGTGGCTCTACAAAGTATTGACTTTGGGGGGTGAATAGTTATGCACGCTCAAGTTCATTTTTTTTGTGATGTTTGTTTCACACACACACACACACACACACACACACACACACACACACACACACACACATTTTGCATCTTCAAAGTTGTAGGCATGTTGTGAAAAATCTAATGATACAAACCCCCCAAAAAATCAATTTAAATTCCAGGTTGTAAGGCAACAAAATAGAAAAATGCCAAGGGGGTGAATACTTTCGCACGCCACTGTAAATGGGAGAGGGACATCTGGGTCCCATCAAAGTTTTTGGCATGTCTGACCTTTTGTATGGTGAGAAATCCTTATTTGGTGAAGTTCACAAAGTTGGTAATGGGTTGTTTTCTGCTTGTTTATGGTTGGTTGTATTATATGACCAGACTGTGTGTTGCAACTGTCTGCTGGTCTTTGTCCAGCTTCTGCTGCTACAGATCTGCAGCCTGTGGCCTCCGTCCCCTCCAGTGTTGCGGTGACCATCAGTGTAGCCACCGTGCCAGCCTCAGTGACACCAGTCCAGACCATGTCCCTGCTGCCCCAGAGTCTCCCGACTGGCCTGCCCCACCACGCCATGTCCCAGCCTCACACGGCCACTATCCCAGGCTTCCCCCCAGGGGTCATGCATCCCTTCAGAGTGCCTCTACCAGGCATGCACATCCCACTGCCCGGTAAGACATAAGCTCCCTCATCCCAAACGCTCTCCTCTCTACCCCTTTTTAACAGTACTGCCTCTCCACCCTTTTCCGTACTCTGTCATGTGTCATCTCTTAATTTGTTTGTCATAATGTTAGGTCTCTTATTTTCATCTTCTGTATAAGCAATAGGTTAAACAATTATTGTAGGATGGTCCTGGTCAAGGCTGGAGTAAATAATTGGGCAAATCAATTCAAGTTGTTTCTACTTAGTTTTTTATGATTCTTAAAACTTTTCCACTGGCACTTAAAATTAGGGCCAAATTCGAGCTGGTTCGAATGGAATTCTCAAATTCAAGCTGGGTCGAGGGAAATCCAGGCCAGTGCAGCCCAGTTTCACAACTGGTGCCAGCTCGATTAGAATTCTGGCTGGTAATTCTGTTAATATGCAACCACCAAGCTGATCACTGCTGGCTGCTGATACATTTAGCTAGCTTGTCTGGGCTCATTGCTCTTAGCTAGCACATTGACTACTGCTTGTCTGACATTACATGAATTTCCACCATAGCTGGATCCTTCATTCATTTTTGCACTACACAAACTTTTGAACAGTCAGCCCTCAAATGCTAGCTACCTAACGTTAGCCAGTAAATCAGTTGAAACGAGGCTAGCTAACGTGCGCTAGCAGCACATTTTGCTGGTCGGGTCGTTTTGAAAGCTAGCAAGCTACATCATATCAAACATGTCGTCTGGTTTGCTTGGTTAGTTAGCTAGCAAGCAAATAGTCAATGCCATGATAAGCAATGTAGGATTTAAGCTAGGACGCCTGTTATGCTAGCAACGACGCTAACCGTTTATCTAGCTAACTGACGTCAGTCTGGTACTGACAGGAATATGTGGTAACGTTAGTTACGGCATGGTGAGGGTGAATAACATTTTCAACATCTTGCTAGTTAGCAATATTGGCAAAGCCAGTTGCAGTCACATTGGCTACCTAACAACATGACATTTCTAATTTCTGGAGGCAGTGGAAATGCAATTTCAGCTAGCCCAACAAAGCCAGCCCAACCTGGGTTGACTTCAAAGTGCCAATGAAAATAGTTTTATTACACAATATTTCACATTCAACTCTTAGCATTTTACACTGAATAAAAATACGAACGCAACACGTAGTGTTGGTCCCATGTTTCATGAGCTGAAATAAAAGATCCCAGAAATGAAGCTGATTTTAAACAGCATGATCATTACACAGGTGCCATGTGTGCTGGGTACAATTAAAGGCCACTAAAATGTGCAGTTTTGTCACATAACACAATACCATAGATATCTCAAGTTGTGGGAGCGAGCAACTGTCATGCTGACTGCAGGAATGTCCACCGGCGCTGTAGCCAGATAATTGAATGTTAATTTCTCTACCATAAGCCATCTCCAATGTTTTAGAGAATTTGGTAGTGCCTCACAACCGCAGACCACGTATGTGTATGGTGTCGTGTGGGCGAGCGGTTTGCTTATGTCAACGTTGTGATTGGAGTGCCCCATGGTGGCGGTGGGGTTATGGTATGGGCAGGCATAAGCTACGGACAACAAACACAATTGCATTTTATCAATGGCAATTTGAATGCATGGAGATACCGGGACAAGATCCTGAGGCCCATTGTCGTGCCATTCATACGCAGCCATCACCTCATGTTTCAACATGATAACGCACAGCCCCATGTCGCAAGGATCTGTACACAATTCCTGAAAGCTGATACTGTCCCAGTTTTTCCTTGGCCTGCATACTCACAAGATATTTCACCAATTTAACATGTTTGGGATGCTCTGGTTTGACGTGTATGTCAGCGTGTTCCGGTTCTCTCCAATATCCAGCATCTTTGCGCAGCCATTGAAGAGTAGGACAAGCATTCCACAGTCAACAGCCTGATGAAGTCTATGTGATGGAGATGTGTCGAGCTACATGAGACATATGGTGGTCACACCAGATACTGACTGGTTTTGTGATCCTTTTTTCATTTTTCATTTTTTTTTTTTTTAAGGTATCTATGACCAACCGATGCATATCTGTATTCAGTCATGTGAAATCCAAAGATTAGGGCAAAGTGAATTTATTTCAATTGACTGATTTCCTTATATGAACTGTAATTCAGTAAAATCTTTTAAATTGTTGCAGGTCGCTTTTTTTCGTTCAGTTTTTTTCTTGCACTAATTATTGCAGAAACAAGTCGCTTTCAGTCCTGTAAATGTCAGCATTGCCAAAGGCGTCTAAAGAAAGCAAATTCGAAGGCATTTGACATACTGCCTTATAAGGAAAGGGGGTGTTAATTTTAGATGACTTCCTCTACTTTTCTTAAATTAATTTAAATACATTTTTAACAAAAAAAAATTGTTCGGTACTCTCTCCCTTTTATATGACCAAATTATTCATCCATATCGTTGTTGCCAGGAAAAGAATACTAACGTGGTTTTATCAAAGTAATATTATAGTTGTGGGCCTAGTTTTGTATATGTATTGTGTCAGTAGCTGTCTGCCTTGCCCTGGCAGCTGCCACCTCTTCTCCTGTATCCCAACAACATGCTTGCTTGTCCGTTCTTGCAGGTGTAGCAATGATGCAGATAGTAGGTGCTCCCTATATAAAGACAGTCTCCCCCAACAATAACGGTAATTCTTTCAAACGTCTCCAGTCAGTATTTTGTTAGATGGCATGTTAGTGGTGTGTTGTGAGAATTATGCTTATTATGTTTTGCCACTTAGGCACCGCTGAACCATGTGAAGTATTGCTGTCTTTTTCCTTTATATTTCCTCAACATTAGTGAGTTAGACATTTTAGGACATTCTTTCTTGTTTAAACTATACAGTTCTGATGCCCCCCCCCCACCCCCCGAGGAGATTACGAACAGAGACATCTCTGCCCTTGTAATTATGATAAACAACCAATTTATATTTGGTGTCAGTGTGAAGTCTTGTTGGACGTAAACGCATTGTAGACTTGCATCAGTAATGTCACTGTTATACTGTTGGTTTTAGCTAGGCTAAACATTTTTAAGAGCGGAGTGGTCATTTATTTTGTAGACAGTGACAAAGGAGTATTGGACCTTGTTTCGACAGGCAGCACCCTTATTTTCCATTCAGTAGAGGATATTCACATTAATATTGTATGGTCATTTGATAATCATATACTTCTTGTGGCATGCCTTTGTGTGTTTTTGTTAACATCTCAGTGGCTCAGTTTAGATGTTACTGTGTGACTAACCAGGGAAGGCCAATTTATTTCCAGTGTGGAGAATTAGGTCAAACATTTACACCTAAGACCTTTCTATATTTCAGGTGAATTCTTATATTATATACACAACCGGTCAAATGTTTTAGAACACCTACTTATTCAATGGTTTTTCTTTATTTTTTATATTTTCTACGTTGTAGAATAATGGTGAAAAACATCAACTATGAAATATCACATATGGAATCATGTAGTAACCAAAAAAATGTTAAACAAATCAAATATTTTTTTATATTTTTTTATTGAGATTCTTCAAATAGCCACCCTTTGCCTTGATGACCGCTTTGCACACTCTTGGCTTTCTCTCAACTAGCTTCACCTGGAATACTTTTCCAACAGTCTTGAAGTAGTTTCCACTTATGCTGAGCACTTGTTGGCTGCTAAATAAATGAATCACAGTGTCACTAGCAAAGCACCCCACACAATAACACCACCGACTCCATGCTTTACGGTAAGAACCACACATGCGAAGGTCATCTGTTCACCCACACCGCGTCTCACAGAGGTTGGAACCAAAAATCTCCAATTTGGACTCCAGACCAAAGGACAGATTTCTACCGGTCTAATGTCCATTGCTTGTGTTTCTTGGCCCAAACAAGTCTCTTCTTCTTATTGGTGTCCTTTAGTGGTTTCTTTGCAGCAATTTGACCATGCAGGCCTGATTCCGTACAGTCTCCTCTGAACAGTTCATGTGCCTTACTTGAACTCTGAAACCTTTATTTGGGCTGCAATTTCTGAGGCTGGCAACTTTATTGAACTTTTCCTCTGCAGCAGAGTCTTCTGGGTCTTCCATTCCTGTGGCGGTCCTCATGAGAGCCAGTTTCATCATAGCACTTGATGGTTTTTGCGACTGCACTTGATATTATCCGGATTGACTGACCTTCATGTCTTAAAGTAATGTACTGTCATTTCTCTTTGCTTATTTGAGCTGTTATTGCCGTAATTTGGACTTGATCTTTACCAAATAGGGCTATCTTCTGTATACCCCCCTACCCTTTCACAACACAACTGATTGGCTCAAATGCATTAATTTGTGGATTTTTTTCCCTTAGCTTTTAACAAGGCACACCTGTTAATTGAAATACATTCCATGTGAGTACCTCATGAAGCTGGTTGAGAGCCTGCCAACTGTGTGCAAAGCAGTCAAGGCAAAGGGTGGCTATTTGAAGAATCTCAAATATATATAATATATATATATATTTGTTTGCTTACTACATGATTCTATGTGTTATTTCATAGTTTTGATGTCTTCACTATTATTTTACAATGTAAAAAATTAAGTGAAACCCTTGAATGAGAAGATGTTCTAAAACTTTTGACTGGTAGTGTACATCCTCAATATATTTTAAGATTAAGAGGCACAAGCAAAGATGTCTTCTTTGTCTTTTCTACTACCCATCCCATGCTGTATGTTTGGTGTTGATTAGATGTGCAGTAGATTGGGGTTAGGAGTTTATCAGAGCTGAATGTCTTAAGAAGTAGTCTGTATGTATTTCACCTTCTACAGGTATGCTGCCCGGCATGGCCCCTCCCCTTGTTCCCATGATGCACCACCCCCAGTTGGCCCTGGCGGCGCCCGCCTTGGCAGGCCTCCAACTCCCAGAGTGGTCCGAGTACAAAACGGCCGATGGGAAAACCTACTACTACAACAACCGCACACTAGAGTCCACCTGGGACAAGCCCCAAGAACTACGGGAGAAAGGTTGGTCTATTTAAAGCTTGGGTCTCTACAACCAGCTAGCAGTCTTCCTGGACTGGTTAGTGAAATATTGATGATGGCGCCGACGGAGATGGCAGCATCGCGACTTGCTCTTGGGAAACTTCGCACAAGCATTTCGCTACACCCGCAATAACATCTGCTAATCACGTGTATAGGACCAATAAAATTTGATATTTAACTGTTGCATGACTAATGTGTGTGAGTTTCTCCTCCTGTAGAGAGAGAGGCAGAGAAGGCCAAGGAGAGGCAGCAGGCCCTCGAGGAGGAGGCCATGGAGATGGAGGCCGAGGAGCCCAAAATAGAACCCCCTAATGAGATGAAAGAGGTAAGAGGAGAGCTGGCGCGGTCTACTAGTCAGAAAGTTGGCATCAAACAATCAACAGCCCATTTTACATCCACAGCATTAAATGTTATAATTTAATAGGGTGGATCATTTGAAGAATACTCTTTTAACGGTTGTATTCCTTTTCATTGAGGAGGTTAAGGAGGAAGAGATGACTGAAGAGGAGAAAACAGCACAGAAAGCCAAGCCAGTGGCCACTAACCCTATCCCTGGCACTCCCTGGTATGTACCCACTGATGGTGATGGAGCCATGTGCTGTTGTATGAGGCTGAACTTTCATCACTCTCCTGCCCATGTGCCCTGTTGAACATGTGTAGGTGTATTGTGTGGACCGGTGACGAGCGTGTTTTCTACTACAATCCCACCACGCGTCTCTCCATGTGGGACCGGCCAGATGAGCTGGTGGGGCGGGCCGACGTTGACAAGAATATCCAGGAACCGCCTCACAAAAGAGGCCTGGAGGACGCCACCAAGAAGCTGGGTACGAACACACACACCAAAAAAATTGTTTTATTTTAGGAGAAGGTGGGATTCAAATTTATATTCAAGTGTATATAAAGTTTACCCAATAGCTTTTTTAAAACTTTTTTTTAACAAATTTTGCCACCTTTATGTAATCTATTTTATGAGCTGAACGGCACGGTTAGGAGGAGAAGTTTAATTTCCAAAAGTTCCAAGCGTTCAAGAACATTCGTTTTTGAGACGGGGTTTCACCAAAGTTGTGTTCATTAGTTAAAGAGGGGTCTGAAATTGACACCCTTGATAAAGATGAGCAGAAATGAATGGTGGACACTGCATCGCAGTGCTAGCTGCGCCACCAGAGTCTCTGGGTTCGCGCCCAGGCTCTGTCGCAGCCGGCCGCGACCGGGAGGTCCGTGGGGCGACGCACAATTGGCTTAGCGTCGTCCGGGTTAGGGAGGGTTTGGCCGGTAGGGATATCCTTGTCTCATCGCGCTCCAGCGACTCCTGTGGCGGGCCGGGCGCAGTGCGCGCTAACCGAGGGGGGCGGGTGCACGGTGTTTCCTCCGACACATTGGTGCGGCTGGCTTCCGGGTTGGAGGCGCGCTGTGTTAAGAAGCAGTGCGGTTGGGTTGTGCTTCGGAGGACGCATGGCTTTCGACCTTCGTCTCTCCCGAGCCCGTACGGGAGTTGTAGCGATGAGACAAGATAGTAATTACTAGCGATTGGATACCACGAAAATTGGGGAGAAAAGGGGATAAAAAATAAAAAGAAAAAAAAGAAATGAATGGTGGAAAATAAATAATTTATATACTGAGCTAAATTGTATGTTCCAAAAAATGAAATTATTTTATGCTAATACAATTGCACAGAGAAAGAGATTTTGTTTAACAAATAAAATAATATATAGATCAAAATTGACACCCCTGTTTTCAATAACTTTCAATACGTCACCTTGCGATGATAACGAGACTGAGGCTTTTTCTAAAATGTTTTATGAGTTAGAGAACACATTGGGAGGGATCTTTGCCCCTTCATCCATACAGAATCCTTCCAGATCCTTGATATCCTTTGTCTGCGCTTATGGACTGCCCTCTTCAATTCAAACCTCAGGTTTCAATCTGTTTGAAGTCCGGAGACTGATAGCCATTGCGAAATGTTGATTTTTGTGGCCAATTAACCATTCCTTTGTGAAGATCCACTTGTGGCCAAGTTTCAGCCTCGTAGTGGACGCAACCAGACTTCCCCCTCAAATGTCCTGGTCCTGGATAAAGTTATCAGGGTCCAGACACTGCTTTTGCGATATCACTTGTTTTTGAGAAACTTAAACCACCCAGCGAGTCACTTCCTCGTTTTCAAATAAGGCTGTAACGTAACAAAATGTGGGAAAAGTCAAGGGGTTTGAATACTTTCTGAAGGCACTGTGTGTGTGTGTGTAATATGTAATCTACACACACAGTGCCTTCGGAAAATATTCAGACCCCTTGACTTTCTCCCCATTTTGTTACGTTACAGCCTTATTCGAAAATGGAAGAAAAAAAAGATCCTCAGCAATCTACACAAAATACCCGATAAAGACAAATCGAAAACAGTTTTGACATTATTGCAAAGTAAGATGCCTTATTTACATACGTTTTCAGACCCTTTTCTAGGAGACTCAATTGAGCTCCGGTGCATCCTGTTTCCATTGATCATCCTTGATGTTTTTACAACTTGATTGGAGTCCACCTGTGGTAAATTCAATTGATTGGACATGATTTGGAAAGGCACACACCTGTCTATACAAGGTCCCCACAGTTGACAGTGCATCTCAGAGCAAAAACCAAGCCATGAGGTCCAAGGAATTGTCAGTAGAGCTCCGAGACAGGATTGTGTCGAGTCATAGATCTGGGGAAGGGTACCAAAAAATGTCTGCTACATTGAAGGTCCACAAGAACACAGTGGTCTCCATTATTCTTAAATGGAAGAAGTTTGGAACCATCAAGACACTTCCTAAAGCTGGCCACCTGGCCAAACTGGGCAATGGGGGGAGAAGGGTCTTGTTCTGGGAGGTGACCAAGAACCCAATGGTAAATCTGACAGAACTCTAGAGCTCTTTTGTGGAGATGGGAGAATCTTCCAGATGGAAATCTCTGCAGCACTCCACCAATTAGGCCTTTATGGTGGCCAGACGGAAGCCACTCCTCAGTAAAAGGCACATGACAGCCCGCTTGGAGTTTTCCAAAAGGCACCTAAACATTCTGACCATGAGAAACAAGATTCTCTGGTCTGATCAAACCAAGATTGAACTCTATGTTCTGAATGCCCAGCGTCACGTCTGGAGGAAACCTGGCACCATCCATATGGTGAACCATGGTGGTGGCAGCATCATGCTGTGGGGCTGTTTTTCAGCGGCAGGGACTGGGAGACTAGTCGGGATCGAGGGAAAGATGAGTGGAGCAAAGTACAGAGAGATCCTTGATGAAAACCTGCCCCAGAGCGCACAGGACTTCAGACTGGGGTGAAGGTTCACCTTCCAACAGGACAACGACCCTAAACACACAGCCAAGACAACGCAGGAGTTGCTTTGGGACAAGTCTCTGGATGTCCTTAAGTGACCCAGCCAGAGCCCAAACTTGAACCCGATCTAACATCTCTGGAGAGACCTGAAAATAGCTGTGCACCAACTCTCCCCATCCAACCTGACAGAGCTTGAGAGGATCTGCAGAGAAGAATGGGAGAAACTCTCCAAATACAGGTGTGCCAAGCTTGTAGCGCTGCCAAAGGTGCTTCAACAAAGGACTAAGTAAAGGGTCTGAATAATTGAGACTGCAGAACACCAGTCTCAACGTCAACAGTGAAGAGGAAACTCTGGAATGCTGGCCTTCTAGGTAGAGTTCCTCCTTCCAGTGTCTGTTCTTTTGCCATATGGCTTTTTCTTTGCCTCTTCACTGTTGACGTTGAGACTGGTGTTTTGCGGGTACTATTTAATGAAGCTGCCAGTTGAGGACTTGTGAGGCGTCTGTTTCTCAAACTAGACTCTAATGTGCTTGTCCTCTTGCTCAGTTGTGCACCGGGGCCTCCCACTCCTCTTTCTATTCTGGTTAGAGCCTGTTTGCGCTGTTCTGTAAAGGGAGTAGTACACAGTGATGTACGAGATTCTCCGTTTCTTGGCAATTTCTTGCATGGAATTGCCTTCATTTCTCAGAACAAGAATATACCTAGTTTCAGAAGAAAGGGCTTTGTTTCTGGCTATTTTGAGCCTGTAATCGAACCCACAAATGCTGCTGCTCCAGATACTCAACTAGTCTAAAGAAGGCCTTTTTTTTTTTTTTTTTGCTGCTGCTGCTGCTGCTGCTGCGTTTAACAGCACAACAGTTTTCAGCTGTGCTAACATAATTGCAAAAGAGTTTTCTAATGATCAATTAGCCTTTTAAAATGATAAACTTGGATTAACTAACCCAACGTGCCGGTGGAACACAGGAGTGATGGTTGCTGATAATGGGCCTATGTACGTATTCCATACAAAATCTGCCATTTCCAGCTACAATATTAATTTACACCATTAACAATGTGTACACTGTATTTCTGATCAATTTTGTTATTTTAATGTTGATGTTGATTTTCTTAAAAAATATATATATATGAATTTTCTAAGTGACCCTAAACTTTTGAACAGTAGTGTATATAAACTCAGCAAAAAAATAAACGTCCCCTTTTCAGGACCCTGTCTTTAAAAGATAATTTGTAAAAAATCAAAATAACTTCACAGATCTTCATTGTAATGGGTTTAAACACTGTTTGCCATACTTGTTCAATGAACCATAAACAATGAGCATGCACTTCTGGAACGGTCGTTAAGACACTAACAGCTAACAGATGGTAGGCAATATAGGTCACAGTTCTGAAAACTTAGGACACTAAAGAGGCCTTTCTACCGACTCTGAAAAACACCAAAGAAAGATGCCCGGGGTCCCTACTCATCTGCTTGAACGTGCCTTAGGCATGCTGCAAGGAGGCATGAGGACTGCAGATGTGGCCAGGGCAATAAATTGCAATGTCCGTACTGTGAGAAGCCTAAGACGGCGCTACAGGGAGGAAGGATGGACAGCTGATCGTCCTCGCAGTGGCAGACCACGTGTAAAAACACCTGCACAGGATCGGTACATCCGAACATCACACCCGCGGAACAGGTACAGGATGGCAACAACTGCCCGAGTTACACCAGGAACACACAATCCCTCCAGTGCCCAAACAGTCCGCAATAGGCTGAGAGAGGCTGGACTGAGGGCTTGTAGGCCTGTTGTAAGGTAGGTCCTCACCAGACATCACCGGCAACAACGTCGCCTATGGGCACAAACCCACCGTCGCTGGACCAGACAGGACTGGCAAAAAGTGCTCGTAACTGACGAGTCGTGGTTTTGTCTCACATGGGGTGATGGTCGGATTCACGTTTATCGTCGAAGGAATGAGTGTTACACTGAGGCCTGTACTCTGGAGCGGGATCGATTTCTGGAGGTGGATGGTCCGTCAAGGTCTGGTGTGGTGTGTCATAGCATCATCGGACTGAGCTTGTTGTCATTGCAGGCACTGTCAACGCATTGTATTACAGGGAAGACATCCTCCTTCCTCATGTGGTACCCTTCCTGCAGGCTCCTCCTGACATGACCCTCCAGCATGACAATGCCACCAGCCATACTGCTCGTTCTGTGTGATTTCCTGCAAGACAGGAATGTCAGTGTTCTGCCATGGTCAGCGAAGAGCCCGGATCTCAATCCCATTGAGCACGTCTGGGACCTGTTGGATCGGCGGGTGAGGGCTAGGGCCATTCCCCCCATAAATGTCCGGGAACTTGCAGGTGCCTTGGTGGATGAGTGGGGTAACATCTCACAGCAAGATCTGGTGCAGTCCATGAGGGGGATGCACTGCAGTACTTAGTCAGCTGGTGGCCACACCAGAGACTGACTGTTACTTTTGATTTTGACCCCCCCCCCCTTTGTTCATGGACACTATTCAATTTCTTTTAGTCACATGTCTGTGGAACCTCTTCAGTTTATGTCTGAGTCTTAAGTTCAAGCAAATATTTACACATGTTAAGTTTGCTGAAAATTAACACAGTTCACAGTGTGAGGACGTTTCTTTTTTTGCTGAGTTTGTGCCTGTGTGACACAGGGAATAAATACACAGTGAATAACGAGTAAAATATAACATGGCTAAATGCAGGGAGTACCAGTACCGAGTCGATGTGCAGGGGTACGAGGTAATTGAAGTAACTATGTACTACATTTACATTTACATTTAAGTCATTTAGCAGACGCTCTTATCCAGAGCGACTTACAAATTGGTGCATTCACCTTATGATATCCAGTGGAACAACCACTTTACAATAGTGCATCTAACTCTTTTAAGGGGGAGGGGGGGGGTTAGAAGGATTACTTTATCCTATCCTAGGTATTCCTTAAAGAGGTGGGGTTTCAGGTGTCTCCGGAAGGTGGTGATTGACTCCGCTGACCTGGCGTCGTGAGGGAGTTTGTTCCACCATTGGGGTGCCAGAGCAGCGAACAGTTTTGACTGGGCTGAGCGGGAACTGTACTTCCTCAGAGGTAGGGAGGCGAGCAGGCCAGAGGTGGATGAACGCAGTGCCCTTGTTTGGGTGTAGGGCCTGATCAGAGCCTGAAGGTACGGAGGTGCCGTTCCCCTCACAGCTCCGTAGGCAAGCACCATGGTCTTGTAGCGGATGCGAGCTTCAACTGGAAGCCAGTGGAGAGAGCGGAGGAGCGGGGTGACGTGAGAGAACTTGGGAAGGTTGAACACCAGACGGGCTGCGGCGTTCTGGATGAGTTGTAGGGGTTTAATAGCACAGGCAGGGAGCCCAGCCAACAGCGAGTTGCAGTAATCCAGACGGGAGATGACAAGTGCCTGGATTAGGACCTGCGCCGCTTCCTGTGTGAGGCAGGGTCGTACTCTGCGAATGTTGTAGAGCATGAACCTACAGGAACGGGTCACCGCCTTGATGTGAGTTGAGAACGACAGGGTGTTGTCCAGGATCACGCCAAGGTTCTTAGCACTCTGGGAGGAGGACACAATGGAGTTGTCAACCGTGATGGCGAGATCATGGAACGGGCAGTCCTTCCCCGGGAGGAAGAGCAGCTCCGTCTTGCCGAGGTTCAGCTTGAGGTGGTGATCCGTCATCCACACTGATATGTCTGCCAGACATGCAGAGATGCGATTCGCCACCTGGTTATCAGAGGGGGGAAAGGAGAAGATTAATTGTGTGTCGTCTGCATAGCAATGATAGGAGAGACCATGTGAGGATATGACAGAGCCAAGTGACTTGGTGTATAGCGAGAATAGGAGAGGGCCTAGAACAGAGCCCTGGGGGACACCAGTGGTGAGAGCACGTGGTGCGGAGACAGATTCTCGCCACGCCACCTGGTAGGAGCGACCTGTCAGGTAGGACGCAATCCAAGCGTGGGCCGCGCCGGAGATGCCCAGCTCGGAGAGGGTGGAGAGGAGGATCTGATGGTTCACAGTATCAAAGGCAGCCGATAGGTCTAGAAGGATGAGAGCAGAGGAGAGAGAGTTAGCTTTAGCAGTGCGGAGCGCCTCCGTGACACAGAGAAGAGCAGTCTCAGTTGAATGACTAGTCTTGAAACCTGACTGATTTGGATCAAGAAGGTCATTCTGAGAGAGATAGCAGGAGAGCTGGCCAAGGACGGCACGTTCAAGAGTTTTGGAGAGAAAAGAAAGAAGGGATACTGGTCTGTAGTTGTTGACATCGGAGGGATCGAGTGTAGGTTTTTTCAGAAGGGGTGCAACTCTCGCTCTCTTGAAGACGGAAGGGACGTAGCCAGCGGTCAAGGATGAGTTGATGAGCGAGGTGGGGTAAGGGAGAAGGTCTCCGGAAATGGTCTGGAGAAGAGAGGAGGGGATAGGGTCAAGCGGGCAGGTTGTTGGGCGGCCGGCCGTCACAAGACGCGAGATTTCATCTGGAGAGAGAGGGGAGAAAGAGGTCAAAGCACAGGGTAGGGCAGTGTGAGCAGAACCAGCGGTGTCGTTCGACTTAGCAAACGAGGATCGGATGTCGTCGACCTTTTTTTCAAAATGGTTGACGAAGTCATCTGCAGAGAGGGGGGAGGAGGATTCAGGAGGGAGGAGAAGGTGGCAAAGAGCTTCCTAGGGTTAGAGGCAGATGCTTGGAATTTAGAGTGGTAGAAAGTGGCTTTAGCAGCAGAGACAGAAGAGGAGAATGTAGAGAGGAGGGAGTGAAAGGATGCCAGGTCCGCAGGGAGGCGAGTTTTCCTCCATTTCCGCTCGGCTGCCCGGAGCCCTGTTCTGTGAGCTCGCAGTGAGTCGTCGAGCCACGGAGCAGGAGGGGAGGACCGAGCCGGCCTGGAGGATAGGGGACATAGAGAGTCAAAGGATGCAGAAAGGGAGGAGAGGAGGGTTGAGGAGGCAGAATCAGGAGATAGGTTGGAGAAGGTTTGAGCAGAGGGAAGAGATGATAGGATGGAAGAGGAGAGAGTAGCGGGGGAGAGAGAGCGAAGGTTGGGACGGCGCGATACCATCCGAGTAGGGGCAGTGTGGGAAGTGTTGGATGAGAGCGAGAGGGAAAAGGATACAAGGTAGTGGTCGGAGACTTGGAGGGGAGTTGCAGTGAGATTAGTGGAAGAACAGCATCTAGTAAAGATGAGGTCAAGCGTATTGCCTGCCTTGTGAGTAGGGGGGGAAGGTGAGAGGGTGAGGTCAAAAGAGGAGAGGAGTGGAAAGAAGGAGGCAGAGAGGAATGAGTCAAAGGTAGACGTGGGGAGGTTAAAGTCACCCAGAACTGTGAGAGGTGAGCCATCCTCAGGAAAGGAACTTATCAGGGCGTCAAGCTCATCGATGAACTCTCCAAGGGAACCTGGAGGGCGATAAATGATAAGGATGTTAAGCTTGAAAGGGCTGGTAACTGTGACAGCATGGAATTCAAAGGAGGCGATAGACAGATGGGTCAGGGGAGAAAGAGAGAATGTCCACTTGGGAGAGATGAGGATCCCAGTGCCACCACCCCGCTGACCAGAAGCTCTCGGGGTGTGCGAGAACACGTGGGCAGACGAGGAGAGAGCAGTAGGAGTAGCAGTGTTATCAGTGGTAATCCATGTTTCCGTCAGTGCCAAGAAGTCGAGGGACTGGAGGGACGCATAGGCTGAGATGAACTCTGCCTTGTTGGCCGCAGATCGGCAGTTCCAGAGGCTGCCGGAGACCTGGAACTCCACGTGGGTCGTGCGCGCTGGGACCACCAGGTTAGAGTAGCGGCGGCCACGCGGTGTGAAGCGTTTGTATGGTCTGTGCAGAGAGGAGAGAAGAGGGATAGACAGACACATAGTTGACAGGCTACAGAAGAGGCTACGCTAATGCAAAGGAGATTAGAATGACAAGTGGACTACACGTCTCGAATGTTCAGAAAGTTAAGCTTACGTTGCAAAAAAAAATAAAAATCTTATTGACTAAAATGGTATAGTACTGCTGGCTGGTGAAGTAGGCTGGCTAGCAGTGGCTGCGTTGTTGACTTTGTTTGAAAGTGTAGCTGGCTAGGTAACCTCTAACTGGCTAGGTAACCTCGACAATTTCTCTAAATTTCTCTAAACTACACAATTATCTTGGATACAAGGACAGCAAAGACAACTATGTAGCTAGCTAACACTACGCTAATCAAGTCGTTCCGTTGTAATGTAAGTTTCTACAGTGGCTTGCGAAGTATTCGCCCCCCCCCCCCTGCATTTTTCCTATTTTGTTGCCTTACAACCTGGAATTGAAACAGATTTTTGGGGGGTGGGTTTGTATCAATTTGATTTACAGAACATGCTTACCACTTTGAAGATGCAAAATATTTTTTCTTGTAAAAGTCAAAAATCACAAAAATGAACTTGAGCTTGCATAACTATTCACCCCTCAATGTCAATACTTTGTAGAGCCACCTTTTGCAGCAATTACAGCTGCAAGTCTCTTGGGGCATCTCTCTATACGCTTGACACATCTAGCCACTGGAAATTTTGCCCATTCAAGGCAAAACTGCTCCAGCTCCTTGAAGTTGGATGGGTTCTGCTAGTGTACAGCAATCTTTCATACTATCAGATTCTCAATTGGATTGAAGTCTGGGCTTTGACTAGGCCATTCCAAGACATTTAAATGTTTTCCCTTAAACCACTCGAGTGTTGCTTTAGCAGTATGCTTAGGGTCATTGTCCTGCTGGAAGGTCGACCTCCGTCCCAGTCTCAAATCTCTGGAAGACTGAAACAGGTTTCCCTCAATCTCCCTGGATTTAGCGCCATCCATCATTCCTTTAATTCTGACCAGATTCCCAGTCCCTGCCGACATTTTTAATAATGGATATAAGGGTGCTCCGTGGGATGTTCAAAATGTCTTTTTTTTTATAACCCAACCCTGATCTGTACTTCTCCACAACTTTGTCCCTGACCTGTTTGGAGAGCTCCTTGGTCTTCGTGGTGCCCCTTGCTTAGTGGTGTTGCAGACAATGGGGCCTTTCAGAACGTGCGCGCACACGGAAATCCACAAAGAAATGGTTAATTGTCCTAAACAATCTAAATTCATCTGTCTCTGGAAACCCATTGAAAACTTGTGGTTTGAATTGAAGAGGGCAGTCCATAAGCGCAGATCAAGGATGTGGAAAGATTCTGTATGGAAGAATGGTCTAAGATACTTTCAAATGTGTTCTCCCACTCATAAAACATTTTAGAAAAAGGCTGTGTCAGTTTCCTTGCAAGGTGAGGTATTGAAAACAGGGGTGTCAGTAATTTTTTTACCCTACCTTTTTGAGAGGAGAAAAGTAATACTTTTTAAACAATCATTTTCTGAGCAATTGTATTAGTATAAAATGTTTTAGCATTCAAAATAGCTCAGTATTTGAATTTATTTTATACTGTAATTTTTGCCAATTTTTTTTAAAAAATGACTATGACAATAGCCCTAGCTATTCTCTTGACAATGAGTCATTCCCCAAGATTCCTTAATCTTCACAGCTCTACTCTCATTATGCCTCTGTAGGTTTTCGTGAGGATGGCCTCATTTATAATGTTACACAGCTGTCTTATCAATTATCGCTCCCTCAGGAATCAGCAAAGAGGAGCTGGAGGCGGCAGCAGAGGAAGCTCTGGAGGATGAGCCTGTGAAGGCCAAGAAGAGGAAGTAAGTCCACAGTCCACCTCTCCATCCAAGGGCCCAACACAGGGGCCAATAGCAGCATGAGGAGGCACTCAGTCATTCTTCCTCTTGTCTAAACAGATAAAACAGCATGTACAAATTCAAATAAACCTATAATGTACTCTGGCTAAAAATCTAAATTGTTAGTTGAAGGTTGTTTTTTGTTTTTTTTGGTCATCAAACCCTAAATTGCTTGATTTGGATCTTTTCCTGTGGGGGTGGAGGGACTGACTATTTTGGTGGGAAAGTAGTCTTTGACCCAGCTTGCACTGACTTAGTAAAGCCTGATTTATGTCTTCACTGGGTCTGTTAAAGTGGTGAATCGATGGTCACTGTCCAGGTTACCCAATCAGTCACTGTTTCCCATCAGTGCCCTCCAAGCCTGCCTCTCCCTGCTACCCCAAACACTGGTCCAGTTGCACACAAGACTATTGTTCAGGGAAAAGGCCTGTAGAACACATGATGCCAACATGGGCCTCCAAGGTAACCACCTTGCTTCTAAAACTACTGCTTTAGGAACCCCAATGAAACAGCAAATTAAGACCATTCACCTCACTGCCCTGTCCTGCCCTAGCTTTATGTGATTGTGGAACATGGACTCCAAGTTCATGACAATGAATATCAGTGGTCATGTATTTGACAAATCCTCCCCCTCCCAACCTATAAGACCTACGCAAAGCCTACCGTAGATAATTTGGAGTTCACTCTTTTGTTAGACATGGCCAATGATTGAACAGTCAAGTATAGTGCACCTCCACTATTTCTTCAAGTCATACCACCTGGATAGAGCTAACGGAGCAGAACATGTCATTTCCCTATTTAAAGAACTTAAGTTGCACCCCAGTCCAGCCTCGTAAACTCCCCATCTATCATCAAATGTATTTATAAAGCCCTTTTTTTTTTTTTACATCAGCAGATGTCAAAGTGCTTCTAGCTCTCCCCTGCCCCTGTGTGCCTGGTCCCTGACGTGTTCCCTCTGCTTGCAGGAAGGAGGAAGTGATGAAAGAGGCGGACTCTGAGAAAGAGGCAGCCATGGAGGCGGAGCTGAAGGCGGCCCGAGAGCGGGCCATCGTGCCCCTGGAGAACCGCATGACGCAGTTCAGGGACATGCTGCTGAAGAGAGGGGTAAAACACTTCAATCCAACGCAATACTGTAACCAGCTCTGTAATGTTAGACACATTAATCTGAATGGAAGCCCACCAAGGTACACTCTTCAGTTAATTCTCCTTTTCCTTGTCTTTGGTGCACTGTTTTATTCCTGTTTCTCTCCCTCCTGCCTCTATCCATGTCTTCTCTCTTATGCTCAGTTGAATGACGAATACTTTTCTGCCTATGTTTTGCTTTGGTAATACAAAAAAAAAGAAATACAAAATGTTAGGTTAAAAAATGTTATACAACTGTAAATGGTCTGATTTTTTGAATTGTAATGATAGGCTAAGGATTTAACATTTCACTATTTTATGCAGGGAAGACATTCTTTCATAAATATCTATTTCTTGTACATAACGGTGACAGTTTCATATTTTTATTTTTTCGAAAATGACTCATGCTGTATAGGAGTTTCTAACTATAGCTTTTGTTCCTAGAATTCAGTTCTTGGGTTTGTCCAACACCGTCCATATGTCTACAGGCCTACACTGCCTATGACAGTCGTAATGTTCCTTGTTTACAAACTGGCGCGCAGAGTAGATAATAGCCTGTTTTTCGTTATTTTAGTCTCATCTCTAATCTGGGTTCCGCTTGTCTTCACCTTCTGTTTATGTATTACATGAACTGAGTGTCAACTTTTCTGTCCTATTTGACTAAACCAAGGTGTTCAACTTCTGTTCTGCCCCAACAGAAGCTTATTGTAACTGACGCATCCAAAGCAGCAATAAAATAAAATAAAAATCAAAAATTGTATTGTAAACTGTATTGAACTACCCTGGCAGGGGATTTATTTGGCCTGGTCTGCCTGGTCTCTGGAGCCTTTTCCATGGGCACCACCAGACGTGATGCAGACCTTTTTTATTGCCTTACTCTGCTCTTATTATATTGCTCCTTTGTGTGTCAGTAGTTTGAGGAGTAAAACATGACTCATACCGACCCTTTTTAGATTTGAATGGGGGACGACCAAAGGATCATTTTTTCCCCTTGAAAGCAACTAAGTTGACTGATGAGTGAACTTGTTATGTGGATGTTGTTGAAGCCCACCTTGATTGGCCGGGTCTCATGCCCTCTTTTAACCCCGTGCCCGCAGGTCTCGGCATTCTCTACCTGGGAGAAAGAGCTGCACAAGATTGTTTTTGACCCGCGCTATCTGCTGCTCAACCCCAAAGAGAGAAAGCAGGTATTGAATACTTATAGAATGAATGAATCAATTAATCTATACATGAATCAATTTGTTTCTAAAAGTATAAAAACATGTTTTCTTTTGCCATATTCTGTGCTATGGTAAAATGAGCTATGTTTCACTTTCGGGGGAAGGTCAGAGCCCTGATATATCAGGTAATGAATATCCTTAAGGGTTACCTGCCACAAATGTCTTTATTTTCGCTAACTATTGTTCCATGTGTCTGCTGGTCTTGGACAGGTGTTTGACCAGTATGTGAAGACCCGGGCTGAGGAGGAGAGGAAGGAGAAGAAGAATAAACTGATGCAGTCTAAGGACGAGTTCAGGAAGATGATGGAGGATGCTAAGCTCACCGCCAGGTCAGACCTCACTTCAAACACCCATCAGTTCAAACATTGTCTTGGTATACCAGGCAGTTGCACTCATTTAGGAATTTAGTGTCAAGTGTACATTTTGCGTTGTCATTGTTTTCTTGGCCAACTAAGAGTCTTTGTTTGTTTCAGGACAACGTTCAGTGAGTTTGCCTCCAAGCACGCCAAGGACCAACGGTTCAAGGCCATCGATAAGATGAAGGACCGGGAGGCCATCTTCATTGAGTTCATGACCTCTCTCAAGAAGAAAGAGAAGGAGGACTCCAGAAACAGAGGAGAGAAGGTGAGCACTGGAAAACCCCCATGGCCCACTGAATACAGACGCCTGAGGAAATGATATGTTGGGACAAGTACCTTGCTGCCTGGATTCTGTGCTTAGGGAAACCTGGAAGAAATACCTAAATTGTTAATTGACAACACTTAAGTTGTTGGTAAATGTCTACCTGACCAAGTGTGTGTGTTCCTCTTATAAGCCTGGTCTGCCCTCGTGTCTGTCCCAGGTGAAGCAGGACTTCTTTGAACTTCTTGGGGACCACCACTTGGATGGAGGGCAGCGCTGGAGCAAGGTGAAGGACAAGCTGGAGGGAGACCCCCGCTACAAGGCTGTGGAGAGCTCCAACACCAGAGAGGAACTCTACAAGCAGTATGTGGACAAGCAGGCCAAGGTGGGAGGAATAGCCATGGCACCTCGCAGCCCTCATTCATACACTGACTCCAGCTCTTCTGGCATCTAACCCAGCCCATAGGCACAAACCACTATTCAGTGGCGTGCGGTTAGGCGCTGTTTGGCCACTTGACGGGTGTCATCTGTCATGCTGCCTGTGATGATTGCAGGCCTCTGTGTGTGTGTGTGTGTGTGTGTATATTATGATGCTGCCAGTGTGTGTGTGACGGTTTCTCTCTCTGCTGCCAGCACATGGACTCTGATAAGGAGAAGGAGATGGAGCGCGCCGCCAGGATAGAGGCCAGTCTGAGGGAGAGGGAGCGCGAGGTGCAGAAGGCCCGCTCTGAGCAGACCAAGGAGATCGACAGGGAACGGGAGCAGCACAAGAGGGAGGAGGCCATTCAGCACTTCAGAGCCCTCATGTCTGATATGGTGAGCTCTCCCTGTCTCACGCACGCGCACACACCTGAAGTTAGTTCACTGAATAAGAAAAAGAGGACTACAATTGCTAGGGTAACTTGGGTGAACCAAAAAAATTGGCCCTGTTTGATATGACCACTGAATAGTCTGAACACGAAAGTCATTTATTATTTTGACTGCATTAATGCACAGACTCGTGCAGTGATTTATGTGGACAAAGAACTACTTGCCAGATCCTAATCCTGGGGGGGGTGTGTGTTGTGTGATCAGGTGAGGTCGTCTGACGCGTCGTGGTCAGACACCCGGCGTAACCTGCGTAAGGACCACCGCTGGGAGTCCGCCTCTCTGCTGGAGAGGGACGACAAGGAGAAACTGTTCAACGAACACGTGGAGACGCTCTCCAAGAAGAAGAAGGAGAACTTCAGACAGCTACTGGACGAGACCGTCATGGTGAGGGGCAACGCTTTGGCTGGTGTGACACTCCATTCCAGGGCATATGCACACTGGCATGGCCGCATGAAATGGGAACTCACTGCAGTCCGTCTGCATGAACGTGCTGTTGACATAAAGGTGGCGGACATGCATGTCATTCAGATATGGTGTGTAATCCTGGGACATGACAGTAAGTGCTGTTATTGATTTGTTGTTCACCCAAAGATCACACTGACCACCACATGGAAGGAGGTGAAGAAGATCATCAAAGAGGACCCTCGCTGTATCAAGTTCTCCAGTAGTGACCGTGTAAGACCTCTGCTTTTCTCTTTACCTTACTGTGTGCTACTGGTTACGTCAGCCTCCCATGTACTGGGTAAACACCAGGCAAAAACGCTGAGGGGATTTTTGTGTGCTTTGTTTCTCAGAAGAAACAGAGGGAGTTTGAAGACTACATCAAAGACAAGTACATCACAGCCAAAGCTGACTTCCGAACGCTTCTGAAAGAGACCAAGTTCATCACGTACAGGTGGGTGATTGAACACATGAGCTGGCTTGACATCTTTACACTGCCACCTGAGGGAATAAGGTTTCAATTGAAGTGTATCATAAGTTGGTTTAACTTTTAATGGCATTTTATACTTCTAATTAAGATTGGAGTCTCCAAGAATTGCTCGGTTTGATATTGGGTCAGCAGGAGGCGCTGTTGTTTCAACTGCACTGCCTCTTAACCCCTTCCTATACTGTTGAATTGTGGCTGCGTCGTACTGTGGCCACAAGATATCGCCAAGATCCACTCTAATCTTGTGTCTCCCAACACGTTATTTTTCCACTGACTGCTTCCACCCATGTCGTCGTCCTCAGGTCGAGGAAGTTGCTCCAGGAGTCTGACCAGCACCTGAAGGACGTGGAGAAGGTTCTGCAGAACGACAAGCGCTACCTGGTGCTGGACTGTGTCCCGGAGGAGAGGAGTAAACTAATCATGTTCTACATCGAGGACCTGGACCGCCGGGGTCCCCCTCCTCCCCCCACTGCCTCTGAGCCCACGCGCCGCTCCACTAAGTGACCACAGAGGACGCTCGAGAGCCAGAGCATGAACCCACCTGTCCCAGTGCAGTATTTAAAACTGTAACGTCGTAATGACTCATGGTAAACCCGGAACATCCATCCCCTGTATTTATTAAATGCAGTTCTGGGCTGTCGTGGCTCTCCCCTCCTGCCTACAGGGCCTGATGATGATGATATGCCACTTCCCTGTGTCCCTTAACATCTGACCTTTGGCTAAGGTGAAAGGTCAAAGGGATAGGCATAGTAATACATCTGTGGTTTTCAATCTGCTGCAGTTGCAGAAACCTACAACATGTACATGATCAGTTTAGCTGTTTCTGTGATTCAAGGCATTGCAGGTCTTGGTAATAACTGTTAGAGGGTGTCATTTTCATGTACCATCTCGCAGTACAGTTTAAATGCTTCTCAAAGCGGTTTAATTTTGATAGGTTGCTGTTTCTGTAAATGTTTTACTGGATTAAAGGCAACCTTTTTTTTTGAAAATCTTGTCCTATGATCTGTCAATGTTTAATGGTTTTGTTACCAAACAATTTAGAGTAATCTATGTAGGTATCAAATGCCCTGTTTATACCTGGAGCTAACATGTCCTGATCTTGTCCACATTCTGATTGTGCCCACACAGAGGAGACATTTAAAATAATCGAACAACGCAACGTTAATGATGATTTTTGAGCAATTTTTACTTAGAATGACAGTCTACCCCGGCCAAACCCGGACGACTCTGGGCGAATTGTGCGCTGCCCTATGGGACGCCCAATCACGGCCAGATGTGATACAGCCCGGGTGCTCTCATGAAGGTTGTAACGATGAAATTAGCCTTAAAATGCTTTTGGGGAAACTGGGCCCAGGTCCTCCTGACCACCTTCGGAGGTAGTCGTAATGTATCTAGATATCTTAAACCATTTAAATCGTCCCCCTGACAGGACTCCATCATTGACTCGAGGCATGTGTCTTAACAAAGTAAAAATGTGCATTCTGCTGAAATATACCCTTTTTGAGAAAGAGGATTGGCAAGATTGGGTTCCTTTCCCAGTGCCTAGTCCACAGCACCAGTCTTGTTTTGACACATAAAGCTGTTCAGTCAAAGTTAGGTTAATTGTGGTTGGAAAACAAAAGTCACTGGGATTTGAACTGTCAACCTTGTGGGTCAAAAACTGTTTACCTCCCTAAAATGACTTTTTTTGACTCACCTGTTACTCCGCCCACTGATTTCATCGAACCAATCAATTCATCCACAACTACCTCCAGTGGAGGAGGATAAGTCAGTTATTTTAATTGTCTACACCAGGTATTCCCGCAATGCCGTTGTGAGGTACGCCAAATAAAATGTGATTCACATTTTTTAAATTATCTTCACATTTTCAAACAGTCCATTTATATTTTCCAATGGGACTATACATTTGGGTGAGGGTTTTTTTCTCGCCTGAGTAGCCTCTTTTTACTGCCAAAAATAAAATTAAACTATCATAAACTTTGAAAAATAAGCCACGGGAGTTTTTGGAGCGAGAATTAAGACATGTATAACAGCAATAGATACCATTAATAAGAAGGGGCTAGAAGCGTCTTATATGGTGAGTTACCGAGTGGCTAGGACAGACAAGCCCCATACTATTGTGGAGGAGTTAATTCTTTCTGCTGCCGTGGACAATGCTGGGACAAAAGGCCAAAAATACTTAAACAATGCCTTCAAACATCACTTTCACGGAGCATCAGTGACAAGGTAGATGTTTTGAAACAATTACTGCTTCGCATACAAGCCAGTGAATTCTATGCGAGTCAACAGACGTGGCGGGTCTGCCACATGTCCATGGGGGGTCAATTAAGGAAGACATCCTCTTCTGCAAACCATTGGAAACCAGGACAACAGGAGAGTATCATTTTAAAGTCCTCGACAGCTTTGTGACATCAAATGGACTTTGGTGGTCAAGATGTGTTGGTATCTGTACTGATGGCTCAAAAGCCATGACAGGGGCGCGGCTCTGTTGCGACCTGCAGTGTGTGTGACGTTTGGTGTGGCGTTATCTTATGTTTTTAATTTGTACACTTAGTGGCGTTATTTTATGTTTTTAATTTGTACACTTAGTATTTCTTACTATAATTTTTTTTTTATTGGTGCGTGACTGTTATTGAAAGTTGTATTGTCAACCTTGTTTTGTATTTAACGCCACTTTAAATGTGTACATGACACTGCAACAAAATTTCCCCATGGGGACAATAAAGTAAGTAAGTAAGTAAGTAAGGGAGACATAGTGGAGTGGTAACGGGCGTGCAAGCAGTTGCTCCCGACGCCATTTGGGTACACTGCAGCATCCACCGAGAGGTTCTTGCTGCCAAAGGAATGCTTGACCGCTTGAACGATGTTTTGGACACTACAGTGAAAATGGTTAACTTAAAGCAAAGCCCCTGAACTCTCGTGTATTTTCTGCACTATGCAATGATATGGGCAGCGACCATGTAACGCTTTTACAACATACGCTGGTTATCAATGGCTTAGTTGACACGTTTGAATTGAGAGACGAGCTTAAAGTTTTCTTCACTGACTAATTCTGGGTGATGTTTTTCTCGCCTGAATGATCTGAATCTAGGATTACAGGGACTCTCCACAACTATATTCAATGTGCGGGACAAAATTGAGGCTATGATTAAGAAGTTGGAGCTCTTTGTCTACATTAACAAGGACAACACACAGGTCTTTCCATCATTGTATGATTTTTTGTGTGCAAATGAACTCAAGCTTACAGACAATGTTTAAACGTGATATAGCGAAGCACATGAGTGAGTTGGGTGCGCAATTACGCAGGTACTTTTCCGAAACGGATGACCAACTGGATTCATTATCCCTTTCATGCCCTGCCTCCAGTCCACTTAACATATCTGAACAAGAGCCTCATCGAAATTGCAACAAGCGTTGCAATTTCATCAGAAGCCACTGCCAGATTTCTGGATTGGGCTGCGCTCAGAGTATCCTGTCTTGGCAAATCGCGTTAAGACAATGATGCCCTTTGCAACCACGTACCTATGTGAGAGTGGATTCTCGGCACAGGCACAGACTGTGTGTGGGAAAGTATTTAAGACTGAGACTCTCTCCAATACAACCCAACATTGCAGAGGTATGTGTATCCTTTCAAGCATACCCTTCTCATTAACCTGTGGTGAGTTTTTCACAATTTTCGATGAACAAGTAAAATGGCTAAATAAAGAGCAAAATGATTGATTATTATTATATTATTATTTGTGCCCTGGTCCTATAAGCGTTCTTTGTCACATCCCACGAGCTGGGTTGTGACAAAAACTCTCACTCATTCTTTTGTTTAATAAATACGTCATATAGTGTGTGTGGCAGGCTTTTACAATGATGGCAAAAAACAACATTTGAGAGTGTGCTGACCCTGGTGCTAGAGGGGGTATGCAGCTGGAGATTGAATGTTTGAAGGGGTACGGGACTATAAAAAGTTTGTGAACCACTGGTCAACACTAATTGTCTGCCCAATCAGAATGTGGACAGGATCAGAACACAGCACCAAGTATAAACGTGGCTAAAGAGACAGTAATGTTTTGGATTCATTGTTCCCGGGATTCATTGTTCCCGGGATCACTGAGCCCATAATAAAAAGTCATGACTATTTAGGTTACTCATTTTTTTTATTATACATTTTGTATTTTTGTAAATGTATTTAAAAAAAAAAAAAAATGGAAGATAAAGCTTGCTACATTGTTTAAAATCAATCCTACCCAGTAACATCATCCGTTCCTCTGCAGGGATGTTTTGAAACCTTCATGAAGAGAAATGATAAATAAATAAATTAAGAGATACAGAGGGGGCAGGAGAAGAGGTCAAAGGGTGTCAAGCTCACACCATCTCAGTAGCATCTAAGCATGTCATCATCTCAGGGATGCAAAGGGTGAGTTAGTGGAGCCAGTCTCTCAGTTCATCTCCATCTCCCCAATGCAAAGTACTCCTGTTTCTACTTAGGAACATACACATAAAAGTATCATCCCTGCATTTCTGTGCAATATCCATCAAAACTACAGCAACAACTTTGAGGGAGAAAATCGTAAAATGGAGAAAAACAAAATAAACAGGCGTTGACAGCCATCGTTCTCAATGTTCTGGGTGCAACCGAGGGCAACCCTGGATTTACAACAACATGGCGGCAAGTCTCCGAGATCGAGAGAGAGAGAGGAAGCTGCAAAGCTGTCAGTGTCTCTTCTTCACAAGTTGCAGTGCGGCCAGAGATTCCCAGCCTTGCGGCCCTCTCCCAGTCCCCAGGTGAGCGCGGTCAGTCAGCCAGCCAGCCAGGGCGCGCTATGCTGGTCTGTGCTGCTCTGCTCTTCGTCCATTCAACCTTAGTTGACCTTGTCCTGGAATATGTACAGGTTGTTGGTGGCGGCCACGGCGATGATGTTCTCAGAGGGGTGCCAGGCGGTGTGCAGGATCTTCTTGCTGAAGTCCAGGCTGTCCACACTGATCTCGTCCTTGCGTCTCTTGCCTCCCACACACACCTTCCTGGGCTTCAGGATGGCCCGGGGCTTGCTGTTCTCCCTCGACGCCTCCAGGGTCACGTCACGCTTGGTGTTGCGGTCGAACATGCGGAAGAAGTTGTTGTAGGAGCCGGTCATGATCACACTACGGAGAGAGAAGGGGGGGGGGGGGGGGGATGCCGCAACACATCAATCCCATTCAATCAACCGTATCTACTGATACACTGATGTAAAGTATGAAGATCTCCAGTCCCACCGATCCTAATACAGCGGCGGTCACTGACCTGTCAGACCCGTTCCAGACACATTCAAACTTGTCGAAGATGCAGTCGTTCTCATACAGGGAGCACAGCTTACTCCTCAGGTAGTCGTGCACCTGGAAGAGCGAAAAAGGGGGAAATAAATGGAGATATATTTTCCAGAACCATATGTTTTCGGTAAATATATGGCTCTGGTATTTTCCCTTTGCATATTTATTTTTTGTACCCAGCGATGTGCAGACATGCTCAGAACGCTGTATGAGCTACAGTGTATCAAGGTCTCCATAACAAGCTTGACACATACAAAACAAAAGTGTACGTGTTGTAACGAGGGGGTATACTCTACCTGGTAGGTCTCCAGAGGTTTGCTCTCCATGTTGAGGTCCCACACTTTGACAGTGAGGTAGTCCCGTGTCATCAGGTAGCGCCCGCTGTGGCTGAACTTGACATCAGAGATGGAGGAGATGATCTCAGAGAAGAAGGAGCGGTTACTGGGGTCCTCCGGCTCCTCGAAGACTGCAGGGGGAACAGACAGAGGAACAAGCTGTGTTAACATCTGGCCAAAAAGCACTGGAGAAGCCACTCTCTGGCTTACAGCTTCAGTTGATTGATTAATCACTTTCACACTGCACCAGCTACTTTAAGCCATCAGCTGGCTCTTCTAAACAACCGCTAAATATGCAAAGGAAAAGGAGAGAAATAATAAATCTCACTGATAAATATTGGCTAAATAGAAAGCCATGATAAATCATGTTAGAAGACATTTATTTCTCAGTAAAACACGTAATTAACATAGTCGTATTTTGCAATGCAAACGCGTCATTAATACTTGATTATTTACTTCTGGGAATTGATCATCTATCTTTCCTCTTTATGAGTCGATCTTTATCCACTCTCAAACAGGATGATAATTGATTTGAAATGCAAATGCAGCTCCTAACGGTCAATAATTGAACACACAAATACTGTGAGCTTATTTAAGATATTAAATGTACGATATATGTGCCAATAATAGATGTTATAATATGGCTGTTCCCACTGCATAACCTCCTGTCTCTCTATGATCCGTCAATATGTTCAGCCCGGTGGAAACGGATGATTTGGGGCTCAGGGACAGAGCCTTGACTGACCTTGAAACATCAATATCACTGTGTGTTTGGATCAACTCAGAGCCATGGAGGAATACACACTGTATCCTGTGGATTTTTTGGTCCACCATTTACAAAGAACTTAGTTCATGGCCAAAAACAACTGGAGGGGGAAAAAAATCTATAAAATCCCCCTTGACATCATAGTGCTTCTCTGTTTTCCTCCATTTCCACCTTATTTTCCAATAATATCTCACAAAGACATGTCCACCTGCAGCTTAGCTCCGTTCAACAAGATGTAGCATGCAATAAATTAATTTACCAACAACCGTGCCAGGGTCCCATCATACCAATACGAATTATCACTGTGCAGCAAATGACTAACAATTAGTGACACAGTACCTGTTAGAATGGAGTAGATAGACTGTTATAGAAGTATAGGGGCTTCAGAGCGTACAACAGCCCCGGTGGCCTATGCTTAAAGGCTAGCAGTTTTCCCTGATCATGTGACCTGACTGCCTGGGACAACTCGGCCCCATAGCTTTTCCTAGTCAACTCATGGTTGGGAAAAGCGCCTGGCCCTTATCATGGAGCCGGCTGACAATACACAGGCATACGAGTGGTTTGGGGTGCGGCAGAGGCGGTCTTACATTTGGAGTGGTTGTCACACAGGGCTGAGGCCCTCATGTCACACAGGCGGATCGAGCCCTTGCTGCTGCTGTAGATGAAGGTGTTACACTGGTTGGGATGGAACTCTGCTGCTGTGATCACCTCTGTCAGCTCCTCCATGTTGGCCGGCTTGATGTCCACAATGTCTGGGGTGGGGGGGGGGGGGGGGCGGGGGTAAAGGAACTCAACCACATAGAGGAGTACTGATGCAATTCATAGCTTACAGTTTGAGACTTTCAAGTAACTATTGGACAAGAGGAGGAAAGGGAAAACCCATAGCAACCCATTAGAGGTTGCCGGAGTAAGCACCAAAAAAAAAATGAAAAGATATAACAGCATGAGGTAAAAAAAAAAAAAAAAGACTTTAAAAAATGTCAAGGAACAGCAGAAACCAGCGCTGATCCGGAGGAGGGAAATGACAGCAGATCCGTCACAGAGAGAGAGAGACAGGAGATGAGAGCTGAGGAGAGAGGTTGACTAGCCAGTAGTACTGTCATTGATCCAGTAAAGAGGCTCAGTAAATAAGAAGCTCAATATGTGCCCAGGGCCCCAAAGCTCAGCCATCCATTCTGCTCTGCATAGGGCATCTCATCTGTGATCTGCAGAGAACCTCAAAGTGGAAATCATTGTTGATCAATGGGGATGTGCGCCTGTTTAAAGATGACCTCATTGGATTCTCTCTGACACACACCTGGGATGGGATGCAGATGACTGCTGGACAGAGACTGGCACGAGATAATGGATAATGGCCAGAGTGACAGAGAGGCAGACATATGAAGACCCAGGGGGGATATAGACAGAGATACCAGCAGCTTGCTAATTGCTATCTACCCAGTGTAAATATCAACCAAGCTGTTAGCTCAAATTACCTTCCATTTAAAGGAACAGTGGAAGTCCATGAGCATTCTGTTAAGAGGAAGATCTGATTAAGGGGGTTTGTAGGCACACTGGCATCAGCAGGTTCATACGATGAGCCATATAGATCTACAGTGCATTCGGAAAGTATTCAGACCCCTTGACTTTTTCCAAATTTTGTTACGTTACAGCCTTATTCTGAAATGGATTAAATTAATTGTTTTCATCGTCAATCTACACACAATACCTCATAATGACAAAGCAATATTTTTGCAAATGTATTAAAAATAAAATACCGAAATACCTTATTTACACAAGTATTCAGACACTTTGCTATGAGACTCAAAATTGAGCTCAGGTGCATCCTGTTAACATGAATCATCCTTGAGATGTTTCTAAAACTTGATTGGAGTCCACCTGTGGTAAATTCAATGGTTTTTACCAGATTTGGAATGGCACACACCTGTCTATTTTGTTTGTTTGTTTTGTTTTACCTTTATTTAACTAGGCAAGTCAGTTTAGAGCAAATTCTTATTTACAATGACGGTCTACCTGGTCTATATAAGGTCCCACAGTTTACAGTGCATGTTAGAGAAAAAAACAAGCCATGAGGTCAAAGGAATTGTCTGTAAAACTCCAAGACAGGATTGTGTCGAGTACAGATCTGGGGAAGGGTACCCAAAAAATTCTGTAGCATTGAAGGTCCCCAAGAACACAGTGGCCTCCATCATTCTTAAATGGAAGAAGTTTGGAACCACTAAGACTCTTCCTAAAGCTGGTCGCCCGGCCAAACTGAGCAATCGGGGGAGAAGGGCCTTGGTCAGGGAGGTGACCAAGAACCCGATGGTAAATCTGACAGAGCTCTAGAGTCCTTCTGTGGAGATGGGAGAACCTTCCAGAAGAAGAACCATCTCTGCAGCACTCCACCAATCAGGCCTTTATGGTAGACTGGCCAGACGGAAGCCACTCCTAAGTAAATGACAGCTCACTTGGAGTTTGCCAAAAGGCACCTAAAGGACTCTCAGACCATGAGAAACAAGATTCCCTGGTCTGATGAAACCAAGATTGAACTCTTTGGCCTGAATGCTAAGCGTCACATCTGGAGGAAACCTCATACCATCCCTACGGTGAAGCATGGTGGTGGCAGCATCATGCTGTGGGGATATTTTTCAGCGGCAGGGACTGGGAGACTAGTCAGGATTGAGGGGAAGATGAACGGAGCAAAGTACAGAGAGATCCTTGTTGAAAACCTGCTCCAGAGCGCTCGGGACCTCAGACTGGGGTGAAGGTTCACCTTCCAACAGGACAACAACCCTAAACACACAGCCAAGACAACGCAGAAGTGGCTTCAGGACAAGTCTCTGAATGTGCTTGAGTGGCCCAGCCAGAGCCCGGACTTGAACCCGATCAAACATCTCTGGAGAGATGCAGCAACGTTCCCCATCCAACCTGACAGAGCTTGAGAGGGTCTGCAGAGAAGAATGGGAGAAACTCCCCAAATACACGTGTGCCAAGCTTGTACCGTCAAAGGTGCTTCAACAAAGTACTGAGTAAAGGGTCTGAATACTTATGTAAATGTGATATTTCAGTTTAAATTTGCAAACATTTCTAAAAACGTGTTTTTGGTTTCTCATTATGGGGTATTGTGTGTAGATTGATGAGGGGGGGGGGAAACAATTTAATACATTTTAGAATAAGACTAACGTAACAAAATGTGGAAAAAGTCATGAGGTCTGAATACTTTCAGGATGCACTGTATATCCTTTCATAGGTAGCAGCGTAATTGGGAGAAAATGTAAATGGTCAAAATTTATTCTTAACTTAAGCCTGGTTCTCTGTTTTATCCCAGTGTTTCATAACCAAGATGATTCCAAACCTGACTGGTCTAGCTACATTATGCCAACTCACATTCTCTCAGTACGAATTTGATAGGACACACTAAATGGGCCATTCCGCCAAATCGGTGCCTTTTCCGTCCCCAGGACATTACATGCATAAATATGCACGAAAAGTATGTGTATAATACATGATATTATTATTATCAAGCAAAGTGTCCTGCACTTTGTCCTAATTGCAATTTGAAAACACATCATGTGAAGCCTTGATAAAAACTACCTAGAACACTGAAAAAATTGGATTTTAGCCCATCCCCACTCTCTAACACTACACTTCACAATGACAAATAATGAATATAATCCTTCAGAAATCTTATATTTTTGTATTATTGTGTGACTCTATTTCCAATCTAGACATAACATTTTAATTTTCATCGGAAAATCATAATATGTTAGTTAAAACACACATTTTAGTCGTGTCCCCAGGTTTTCACTCAGTCCTGTTAGCCTGACACATTCCCCACTCTAAAAGTTTGGGGCATTCCACAAGTCACATGATCAACAGGAAGTAGCATCATTTGAGTGTCCTGAAGGCCATGGGAAGACCAAAAGTAAGTTCTCTCACTCTTTTCTCTGTATTTTTTTTAATCATATTGTAAGTATGACTGAGAATGTCAATCTCAAAGTACAGTCCTGTTAACATCTAAGAAATAATTTAGGTATTGTTTTGTTTTTTTAGATAGTTTTGGTAAACCACTTGAAGGTGCTAAGTGTTCTCATGCTATTAGCATTGATGCCATGTGGCTACATTTCATGTGTTTGCAAATGCTATGCTAAAAACTCAGTCCTGTTACTTTCAGTCCTGTTACTCATATGAAGGGTAACAGGACTGAATAAGAGTAACAGGAGTGAGGAGTTTGAATGAAATAGCCATTTTAAATGTGGTATATACTGTACATTGATTCATTATAATACTATTCTCTTGATTTTAAGTTTTACAGTTGGAATTACTGAAGGTGTTTTCAGTTTTACAATGTGGACACATTACTTACAGGGAGCCAATCGATTAGGTTGCTGCAGAAACGCTATCGCGCTCGAAAAGCTATCGCGCTATCGCACTCGACGCCATGCCGACCCAGAAAGGAGAGAGAGATACTTAAAAGAAGGAACAGCAGAAATACAGGGAGGACAAGGCAGGAAGAAAACAGTCAATAACATTT
The DNA here is from genome assembly GCF_016432855.1 of Salvelinus namaycush. Taxonomy (NCBI): domain Eukaryota; kingdom Metazoa; phylum Chordata; class Actinopteri; order Salmoniformes; family Salmonidae; genus Salvelinus; species Salvelinus namaycush. The sequence continues at coordinate 51,898,375 of NC_052309.1, read as the reverse complement.
AGTAAGAGGGGAAAAGCGCAGACGTCGCAAAAAGCGGAGGGAGACTTTACTACAGGATCAAGTCCAGGATAGAAGCCACGAAGCACCTCACTACGCCTCCAGATAGCCCAGTTCCAGCTACGATGAAGATGCATCAGGCAGTAAACCTAGTCCACGGAGAGCTGACCTACAGGGATGTCAGCTGCTTGTGCACAGCAAGACATCCTCTGAGCTGTGAGTGCTTTTTAATGCAAAGCATTTCACATTCAAATTGACAGAAGGCTCCCACGACCACAGAAAATCAGTGGCAAAGTCCTGAGGTTGTCGGTGAATGGTGTGTGGCTGAAGTACGACGGTCAACTGTACCCTGGCATCATCCCAGACACAAACAACACACACGTCAAGGTTCGTTGTATGAAAAGGACTGGGGCCAACAGTTGTTGCTGGCTAGCACGCGAAGACATCCTTTGGTACCCCTTTCAAGACTTCCTGTGTACCATCCCACCAGCGAGGCACGTCACAGGTCGTCACATGGAAATTGACAACGACGTCTGGGCCAAACTAGAGACTGTTTCTTAGAAAAGGCAAGTTTTTGCTCATAAATTTATTGCAATTCTATATGAAATACAATTGTATGTCGTGTTTGCAAGTGAATGTTGTGTTTTATATGCAGAAAATAGTACTTTCAAGTTAATATTAGATACTGGTAGTCAATGTGGAGATCTGAGGATCTGCTTAATATTCTCAGCTTTTTGTATTTGTTGTCTTTCTTGCCTTTTGTAGAGGAAGATTGAGAACCCATGCTGTGCAGAGGCAGGAGCCAGACACACATGCTGCAGGGGGATACTCACACCTCTCTCTCGCTCTCTCTCTACCGCCCACCCCACCCCGCACACACACACACAAGCACGAGCTCACATACACGCACACGCACTCATGCAAAAGCACACACACACACAATTGTTACTGCTTTATGTTGCTATTTAGACTCAGATCTTTTGGGCCAAATATAATGACCTCTGTTTTATCTTTGTTTAATTGAAGGAAGTTCTGTGACATCCAGTTATTCTCACACACACAAGCACTCATTCCTGTTACTCAGTGCTCATTCCTGTTACTCAGTGCTCATTCCTGTTACTCAGTGCTCATTCCTGTTACTCAGTGCTCATTCCTGTTACTCAGTGCTCATTCCTGTTACTCAGTGCTCATTCCTGTTACTCAGTGCTCATTCCTGTTACTCAGTGCTCATTCCTGTTACTCAGTGCTCATTCCTGTTACTTAATTGTTTTTTATTTTTTTAAATAAAAGATAAACCACTTATTTTTCAATTGTGGTTGGTCCATCATTTAAACAATTGTTTGATAAAACACATGATAGATTTTTGATATAATTGAGGTTGGGGTCTCCCTTAAAAATAAAAAATGGCTTTGTGTTAAAAAAATTAAAAAGATTTCGCTTGCATATGACTTTTTATCTACAGCTATATATTTTTTCAACATGTAACCAATAATTTCTTTAAAGTACCCACTTTATTGAGGGAGAAACAAAGAAACTAGTTGGCATGACTTTTAATTTATATTGAAACAGTTGTAAGAGTTTTGGTAACAGGACTGAGAAAAATGCAACCATCTTCCATTTAGAAACCTTGTAAAAAATAAAAAATTGCCTGATTGACCATTACACATTTTGAATAGTTAAAATGTCTGTTATTAGATACAGTGCTGAAAAAAGATAAAGAATGAAGTTAAATTTTGAAAAGTTACAACATGCAAATGGCACCGATTCGGCGGAATGGCCCAAATTCTATTACATACAAGAGCTTTAAACTGCTTTAAACTGAATACCTATTTCATTCCCCGTGAAACTGAGAAATAATGCAATTCAGAATTAATAGTATATATTTTCTGTCCTCTAGCTTAACATCCTGACTGTGATGCATACATCATCATGAATGAGCTAATCCAACAACAAAAAATGAAAACATCTTCCAAAGTGAGACAATCTCTTAATATGAGTTCCTCAGCGGTCAGTCTAGTCATCTACAGTATGTTTGTTGGGAGAAGGATACTGAAGCTCTGGTTGGTGATCTCCAGGTTCCACAGATTGATTCTCAGGTCGTCTGTGGACATGTAGGTCTCGTAATCGTTGCTGACGGAGATGGAGTTGATGTGGTACGTGTGGGCGTTGGAGAACACCCGCCTGGGCGTCGCCTCCACCATCAGGTCCATGGGCTGCAGCACTGGCACCTAGGAGGGAGGGAAGGAGGGTGGCAGGGAGGGCACGATGGAGGGAAAGAAGAGTGGCAGGGAGGGCACGATGGAGGGAAGAAGAGTGGCAGGGGGGGCACGATGGAGGGAAGAAGAGTGGCAGGGAGGGCACGATGGAGGGAAGAAGAGTGGCAGGGAGGGCACGATGGAGGGAAGAAGAGTGGCAGGGAGGAGAGAGAAAAGGGGAGAGTGATGGAGGGGAGGGAGAGAAAGAGAATAAGAAAAATATGTGTTTATAAACATCAAATCACCCGTGTATTCAACAGTCAGTAATTCAGTGAGTGCAGTATTTCAAGTGCGGGCTGTTCATGCATCACTCTGACAGTGTGAGACTGAACTGAGAGCTCCTCTAGCCAGCCCATAATGGGGAACCCCATGTTCTCACAGGGAGTAGGGTTCCTTAATGATGACAAATCTCAGCCCGGGCCCCTAGACACCAGCCACGCAACAGGGGGCCCCTAGAGAGACCCAGGCCCCCACTGTGCAAGGCCTTGTCTGCCACACTCGCACACTTTATGGGCTCCTTTCCCGACAAATGTTCCAGATTTTGTCTCCTACGCGCCTCGCAATTTAGACTAATGCATTGCCAACTCAGTGGAATCAGCAGGAGGCTGGTGCTGATGCATCATGGTCATTATCTCTGGATGTGAGGAGGACTCTTATAGAAGAGCATTAGGGTTTTATGATTGACAATGACTGCAGGAGATAGGAAACCTTGTGGCCGTTCACAAGTTCCAATTGATGATATAGGCATGCAGGTGTTTCTACCGTCATATTTGCCAAAACAATGAAATCGGTTTTAGATATCTAGATCCCAAACGAAGGTTTGTACGGTATATTGGTCCAGCACTAGTCCAGACTGCTCCTTCATTTGTGTGGAGCTGTCAGTTGTAGTGTGTGTTATTGACAGAGACTGCCCCCTCCCTCTGTCTGTCTGTGGTTCCTCTGGCTGTGTTGGAAGAGCAATAAAAGCACTGGTAAACGATAACCCCTCACAGAGCTGCTTAACGGCCATACAGGAGGAGCAGCTGTAGCCTGCAGCTCCTCGCCAGAGACCCCCCCCCCCCCCCCCCTTCACTAGCACTCCCCCTCACACACCCACCCACACACGCCCTCGCCTGTCTGTGCAAAGTGATAAATGCCCCTCCAGCCGCTCTCCCCACAGACACACCGCTCACACCCACCCACACACAGACAATTCACACTTGGAATTGGATTTCTACCGTCCTCAGCCATAATCCCTCAGTCTCTAATGTTCTATAGCAGTGGTATTCAACTTTTTCAGGGGGGGGGGGGGGGGGGCATTTTTTCAGCCAGAATTTCTCATGACCTCACCCCAAATCTAATGACACAACCTTACAATTGGTCAATTTAGATTTTTACATCAACAAATAACCTTGAATTCATTGCATTGTCATCTCTTATTGAAAATAATAAGAAAAGAAAGAAAGAAACATTTACTCGATAACATTTTTATTTTAGTTGTTATCATCTTTCTCAAAAGCGTTCGTATATTGTCCCAGACAATAATCTGTACTACCACTGGTCTATAGGGTCGGCACGGGAGAGACAAAAGGGAAAGATACATTTACACATTAGAGGGAGGGGGAGAGAGACTATGGAAAGAAGTAGAGGGGAAAAGGAATATGGAGAATCCAGGAGGGAGACGGACTATTGACAATTTGACAGAGAGAGGAAGAGAGGAGTAATGAGTGATAGTGATAACTAGTGACAGAGAGAGAGAGAGAGAGAGAGAAAGAGAGGAGTAATGAGTGATAGTGATAACGAGAGAGAGAGAGAGAGAAGTAATGAGTGATAACGAGAGAGAGAGAGAAGTAATGAGTGACAGTGATAACTAGTGACAGAGAGGGGGAGTGGGACATGCTCACTAATGTGCATTCACTCTTGGGCGCCTCCTTGGCTGACCATTATTGGGTATCTGTCTGACAGTGAACACAAACCATCTGTCAACGCCACAGAGACACAGCGCAGCACAGCCAATGATTATCAGATATGAGTCCGCTAGCATGATGAGTGTCTCTCAGCGCCACGGCACGGTCACACCATCACACAGCGAGAGGTGGAGGAGAAGCATGCTGCAGAGACTGCTGAGGTCATTAACTCATACATCAACGTCTGTTTCTCAGATGAGGCGGCGCTGGGAGGAGCTGCTTCGGTCCACAGTTATTACTCAATAGAAAGACCTGGACATGAATCAAGCCAAGCGGGTGATATGTTCAGACAGGATAGGAGAGGCATGGGAAACCCACCTTCAACCCAAATGGATAGTAAATCCTCCTTAAGTGTACCATCTCACCATAAGCATAGCATACACAGTGGTATGCATGCTAGTGAGCAGTGGACATTTTCAATAACATTGATCCTGTACTGGTCCCACATAGGGTTAAGTGTAGTCAGTTAGTAAGGTCTCCTCTGCAGGGCACCTGGACAGACTGACAGTACATCCCGCCTCCTCTCTGATGGGTGACATCATGTTTCCTCTCAGAGTGACTGACAGACATTTTCTTCGCTCGCCAAGCGAGGAGTTTTTGTATGGAGGTCAATGAGGGAGTGTCAAATTTGGTTAACAAATAATTGACTGGCATATTTGCCAGGTGTGACTTACTTGATCTAATAGAAGTTTCGTAATGATTAGGTTGTTACAAGTGTACTGATATAAGTAGGACACGTGACATCCCGGCAACTTTGCGAAAACACACTATTTATCGGAGTTGTGCCTGGTCGTCACTAGTTACCACAGCCACAAAGTCATAAACCCCAACTATTTCTACAATTTCTCTTCTTAAAATGTGATTTTAAACCTAACCTTAAATTAATACCAAAAAAAAAAGAATGTTCTGTTTTCAGGACTTTTTACGACAGAGCCCATTTTGACTTTGTGGCTGTGGTAACTAGCAGAAACCGTTGTGCCTGTGGTGCCTGTACACGCGTATCTGCCTTCTCATTGGTTCTAATTATCCCACCTGATCTTGCCTTACTCCCGACTGCCTTCCATTTTTTCTCATTGTTAGAGCAGCCACTAGAGTATCTGGTCAATATAATGGATAGTCTGTGCCAGTCCTGGAACCAGTGCTTGACTTGGAATGAAATAGGTGCCGGTACTCATTTTGGGTGCCGGTACTGCTTACATTTAGGTGCCAAAGCTCCACAATACTTTTGAGCTAATATTCTATAAGAGGGACAGGAGCTCAAGCAGTAGAAAATTGAAGTTGCCGGTACTCAGCTCCGGTGAGCTCCTGTCCAAGTCAAGCACAGCCTGCAACACTGTCGCTCCCTCCCACTAACTTAATCCCATTCAATGATGTTTCACAATTCCATCTCTCAACCGTAATGTGATTTCTATTGATTTCCAAAGACTGTGTTACGTAAGGGTCAATTTGGGCCCAGAGTGGAAAATGGGAGCATGAGGAGAGAGGGATGATTGGCACGAGCCAGGGGTCGAAATATTGATACAGTTTCTGCACTGCTCACCTCTCTCCTAAATCAATATGATATTTACTGAGGAGTGCGGAGTGTGAGCTCTTGAACGAAGGAAAACATGTCTATTACATTTTTTTTTTATAATGAGAGTGGAGGAGAAAAAGAGAGGATTCAATTCCAATGTTTGTTCTGGGGGTTTTCTTTCATGTAACACAACAAAGATGAAAATAGGCATTTTATGTTTATAAAGGAAAAGACAACAAAGTTCTACCCATCATAAGACCTCTGTTTACACCAGCTATAATCTACCATCATGGCTTTACCATCTGACAGCTACCAATAGAGTTGATTCGGACATGTCCCAGCCTGCTGTCTGTGCATCCATGGAGATGGGGGTGATATTTGACCCCATGAGGACCCCTGGTCACAGGATGGTGGAGACAGATGGGTCACTACTGGACCTGGTTAATGTTTGGTCAGTCAGCAGCATTGGCGCTTGGTGTCCCCCGCTTACCCCGCCCCTACCCCCCTCTAAGAGCCAGAAACACCCCTCCACACCCTCACACTGACAGACATGTGCATTTGGCAAGATATGAAACCAGGCGAGTTTCTTTAATCCCTCAGTGGCACTGGGGGAGAGATAGAGGCTTAGACTGCCATAGGGAGCGATAATGACACAGGTTGCCAGAGGAAGGATGACATCAGTGTTCAACCTCTGCGTGTAGCACTGGGCGGGTGGGCACAGAGATGCCCGGAGGCTGTGGTGACACCGTGGTGGGGCATGGGTTGGCATCTTACCCGCAGGGCGGTGATGGTGGCTGGGTCTCGGATCCTCCCATCCTCGTCCTTCAGGTTGTAGCCCTCCGGTCTCTTGTCCCGCTCACTGATCTTCCACAGCTTCACTGTTTTATCTACAGGGCGGAGAGGAGGAGGGGAGAGAGGGATGAGTAAGGATAGGCTAAACGAAAGGTGTACTGTGCTGATCTGGCTTGGGGAGATAGCTAGCTGCGCTGAGGCGGGAAGGAGGGCGACTCAGTGGTGTGCGGCTCGATCTGCTGTGCTGCTACAGTATTGGAAGCTTGCCACTGCGGAGGGTTGGCATGGCATAAATAGATAGCAGATATATCAGCTGAGATCAATAGCCTCCAATTAACCTGATTAAAGCCTCCTGTTGCCAGCCCAGCTTGTTCCACTGATGTCCTCTGCCCTCATAGGAGTCTGTCTGCTGATGCAAGTTCCCCGTCTCATACATTTAGTGAAATGTGAAAGGAGGGGCACTGCAGTATTGTAAAGGTCAATGGAGTGACTGATGAATATGTGAATATGTAACTTGAGAAGAGCCACTTCCTGCCTCTTGTGGCACTTAACACGAAGACTTTTCCATAAAGCAGCTGCTTGGCTAAAATCAATAGGCTGTGTTATGCAACAGGTGATGTAATGGAGGTAATGGAACCATTAGCAAACACTAACATCGACAAGTGAGCAGTAAAATATGGCGATTTCCCTAAAACTGGCTGTGCGGCTTACCATTGGTGGAGAGGAGGAAGTAGGCAGCGTTCTGTTGAGGCAGCCAGCGGATCTTGTTGATCTTCTCCTCGATCTCCAGGCTCTTCAGGTAGTCAAACTCAGGCTCGTGGCTCTGGAAGGTGCTGTAAACATTGTACTCCCCTCTCCTGTGGGGCTGGTTCTTACTCTGAAACAACAAGGACAACGTTAGGAGTTTGTGGAAGAATAGGCAGATGTTCTGGGATTATTCAGCTATTCAGACATGCAAACGAAAAAAGGCCAGTGTTTGAAGTTTGACAATGAAATGAAGATAATGATATTGCGGGATGAGGATACAGAGGAGGGGTACATTGAACACAATTTGAGAGTAGGGATTCCTATTTGCATTGAATAGACAAAATGTAAGGAAACAGCAACCCAAGATTTTCACAGCAGCAGATGTGTCGATGGCCTGGTTTCTGCTTTCTAGATCAAGCATACATACGCACACTACCCAGGAACTACCCAGGAACAAACAAAACATGGGGACTGTAGTATGTTGAGCAGTCACCAAAATCCCTCTCCGGCATTATACGTGTTGACATAACTGCTGACATAGTACAGACCTTGTGCCTCCATAAGGTATTTTTGTTGAGTAGAACTATGAGAAATCAGGCAAAAGTGGGTTAAATCTATTGTAAGGCTGTCAGGATCTGTAGTAAGGGCCAGCGAGATAGCTCAATAACAGCCCAGCAGCCTCAGCTCAGCCAACATGGCAGGTCAGGTTTCACCTCAGGAAGCTTCAGTATCAATAGAGCCAAATCAGATGACCAAACAAGAGGGGAGGGTATTAATGGAAACAGATTTGCCCTCTGCGGGGGTGAAGACGGGAGGAAGCAAGAGGGGGGGGGGGGGGGGGGGGGGAGCGCCTCTGGTGTGAGGATTAGCGGATACTATGGAGCGCCTTGAAATCAGCTGGAAGGTGAAAAGACGCGGAGAAAGGGGGGGGGGGGGGGGGGGGGGGACTCATGCAGTCCCTGACGTTCATAATTTCTCACAGCCAGACAGAAGATTCAGACGCTGTCTAGTCCTTTCATCCAGCTTCCAAAGGAGACGGTAGGCCTCCCCGAGTGGCCCATAATCTTTCCATAATACCTCCTACAACCACTGAATAAACATTCACAGACCCTTAACACTTTCACTACTAGTACTACTGCTACTACTACTGCTGTTACAGCTACAACTACTACTACACAGTAACCCAGCGAATATAAGAGCTCAGACACAGCAATAGTGTTTGCTAGCCGAGAGTACTTAGCATCTCTGAACAGAGTGTCAGGCATCATTTGCGAACCGAGTGTACACCAATTTTACATGTAGAATCGGGTGAAGACAGTCAGATGTCAACAGTGGGTGGTCCCTGAAACACAGTGCGCGGAACGATCAGCAGACGAACGCTAGATCAACATTCGGTGCCATGCGTGCGAGCCTTTACTGTAACACGCTGGCACTGTTTCTTCCAGATCCAACCAACATCTAAACTGAGCAAAAAAAGACACGTCCTCTCACTGTCAACTGCGTTTACTTTGAGCAAACTTAACATGTGTAAATATTTGTATGAACATAACATGATTCAACAACTGAGACACAAACTGAACAAGTTCCACAGACATGTGACTAACAGAAATGGAATAGTGTGTGCCTGAACAAAGGGGGGGGGGGTCAAAATCAAAAGTAACAGTCAGTATCTGGTGTGGCCACCAGCTGCATTAAGTACTGCAGTGCATCCCCTCCTCATGGACTGCACCAGATGTGCCAGTTCTTGCTGTGAGATGTTACCCCACTCATCCACCAAGGCACCTGCAAGTTCCCGGACATTTCTGGGGGGAATGGCCCTAGCCCTCACCCTCCGATCCAACAGGTCCCAGACGTGCTCAATAGGATTGAGATCCGGGCTCTTCGCTGGCCATGGCAGAACGCTGACATTCCTGTCTTGCAGGAAATCACGCACAGAACAAGCAGTATGGCTGGTGGCATTGTCATGCTGGAGGGTCATGTCAGGATGAGCCTGCAGGAAGGGTACCACATGAGGGAGGAGGATGTCTTCCCTGTAACACACAGCGTTGAGATTGCCTGCAATGACAACAAGCTCAGTCCGATGATGCTGTGACACACCGCCCCAGACCATGACGGACCCTCCACCTTCAAATCAATCCCGCTCCAGAGTACAAGCCTCGGTGTAACGCTCATTCCTTCGATGATAAACGCGAATCCGACCATCATCCCAGGTGAGACAAAACCGCGACTCGTCAGTGAAGAGCACTTTTTGCCAGTCCTGTCTGGTCCAGTGACAGTGGGTTTGTGCCCATAGGCGACGTTGTTGCCGGTGATGTCTGGTGAGGACCTGCCTTACAACAGGCCTACGAGCCCTCAGTCCAGCCTCTCTCAGCCTATTGCGGACAGTCTGAGCACTGATGGAGGGATTGTGCGTTCCTGGTGTAACTCGGGCTGTTGTTGTTACCATACTGTACCTGTCCCACAGGTGTGATGTTCAGATGTACCAATCCTGTGCAGGTGTTGTTACACGTGGTCTGCCACGCGAGGACGATCAGCTGTCCGTCCTGTCTCCCTGTAGTGCTGTCTTAGGCGTCTCACAGTACGGACATTGCAATTTATTGCTCTGGCCACATCTGCAGTCCTCATGCCTCCTTGCAGCATGCTTAAGGCACATTCACGCAGATGAGCAGGGACCCTGGGCATCTTTATTTTGGTGTTTTTCAGAGTCAGTAGAAAGGCCTCTTTAGTGTCCTACATTTTCATAACTGTGACCTTAATTGCCTACCGTCTGTAAGCTGTTAGTGTCTTAACGACCGTTCCACAGGTGCATGTTCATTAATTGTTTATGGTTCATTGAACAAGCATGGGAAACAGTGTTTAAACCCTTTACAATGAAGATCTGTGAAGTTATTTGTATTCCTACGAATTATCTTTGAGAGACAGGGTCCTGAAAATAGGACGTTTATGAATGGTAATGCATGTGATGTTATTTCATTCAAGGTTCAATATGGGTTCATTCGATGCAGGTTTATGAGCTAGATGTCAAATGGTTAGTGACATAGTAAAACAGAGTGCCAGGATGTGAGAGACATGATGAGAATGGGGGTTTGTGCCGGTCTTACCTCCTGTTCTCTCTGGAACACCACTACTCTCCCTCCCTTGTCCCCCGTTGCCAGCAGCTCTCCAGTTGGGTTGAACTCAACCGTGGATATGATGTCAGCTGGAAGATAAGACACACAGAGAAACGTTACCTCACTGAGATACTCAATACAGTGATACAGTACATTACCCACCGACTGTATGCCTGAATGAGTCACGTTCTGTTTCCTTCACCTCATTGATAACCTTAAAATCTATTTTCAAGACCCAGCTATGTGAAATTAAATTGGTGAATGGCTTGAAATGCACTACATCACCAAAAGTATGTGGACACCTGCTCGTCAAACATCTCATTCCAAAATCATGGGCATTAATATGGAGTTGGTCCCACCTTTGCTGCTATAACAGCCTCCACTCTTCTGGGAAGGCTTTCCACTAGATATTGGAACATTGCTGCAGGGACTTGCTTCCATTCAGCAACAAGAGCATTAGTGAGGTTGGGTACTGATGTTGGGCGATTAGGCGTGGCTTGCAGTCGGCTTTCCAATTCATCCCAAAGGTGTTTGATTGGGGTTGAGGTCAGCGCTCTGTGCAGGCTAGTCAAGTTCTTCCACACTGATCTCAACAAACTATTTCTGTATGGACAGTGCTTTGTGCACGAGGCATTGTCATGCTGAAACAGGATTCCGCAAACTGTTGCTACAAATTTGGAAGCACAGAATTGTCTAGAATGTCATTGTAAGCTGTAGCGTTAAGATTTCCCTTCACTGTAACTAAGGGGCCTAGCCTGAACCATGAAAAACCGCCCAGATTCGTCTGTTGGACTGCCAGATGGTGAAGCATGATTCATCACTCCAGAGAACACGTTTCCACTGCTCTAGAGTCCAATGTCGAGCTTTGCACCACTCAAGCCGCCGCTTGAAGTTGCGCATGGTGATCTTGGGCTTGTGTGCGGCTGCTCGGCCATGGAAACCCATTTCATGAAGCTCCTGACGAACAGTTCTTGTGCTGACCTTGCTTCCAGAGGCAGTTTGGAACTCGGTAGTGAGTGTTGCATCCGAGGACAGACGATTTTTACGTGCTATGAGCTTCAGCGGTCCCGTTCTGTAAGCTTGTGAGGCCTACCACTTCGCGGCTGAGCCATTGTTGCTCCTAGACATTTCCACTTCACAATAACAGCACAGAGTTGACCGGCAGCTCTAGCAGGGCAGAAATTTTACAAACTGATATGTTGGAAACGTGGCATCCTATGACGGTGCCACGTTGAAAGTCACTGATTTCTTCAGTAAGGCCATTCTACTGCCAATGTTTGTCTATGGAAATTGCATGGCTGTGTGCTTGACTTTATACACCTGTCAGCAATGGGTGTGACTGAAATTGCCGAATCCACTAATTTGAAGGGGTGTCCACATACTTTTGTATATACTGTCTAGTGTAGGCGGGTCAAGAGGCAGAGTTAGAAAACGTAACCTTGATTCTTAAATGCATTCAAGCGGTCTATTTCCACGCCCCTGCAGTTGATGTGCTCCTCAAGTCTTTGAAGGCCTGCTCTCTCCGAGGCAGAAAGGCCTGCTCAGATAGCGTGTCCATGGATCGGATCAATTATGTGTGCCACTAGCTCATCTCAGGGCCGATGAAAGGCCTGGGCCACCACTACAACAACAGCCTGGGCCACTCACAATGCTACAGCCCCCTCGCTAGGCTAGCTCCATCAGTAGCACCCCCCTGCCCCTTGCCCCCACACTGTCTGTCACCACCCCATTCATATGCAAAACCCTCTCACACATCTCCCCGACACACACGCCAGATCTCTACAATAACACGGTATGGTGGACCTGGAGAATTACAGCCTGCTGCTTCTCTCTGTGGCAGGGAAGCCTCCGCAATGTGTCTCCACAACTCAATCACATCAGATCAGATACAAATGACATTTCTGGTCCACCCGTCGCACACTCGGAACACTCCATTCTGTGGTTGACAGTGAAATTGCATTACAAAAGAGCCACCCCCACACCCTCTTCCCACAATATCAAAGATGGTAGATAGATGCTCACACTCATGTTCATATATAGAGATGGAAGACCAATGTCTGTCTTAACAGACCCCAACAGGGTGGCCAGGCATCCAACCGTAGACGATGGTACAGAATTACTGTTACTCTGAGAAACATACACAAACTACACCTAGGACAACACAAACGTCTCACTTAGCAGCATCACTGTAGGTGGTGCGCCAATCAAGATAACCCGTCTGCATTCCAGGGGCTTAGAGAAATGGCAAAGGAAGCTGCCATTGTTGGCTGTCTTGCGGTGTGATGAGGACTATCTAACCCACACAGCCACAGAGGAAAGTAGGGCAATCGGGGATGTTTAATTAAAGCGACCCCTCACTAGGGAGCGTTGAAGAACTGCGACACCACCATGGAACTTAGGGAACGAATGCTCTCCCCTCTGTCTGTCTGTGTAAACAGCCTGCCGTATCAGTGCCACCGCAGCGCCAATACAGCTCACTGTTCGCATTAACAGCCTCTCAAGTGTCTCATACTCCACGCCCCGCTCTTGACTCGACCGTACAATTTGGCAACCTCGAAGAAGACAAAGAGCCTGTATTGCTGTCTATGTGCGCTGGGTGTTTATGTATGCTGCAGCAGTAAGCTCTGCCCTGCCCTGCCCTGCCAGCCAGCGGAGGGGATTTGCTTCTAAATGGAGGATCTGTGTGTCTATTATGCATAACTATCCTCAGCCCAAACACACAGTCTATCCAAGGCGGGCGAGTATCCTCTCCGTCTCGGTCTCCTTATCTAACCCTGTAGGTTCCCTTCTGCCCACGTCACACACAACACAAATGACATGACACACCTGGCTACCTCACATGACCTGTCGACTGAACGCACCAAACATTGATTGAGCTCAGGACATCCAGAACTGAGATGTATCAAGTAGAATATCTATCTCGAGCTGATTCTAGCAGTGTGAGGTTAAGAGAATTCAACTGGCATGCCTAGAATGGAAATAGTTTGTTTTCATCTGAAAAACAAAGGAGTCGATCATGAGTTTTCCCCTCAAGCAGATTGTGGTCGATTGATTCCTACCTTTGACACATCTTCCCTGGTCTTCCTCTAGCAGATGCATCTGTTTTAGAGGCTGTGCCTGGGTACACTGTTGCTATGCAATCCTCTCAGAGATACGGGTGCATGCTCTGCCAGGTGGGCTGTGGCTTGCTCTCTCATTCGCAGGTATATTTGTATTGTTCGAAACTCTCTTCAGACCTGAAGAGATGAGTCCCTCGCACACATACACACTCCCACACACTCGCGAACAGAGTGCTTTTACCGACAACGCTCGGTCCGGATTTGAATAATTAACATTAAACCAAGCAAACAAACAAGACCAGGCTTTTAAATAATTATATTTTGTTCCCAGGAGAAGCATGTCAGAAATAGAGAGGGATAGAACGAGAAAGAGATGGAATGAAAGGAAAAGAGATAGATGTGGGTTTTTTGTGTGATTAAAAGAGAGAGAGAGCGAGAGAGAGAGAGAGAGAAACAGGGAAGGGAGTATGGAGCGATTTCAGTGCCAACATACATTTTATTTGAATTCCATCATTTTGAATTTTAATTGAATCTTTTTGAAATTGTAATGCTGAACTTGTAAACTGAACTTGTATTTCCTGATTTGAAACTGAATTGAATGGATATTACAGTCGGCTTTAACATTTAATTTCCATTTAATTGAATATTCAAGCTCAATATTTATATATTCATTTTCAATATGATAGATATTGCATTAATTGTCTGTGCATCAAGTTAACAAACTATAATTTCAAGTTTATCAAAGTTTCATATATTCAACTTCTCAGACACATTCAGATTCAGTTTTCCAATTCAGTTCTCTAAATTCAGATTCAAAACCAGAGACAACATCCTGGTACTTTGCCAGCCAGGAAAAGTGGAAGAGAACTGATAGAATCCAAAGCTCACTGTGGTAAACAGAAACTTCTGGCGGTTTCTGAAAACAATTCGGCCCATTTGGCCCTAACATTTTAACCGTTTTGGCTATGAGCTACTATGAGCCCATTCCTGAAAGCTAAGACTCTCTGAAGCCTGGAAGTGGGTGTTTCACTCTATGATGATCACATGCTGCGTTAGAAGGGAGTGTCACAAAATGTGCCCCACATAAGAATATACAGTTGAAGTCAGAAGTTTACATACACGTTAGCCAAATACATTTAAACTCAGTTTTTCACAATTCCTGACATTTAATCCTAGTAAAAATTCCCTGTCTTAGGTCAGTTAGGATCACCACTTTATTTTAAGAATGTGAAATGTCAGAATAATAGTAGAGAGAATGATTTATATCAGCTTTTATTTATTTCATCACATTCCCAGTGGGTCAGAAGTTTTACATACACTCAAATAGTATTTGCCAGCATTGCCTTTAAATTGTTTAACTTGGGTCAAACATTTCGGGTAGCCTTCCACAAGCTTCCCACGATAAGTTGGGTGAATTTTGGCCCATTCCTCCTGATAGAGCTGGTGTAACTGAGTCAGGTTTGTAGGCCTCCTTGCTCGCAAACGCTTTTTCAGTTCTGCCCACAAATTTTTTGTAGGATTGAGGTCAGGGCTTTGTGATGGCCACTCCAATACCTTGACTTTGTTGTCCTAAAGCTATTTTGCCACAACTTTGGAAGTATGCTTGGGGTCATTGTCCATTTGGAAGACCCATTTGCGACCAAGCTTGAAACTTCCTGACTGATGTCTTGAGATGTTGCTTCAATATATCCACATTATTTTCCCCCCTCATGATGCCATCTATTTTGTGAAGTGCGCCAGTCCCTCCTGCAGCAAAGCACCCCCACAACATGATGCTGCCACCCCCGTGTTTCACGGTTGGGATGGTGCTCTTCAGCTTGCAAGCCTCCCCCTTTTCCTCCAAACATAACGATGGGCACTATGGCCAAACAGTTCTAATTTTGTTTCATCAGACCAGAGGACATTTCTCCAAAAAGTACGATATTTGTCCCCATATGCAGTTGCAAACCGTAGTATGGCTTTTTTATGTCCTCCAGCATCATCACAATTTCCTTTGCTGTTGTTCTGGGATTGATTTGTACTTTTTGCACCAAAGTACGTTCATCTCTAGGAGACAGAACGCGTCTCCTTCCTGAGCAGTATGACGGCTGTGTGGTCCCATCGTGTTTATACTTGCGTACTATTGTTTGTACAGATGAACGTGGTACCTTCAGGTGTTTGGAAATTGCTCCCAAGGATGAACCAGACTTGTGGAGGTCTACCATTTTTTTTCTGGGGTCTTGACTGATTTCTTCAGATTTTCCCATGATGTCAAGCAAAGAGGCACTGAGTTTGAAGGTAGGCCTTGAAATACATCCACAGGTACACCTCCAATTGACTCAAATTATGTCAATTAGCCTATCAGAAGCTTCTAAAGCCATGACATCATTTTCTGGAATTTTTTCAAGCTGTTTAAAGGCACAGTATGTAAACTTCTGACCCACTGGAATTATGATACAGTGAATTATATGTGAAATAATCTGTCTGTAAACAATTGTTGGAAAAATGACTTGTGTCATGCACAAGGTAGATGTCCTAACCAACTTGCCAAAACTAAAGTCTGTTAACAAGACATTTGGGGAGTGGTTGAAAAACAAGTTTTAATGACTCCAACCTAAGTGTATGTAAACTCCCAACTTCAACTGTTGTTGAAATGCCTTGTCATAGAATCCAAAGCCCACTGTGGTAAACAAAAACCATTGTAAAGGACTTCTAAGGATAGCCTTTCCACCCCCCAATTTAATCTTGCTCTTGTGACTGACTGGGTTTGAACCAGGTCTGCTGCATGTCACAAGACTGTGTTAGTCCACTTAGCTAAAGTCTATAGGGATAAGTTCAGGAAGTTCACGTAAAGGACGACACACTGCTTGATTAAGGAGTACCGCTTCCCTCTGATTCAGGGAAGCCAACTGACATTTACTCCTGAGGTGCTGACTTGCTGCACCCTCGATAACTTCTGTGATTATTATTATTTGACCATGCTGGTCATTTATGAACATTTGAACATCTTGGCCATGTTCTGTTATAATCTCTACCCGGCACAGCCAGAAGAGGACTGGCCACGCCTCATAGCCTGGTTCCTCTCTAGGTTTCTTCCTGGGTTTTGGCCTTTCTAGGGAGTTTTTCCTAGCCACCATGCTTCTACACCTGCATTGCTTGCTGTTTGGGGTTTTAGGCTGGGTTTCTGTACAGCACTTCGAGATATTAGCTGATGTACGAAGGGCTATATAAAATACATTTGATTTGATTTGATTCAGCTCGTACCGAGACTCAAACTCAGGACCTCTTCCTCGCAAACACATTGGACTGCCCTCCTGAAGCATTCCAATCCACTGCTCTATTGAAAAAATGCCTTCTTCAATTGCGCAAGGAGCAACACTTCAGGCTGATGAGCAATGTTCCCTGTAAGCTATGCGCTAGCACGCAGCTCCCCCGGGACTGCCGCACAAAAGAAATATCAGCCAGCACAGAGAAGCACGAGATTGAACTTCACTCAACTTCTAGTTTTCCCCTTTAGTTAACACGATCAACGTTTCCCTTTACTGTGGGAATTGCCAATATTAGCCACTAATATAGATGTTTGGTCAACAGGGGGGTGGGGAGTTTTTGCCCGCACTGCAGACGCGGCTATATCGGTCCGGCTAATACAGGACTATTAAAACCCCAGTGCACTACTTTTGTGAAAAAATATTTTTTCCAACAACAAAAAAATACATATTTATTCAGATTTTTCAGGGGGTTCTCCAGCAACCTCAGCACCCTTACTTCCCGTGGCTGTGGTAGATGCGCTTGTTTTGAGATCAAAGCGAGAGCTGCATTAAGCCACGTGTGCACATTTGTTAATGTTCTTCGCTAGTAAGTGAGTTATTAGCCCAGTTATAGCTAATTTCTAGTCAGCAATGGGGGAATAGTTGCTTCCTACAAGAGTACAAAACGTGTGCATTTCTAGCCATCATTGAAAAGCGAGTCAGGTAATGATATTTTTTTCTGTCTTAAAGGGGCAGTGTTGTATTTTGAGACAGGCTTGAATAAGCTAAGTAGCCAATATGCAGAAGGTAGCATAATTTGTCTAATTCTCTGTAATAATGGTATGGGAATAATAATTAACTTTATTTTGTAAAGTGGTTTCTTGCATAAACAACACATTTCAAGTCACCTCCTTGTCTGAAGGACAAGTGGATAAACAAGTTAATGTCAAGCCCTGCATATTTTTTCCAAAAGTCTCACGGAATGTAGGACTACATTGAACACCACACATTAGCTGCTACTGTAGGCTTAATGATAGAACAGCTATTTCCATGTTAAAATGTTATGGGATGCATTTTCTCCATTGATTTTGATGGTAGGTCACTCTGGTAGGCCTACATTATGATCAAATAGACACAGTAGTTGTCTACTGTTAAAACTGTATCGTAAAGCGGGTACAGCCTCAGTGTTCACAGTCAACGCGTGCCAGAAGATGCACGTCATTTTCACAACGTTCAAGTTTGCGCTCAGCAGACCAGACATTTGCTCAGTGCCTAAAGAAAGGGAACATTAGCTGATGAGTGAGTTTCAAAGATCCCCATCTGCGACATTCACCCCTTTAGCTCTCTCCACAGCAACCCCAGCGATTGTACCAGTGCAACTGTAGATTCGAGTCCAGTTGCACCATTGTAAAGGACGCCACGCTGCCTGCTTAGCGAGTACCGCTTCCCAGCGGTTCAGCACATATGGAGATTCGAACTCAGGACTTCTGCCTCAAAAACACACATGACCTCCCTCCTGAAGCATCCCGACCCATCGTGCTATTAAAAAAGGCCTTCTTCAAATACGCAAGGGGCGACACTTCAGGCTGAGGAGTGAGTTTCACAGGTCCCCATCTGCTAAACTAATACAAGTCTTCAAGATCCAGCAAGTTTAGGTGTTCAATGCTTATGTGATGAGAACCTACCCTGAGACCTGAAGACGTGCTAGTTTGACAAGTGTTAGACATCAGGCAGGGGCGGACTGGCCATGTGGAATTTCTGGCAAATGCCAGATGGGCTGGTCCATTTTTAGCCCAGTGGGCCTGTCAAACCTGTTTTGTTTTTTTGCACAAAATTGTAATAGTTGGGGCCTCAAGGGAAATAATGGGCCATTGTGGGGGCCTGGAGGAAAAGAATGGGCCGGCGAAGGGGCCTTGAAATAAGAATGGGCTGGTGTGTTTGAAATGCCAGGGCCGATTTTTGGTCCCAGTCGGCCTCTGGTCTCATGTCTCCGGCAAGGGTAGTAATTATAAAGTTAACATGTGACTGACTGGGTTAAGACTGTGTTAGCCTGTTGCGCTAAATGCCTAGACATTGGTCCTGTGACTTGGAGGAGGAGGAGGTCTCTTCAAGGAGGAGGTCAAAGGAGGGTGAAGTGTATTAAATTAGGTGCACAGATTCTTCTGCTTCTGTTTGCCACAGAAAGTGTTGTTGTGCAGTAGGCTTGATTTCGAACCCAGTCTGTTATATTGGTGCCGTGATCTCTGAGTATGAGGTCCAAGGGGGGTGAAATGTAACCGAGGTGGTTCGATGAACCTTATTGGAGACTTGAAGACTTGTGTTAGCTTCCTGAACTAATGCCTATGTGCTAATCTAAGAGGTCCAACAGCCTTGTGACATTCAGGAGACCTGGTTCGAACCCAGTCAGTCACAAGAGCAAGATTAAATAGGGGGTGGAAAGGCTATCCTTAGAAGGGCTATGACAGGGCTAGTCTGAAAAGTTGGCTAGGAGATAGAAACTATATTCTTATGGGGGCCAAATTGCGGTTTTTGTGACACTCCTAACGGAGCCTGTGATCATCACACATGGGAACAGAAAGCAAATGAATGCTCCAGAGAGTCTTAGCTTTTGGGAATGGGGTCATAATAGCTTATAGCTAAAGTGGTTCAAACAATAAAGCCAAATCCATAGTAGGAAAATAAATTCAACATGCCACATTGGCTTCAGGAACCAGCAGAAGCTTCTGTTGACCACTGAGAGAGTTTGATTCTATCTGTTCTCCTCTACCTTTCCTGGCTGGCAAAGTACCAGGAACGTGGTCTCCGGTTTTGAATCTGAATTTAGAGAACTGAATCTGAATGCATCTGAGGAATGAAATATATTAAACTTTGATGAACTTGAATTGATGGTTCGTAAACTTGATACACAGACCATGAATGCAATATCTACCGTATTTAAGCTGAATATACAAATATTGAATTTGAATTCAATTGAAATTGTATTTTAACTCGTAATGCAATATTCATTCAGTTCAGTTTCAAATCATGAAATACAAGTTCAATTTATCAATTCAATGATTCAATTTGTGAATTAAACATAAAAAAATATTACATTCAAATATCCTAATACAAATTAAAAAATTAAAAAATTAAAATACAATTTCTGTTGGCACTGAAATCGCTCCACAAGGGAGGGAGAGTGAAAGAGAGAGAGAGGAAAAAAAGAGGGGGAGTGAAAAAGAAAAAGGCTGGGTTGTTATATTTTTTACCCTAGTGCACCTCCATGTTGTCTGTGTGTGTTGGGGGAATTGGAGGTTTCCATGACGACCCCCTCCTAGACTAGCAGGGGCTGTATGAGGAGCATAGGCTGGGAGGACTTTGTTCTTAGGCTTTGAACTGGCAACAGCGCACTGCATCTTCACTGCTGCTTCATAATCATATACACTAAAACTTCCCCTCCCCTTCCACATACATATAGTACATACATATAGAAAATACTGCAGTATGGAATGAGATGTTGTCAGCAGTGCTCAAAATCCAAAATTAGATTCGGTGTGTTATAGATGATCATCAGACAGCTTGATGAGACAACAGATTGACAGCTGAACGACCTTGTTAACTTTCCTATTTGTGTGTTACATAACGGGCCTCATTTGTGAATTGTGTTGGATCCAATAGGCTTAATGAGACAGGAGAGAACAAAGTGTTTATCCACGCGTAAGCGGTCAGTGGCTCTCCTGTCCTGGCTAGCCCTGTCTGTCTCTATCTTGTCTGTCTCTATCCTGTCTGTCTCTTTCTAATCGGTCTCTATACATCCTGTCTGTCTCTATCCTGTCCTGTCTCTGATGTTAAGGACATCCATACTGCTGACAGGTTGGCCACATACTGTAACGTACATCTCTCTTCATCACACTATAACTCTGCATCCCAAATGGCACCCTATTCCCTACATTCGAAAGAAAGAATGGTGCCAGAGGGAATGGCTGCCGTTTTAAGGGCTTCTAACCAATTGTGATATTTTGCATGCAATCACTGGATGAGCGCCATTAGAGACTATCCTACCAACGGGACATTAAAAACGGTAATATCTTATTTTTCACAGAGTCGTGACTGAACAACAACACGAGTCATATACAGTTGGCTGGGTTTTCCGTGCATCGGCAGGACAGAACAGCTACGTCCGGTAAGACGAGGGGTGGGGGTGTGTGTCTATTTGTCAATAACAGCTGGTGCACGATGTCTAATACTTAGGTAGTCTCGAGGTATTGCTTCCCTGAGGTAGAGTACCTCATGATATAAACCGTAGACCACACTATCTACCAAGAGTTTTCATCTATATTTTTTGTAGCCGTCTATTTACCGCCACAAATCAAAGCTGGCACTAAGACCGCACTCAACGAGCTGTATAAGGCCATAAGCAAACAAGAAAATACTCATCCAGAAGCGCTGCTCCTAATGGCCGGGGACTTTAATGCAGGCAAACTTAAATACGTTTTACCTCATTTCTACCAGTATGTCACATGTGCAACCAGAGAAAAAAAAACTCTAGACCACCTTTACTCCACACACAGAGACACGTACAAAGCTCTCCCTCGCCATCCATTTGGCAAATCTGACTATAATTCCATCCTCCTGATTCCTGCTTACAAGCAAAAATTAAAGCAGGAAGTACCAGTGACTCGCTCAATACGGAAGTGGTCAGATGACGCGGATGCTACGCTACAGGACTGTTTTGCTAGCACAGACTGGAATATGTTCCGGGATTCATCCAATGGCATTGAGGAGTATACCACCTCAGTCACCGGCTTCATCAATAACTGCATCGACAACGTTGTCCCCACAGTGACTGTACGTACATATCCCAACCAGAAGCCATGGATTACAGGCAACATCCGCACCAAGCTAAATGCTAGAGCAGCTGCTTTCAAGGAGTGGGACACTAATCCGGATGCTTATAAGAAATCCCGTTATGCCCTCAGACGAACCATCAAACAGGCAAAGCGTCAATACAGGACTAAGATTGAATCCTACTACACCGGCTCTGACGCTCGTCGGATGTGGCAGGGCTAGCAAACTAATACGGACTACAAAGAGAAACCCAGCCATGAGCTGCCCAGTGACACGAGCCTACCAGATGGGCTAAATGTCTTTTATGCTCGTTTCGAGGCAAGCAACACTGAAGCATGCATGAGAGCACCAGCTGTTCCGGAAGACTGTGTGATCACGCTCTCCGTAGCCAATGTGAACAAGACCTTTAAAAAGGTCAACATTCACAAGGCCACAGGGCCAGATGGATTACCAGGACATGTACTCAGAGCATGCGCGGACCAACTGGCAAATGTCTTCACTGACATTTTCAACCTCTCTCTGACCGAGTCTGTAATATCTACATATTTCAATCAGACCACCATAGTCCCTGTGCCCAAGAAAGCGAAGGTAATCTGCCTAAATGACTACCGCCTCGTAGCACTCACGTTGGTATCTCAATCTCAATCGCACTCCACTCTGCCCTTTCCTACCTGGACAAAAGGAACACCTGTGAGAATGCTGTTCATTGACTACAGCTTGGTGTTCAACACCATAGTGTTGAAAAAAAGCTCATCATTAAAATCATTAAAAAAATAAAAATCAAAGCTCATCATTAAGCTAAGGACCCTGGGACTAAACACTTCCCTCTGCAACTGGATCCTGGACTTTCTGACGGGCTGCCCCCAGGTGGTAAGGGTAGTCAACAACACATCTGCCACGCTTATCCTCAACACGGGTTCCCCTCAGGGGTGCGTGCTTAGGCCCCTCCTGTACTCCCTGTTCACCCACTACTGCGTGGCCAAGCACGACTCCAACACCATCATTAAGTTTTCTGACGACACAACAGTGGTAGGCCTGATCACCGACAACAATGAGACAGCCTATTGGGAGGAGGTCAAAGCCCGACAGTGTGGTACTAGGACAACAACCTCTCCCTCAACGTGAGCAAGACAAAGGAGATGATTGTGGACTACAGGAAAATGAGGGCCCCCATTCACATCGACGGGGCTGTAGTGGAGCGGGTCGATAGATTAAAGTTCCTTGGTGTCCACATCACCAAAAAACTATCATGGTCTAAACACACCAAGAAAATTGTGAAGAGGGCGCGACTACGCCTTTTCCCCCTCAGGAGACTGAAAAGATTTGGCATAGGTCCCCAGATCCTCAAAGTGTTATACAGTTGCACCATCGAGAGCATCCTGACCAGTTGCATCACCGCCTGGTATGGCAACTGCTCGGCATCTGACCGTAAGGCGCTACAGAGGGTAGTGAACACAGCCCAGTAAATCACTGGGGCCAAGCTTGCTGACATCCAGGACCTATATACTAGGCAGTGTCTAGGTCCAAAAGTCTAGGTCCAAAAGGCTTCTTAACAGCTTCTACCCCCAAGCTATAAGACTGCTGAACAATTCATCAAATGGCCACCTGGACTATTTGCATTGACATCCCCCCTTGTTTTTACACTGCTGCTATTCACTGTTTATTATCTATGCATAGTCACTTTACCCCAACCTATATGTACAAATTACCTCGACTAACCTGTACCACGCACATTGACTCGGTACAGGTACCCCCTGAATATAGCCTCGTTATTGTTATTTTATTGTGTTACTTTTTTATTTACATATTTTACTTTAGTTTATTTATTAAATATAATAAGTAAGCATTTCACGGTTAGGTTTATACTTGTTGTATTCGGCGCATGTGACAAATAAAATTAGACTTGATTTGAGCCCTATTGCAGTATAGATATAGGGAATAGGGTGCCATTTAGTAGGCACTATAGCACACACACACACACACACACACACAAGGCTGATGTGTTTGTCCAGTAACCAGGAGAACTCATGGCTCATGTCATGGCCCTAAGCTAACAATGGTGACACTTGGCAGACAGACAGAAAGACATGGGCCCAAGCTGTGTCGCAGCCTTGCAGCCATCGCATAGGGGAACTATTGTGTCCCGAGCTAAAGGGGGTTCTTTCAGCTTGTCCTGAGACATTTGGTCCTGGCTCTTCATCCCCAGCTCCTCTCTATGTCTGTATGGACACTTAGTGGTTGGTCTCTCAGCACCATTACTCCCTTGCTTCAATGGAACAGAATATGAGTATATCAGATTGTACCTAGCACACCATGCACACCATGCTTTTAGCACAGATAACATAGAATATTTCTCCAGTCTGATTTATAAGAGGAGGTGGCAGCGAGAGCGTATGACCCACTTGGTCACAGATGTATTACCTCAGTGGTGTTAGAACACACTGTCCTACAGACAAAGATAAAAACAAGCACACACACCAACCCAGACACCACACTGCCATACACACACACACCTAGTGCGTCAGAACGGAGCACCATGCTCAATGCATTGATCAGGCGCCATGATGAAGAGGCGTATTGGAGAACACAAAGCAGAGCAGAGCCGGCGGAGGGGAGGGGAGGGGAGGGGGGGGGGGTTGGTACAGGGGCAGGAATAATTACATCTAAATCATATTCACAATCCACATGGAAACAGAATTCCAAATCATCTCTCCGAGATGAGAAACATGCTGACCTAATTAGGCCCCAGGAGTATCCAATTTTCAGACTCCTTTTCCCAGCGTTTTCTTTCCTTATCATCAGACGAGAACATGGTGGGAGAATTCCACCAACAAAGATGAAAGATTCAGAGGGAATGATGCGCCAGAGGGTGAAGTGTTATCTTCTTTTAATAACAACCAAGCTCTATCTTGCTTCTTCATAGTGGACAGGGTGTAGCCAAACACAGAATACACCCACCGTTTGTCCTGTGAAGTAAAATAAGAACAATAGATATGAAATCAAATTCGAAATTGGTTTTCAATCAGTATACATGGTGTGGTGTGTATGCTCCATACATGTATTGCTGTGAGCATTTTTCACATTCACCGTCTGTTCAAACAGAAGATCAGAATACATTTCTCTTGCTCCCTGTGTGTGTGTGTGCGTGCGTGCGTGCGTGCGTGCGTGCGTGCGTGCGTGCGTGCGTGCGTGCGTGCGTGCGTGCGTGCGTGCGTCAGTCAATCGGACACCAGTGTGAATTGATGGCTGATATCTTGTCAGACAGAGTGTGACTTCAAAGGCGGATTCCATTTTTCCATGATTAACCCATTAGAAGGGCGTGTGTGTTCAGAAAGGGAGACCTCATTACTGTAGCTGCTCTGAACAGAGAGAGGCTCTGCTGCTTTGTTCTCTGATCATACCCTGACAGACAGAGGACAAAAAAAAACACACACTAGCACAATAAGAAAGCACCAGACAGGTCGTCTGCATACCGCGTACAGACAACGGCACGGAACCTTCCAGACTAAAATCTGGTCGCCTGTATCGAACATGAGCGATGTCATAGTTCTCCAAAGGCTGACGCTCCACGTTGATATTTAATTGGAAAGTATATCTCAGAAATAGCGGAGAAAATAGACAAAACAGTGTTGATAAGAGACTGGACTGAGAGGAGTGAGGAGTCCTGTTCTGAACAGGCCTTCATCCGGACATCTCAGTGATGCTTTGATCACTGGTCAGGTTTGAACACCTGACTACGTGGCACTCTGTGCTGAGTGGATTCGTCAAAGGCCTGTCTGTTCTGTAAGGCTCGGGATTTCGATTCTCTCTATAACGCAGGCTCGATGATGCTGGCCGTCGAGTCAGATGGAGAGAGAGAGAGAGAATAAATCACAAAGCCAGTGGGGCTTTCAAACGCTGGGGGTCAGGGGTCGAGGTGCTGCATGAGAGCCCAGCCGCCCTGATAACACAAATCCATCTTGTGTAATAATGTCAGCGCGACACTGTGGAAGGGGACAAGAGCTGAGTTTATCACTGCTCCCCATCCATCCATTTCACGCACATCTACACATCTGGACACACACACACACGCTCACCTATAATATTCAACCCGTGCCGTGGAATGAGTATCGGAGGTGCCATGGTGGGGCGCCCTCGCTCCTGCAGCCTAGTGCTGATTGCAATGGAGATTGGATCCCTGAGTCTACCTCCAACGCACATATCAGCCCCAGACGAAAGGCTAAAATTAGAATAGAGAAGATGCAGATAGCGGTCGATTCAGACGTAGGACACTGAGATTGAGGTGCAGAGGGCAGCAGGGCCGACACCGGAGAAGGATGAGTTTTTTAAAATTATTATTAAAACCAGGAGTCAAATGTTTCATCTCAATGTGCTGGAGGGCACAGAGGCACTGTGTCCTCTCTGTGACAAAGGTATTACCAACCAGGACTAAACAAGCATCAGTAAACAATGTGCCTGACACCCCCGGCCACTGTATAACACATTTTGCATTGTTCCCTTTCTCAGACATTGCATTGTTTGTTTGTTTGATCCAAAACAATGCTAATGTGGGCCTATGTGTTGTGTACATTGTGCAAGAGTAAGCAGGGAACATACCTATGTACCTATGCTTGTATAACGAGGAAACAAATAAACACTGACCGTACAATCAGCTTTAGTCAAGAACCAGACAGGCTAGTGAGCAGTTAACAAGCTCTCAAGAGAACAGTAAGTAACATAGACAGAGAGCAGACTCGAGACAGGTCCTAACCCTACACTGTCCAGTACCAGAGCTCAGACAGACTACATGCTTTGAAGTTCTTGTGTTACATGGTTGGGATGGACCCACAAACATCTGTAGCTCTGCCCAGAAACAGTTGTATAAGCGGAGTTCCAGGTAGTATCAGAGAAAGAGGAAGAGAGAGAGAGACAGAGAGAGAGAGGCAGAGTGAGAGAGACAGAGGCAGAGCGAGGCAGAGAGAGAGAGATAGAGACAGAGAGAGAGAGAGAGAGAGAGAGGCAGAGCGAGAGAGAGAGGCAGAGCGAGAGAGAGAGAGAGACAGAGCGAGAGAGAGAGAGAGAGAGAGAGACAGAGCGAGAGAGAGAGGCAGAGCGAGAGAGACAGAGACGCAGCAGCTTGCTGGCTTTAATGCATTGCTAAACAACACCTGCGTGGGGCCAGAGATTAGCAGGCTGAGTCTGTGCTGCTGAATTACGTGTCTAAAGGATTGACTTCAGGATAAACTGCACCTATCAGGAATGGCCCCCATTTCCTGTGAAACAAACACACTGTGAACTCACTGCACTGGTCTCACCTTAAAGTCTAGATTCAAAGAAATGCAACGATGCAAATAGCCACGCAACGGAGCACCTCAACGTACGAGCAAAGTAATCACAGTGTCAACAACATACACGTATTCAAATAAACCAAATCAACATTGCAGTCTTGACACATCGGTCGTGTATCTTTTCCAAGTGAAACATGGCGGTAAATCTACTCAATCAGCTGTTCTTAGAAGTCCGCTGGAATGTTTCCTAACGGAAGGGTCTAGGGCATTGGGGTCATTGGGGAGTTTCCCATCCTTCCTTCCCTACATGCTGGAAGGCTAAGTTGACCCACAGCACTAAGTGGCTTAGACAGGCCTGATAATCCTATGTTGTGCCCCTGGCGTCCACACACAGCCATAAATCCCTCTGAAAAATCTATTTGCAGCAATCTGCTCACTGTTCAAAATCGTGCCCCCCACCCCACCCCACCTCACCCGATAACAACAAACTAATACATCATAACATACCGAGCCTCACTGACATGGTCAGAATGGTTTATGTGGCACTGGCTCATCAGGAAACATGGAGTCATCTGCAGGAGAGCAGATTGCACTGCACCTAAAGCGTTGCCCCAAGTCCATGACCAGATCACAGAAGCTAGAGAGAGAGAGAGAGATATCTGAGGAGGCCTGGTCCTGAGGTGACGACTGGCACACACTGTGTCTCTCTGATTGGCTGGATCACACACTGCTCTGTCATCTCACCACGAACACCAGCAGCTCCCTCAGAGCATGACATCATCACATGACAGGGTCTGCTTTCAAGGTAGGACCTGAGGCCAGTTTGGTCATTTGCCCGCACGCACACACACACACCCTTCACGGCCATTAACAGAGGGCCCCTGCAGTGTGCCGTTCTGTCTGTTCTGTTCAGTGCCTCTCATTAGGTGTGTATAGAGGTTGGCTCAGGGCATGTGTTCATTCCCAGCCCAATTCCATTTGAAGATCAGCAATTCGAGACCATAACTAGGCCTACATAATTTAATCTACATCCTCCCAACGATTTCAATAAAATTCAGATCCAAAGGCTGATCTTAAAATATCATCAGAGATTTCATGCAGCCACCTCCTGGTGTTGTTGTGTGAAAGGCCAGAGGCAGGTGGTCATTAGAATATGCCCCGAAACCTATCACTCCACCCTCATGCCCATGCAAATGCTCTTTTGTCACAAAATAGACGGATCCTATGCTAATGCAGACAATAAAAACTGCGGCTTGACTATCTAAATCACACAAACTGTCGTCCCCCCCCGCCTCCCCTTACACTGTACCGGGGCCAGAATGAGCTGAGGATTTTCTTTAGGAATAATGAATGTGGCCCCCGGGGCTGCTGGAATATTTATTTTCATAAATAAATCGGGGAGAGTGGCCAGGGGCTGTTTGGCTTGGCACAGGCAGCTTACTGCAGCCCAGTCAATAACTGGCACTCCCCCAACCCCAGCTCAGTGCCCCCAACCCCAGTTCAGTGCCCCCAACCCCAGTTCAGCACCACGGCACTGAGGTACTAAGCTTATGAAACCATGGGCCTAGGGAAAATCTGTTTTGAGTGGAAGAATGAAATGTGTTGTTTTTGTTGTCACATGATATATTTGTATCATTTGTGAAATGCAACGCAACTGACATATAAGACAACTGCCCATTGAATGCTATATTTCACTTGGGGGTAGACTTCCAATACTTTTCTTTGAGGTGGAGGTTTAAAAATGCATTTCAAATGCTGCTCAATTAAAATGATGCTGACGCAAGCTGGCTCGCTCCAGCAGAACATTGCAGATCATAGTGAAATGATAACGATGTTGAAAGAGGAGCGTTAACAAGACCATTCATTCTTAATTGATCTCCAAATTCTATTCTAATGTCCACTGGGATTCTGAGCGCTGCACTGCTTCCTAGTCAAAGTCAAGGTGTGAGCTTCCAGTGAATGTCTCTTGTTCCAGCAGCATATGAAATCTTTACACTGCATTGCTTGGGTTTCTGATGACGCTGCAGATCTGGAAAATGTGCAGGATGTGATTGAGCAGAAGAACAGCTGAATGGCAATGCTTTTTTTTACCTCCAATATGTTGCAGTGTACTGCATCTGTGTGTACAGACCAGTATGTAGCTACGTGTGCGTTTATGCACAATCGCCCCAGTCTCTATGAGCGTGTGCACTGCACATCAGTGTATGAGGGACCTTTGCTGCAATGCAGATTGGCCAGCTGTCTTTGTTGCGGTCCCGAGGCAGCTCTGGGGCCATACATCACTGGTGGGATTGACTGAAGCTGGAGCTGCACGGGCTGAATCACCAGGGCCAGGGCTGGGGCCGGGGCCACATTGCAGCCACAGCCACATCCAGAGTCACAGGGCTAGGTGAACTCCTGCTTTCTTCTCCTTTTATACTTAAGCGATAAGGCACGAGGCGGTGTGGTATAAGGCCAATATACCACGGTTAAGGGCTGTTCTTAAGCACGACCCAACGCGGAGTGCCTGGATACAGCCCATAGTCGCGGTATGTTGGCCATACACCACAAACCCCCGAGGTGCCTTATTGCTACTATAAACTGGTTACCAACGTAATTAGAGCAGAAAATAGAAATGTTTTGTCATACCCGTGGTATACGGTCTAATATACCACGGCTGTCAGCCAATCAGCATTCAGGGCTCGAACCACCCAGTTTCTACTGGAGAATAGACTCTGGGCTCCAGCAGCATTAGCAGGTCTCTGACTGACTCCCCATTGCTCTGTCTCTCTCTTGTTGGCTGCCAGCGCCTGAGCAGACAGTTTCCTCCCCCCGGGTATTGGCTGTGGATGCTGACGGGGGGATTGCTGTGTGTGAATAAAGGGTGTTTTTGCTGAGGCAGGTACTGTAGCTGTAACTCTCTGTTTCAGCCACAGCATATGATAGGAGAGGAGAGGGGAGGCGAGGAGAGGGCCTCTGGCTCTACAGCACTCTGCAGAGTCACATAAATAACCTCCAGCATTAGACTGGACATGCTTGGTGGAGCCAGCTCCTCCGTTACACTAACAGCCACTACAACAGCCATGAGCTAATGGAACACGCATGTGACAAATACGTCTCGCAACGTAATGGTGATACAAATTATAATAGCCAATGTAAACACATCAGTGGCTATCAGCTATTTACAGTCAGACCACTCGTGTTTATCATTGCATTGCAACAGCTGTAATCAAGACAGCATGCCTCTTTGATTCTTGATTCTGTCCA
Organism: Salvelinus namaycush; assembly: GCF_016432855.1. NCBI lineage: Eukaryota > Metazoa > Chordata > Actinopteri > Salmoniformes > Salmonidae > Salvelinus > Salvelinus namaycush. The sequence continues at coordinate 51,868,389 of NC_052309.1, read as the reverse complement.
TTTCGTTAGTAAGTAAAGTTAACTTGGGACGGAGCCACGAGCAAGAAGGCAGTATCACTCCCTGGCTGGAAATGGAACGTGCAACTAACTGTTTCTAACTGCTGGATCATGCTGCTCTGTGCCCTCGCTCTCGTTCCATTCTCTCAACCTCTGCCATCTGCTCAAAAGAAGATGGAGATCACCAGTTGACTGCACAGCATTGGATCAGAATCAACAGTTAGAGCAATTTCATAGGAGAGAGACAGCGAGGGAGAGAGAGATGGAGAGAGAGACATCTGGTCCATGATAATGAGCTCACATGTAATCTCTGCAGCAGGCAGCCCCTTCATATAAACTGCCATCCCAGCACCATCTATGCACGCACACACACACACACACACACACACACACACACACAGACACACACACACACACACACACACACACACACACACACACACACACACACACACACACACACCTGGTCTAAATTGCCCCACACATGAACATTTGTCTCCATTACAGGAGCATCTGGGACCCTCTGCTTCTGTAATACACGTTTTATTGCTGACATATGCCACAGGTTAGAGAGAACTGTGTGTGTGTTTTGTGTGTGTGTTTTGCGTGTGTGTTGCGATAGAGCTGTCTGGCACAGGAAGAGCCGCGGAGTGAACACAAGTGTCTCCAAGATGGCTGTAAGACAGATCAGAGCGATCCCTCAGTGCCTCTGGCAGAATGTCACTGCTATGACAGCTGCTGATACCAGCCTGCCCATGCCAGTCAGCGTAGCACAGTAGGGGACCATGGTTACCATCGGTACAGCATCCGTTTTTGGACCAACCCGTAAGCTTCCTGGATTCGTTTGGGTTGAAACGTTCAACGTCAACGAGTTAAGATATGTATCTGGAGCATGTGAGTGTGCAGGGCTGCAGGCCCTACTTTACTTTATTGCAGCACAGTACCCCATTAAAAGTGATGTGCCTTTGATTTCATATGCAATTCGGTTAGCTAGTAGCTACCCTCTCTCTACTACATCCACCACACCAAAGTGAAAAGCGCTAATTATCTGTCGCGGAGGTCGATCGAGACAACAGAAAACATTCTCTAGTGTATTTATAATTGGACGTGTAAATGCACCCTTAATGTAGTAAACTGAGCATACCAAACATTAGGAACACCTTCCTGATGTGGAGTTGCCCAATCCATGTCTCAATTGTCTCAAGGCTTAAAAATCCTTCTTTAACTCATCTCCTCCCTCCATCTACACTTTATTGAAGTGGATCTAACGAGTGACATCAATAAGGGAGCATAGCTTTCACCTGGTCAGTCTACGTCATGGGAAGAGCCGGTGTTCTTAATGTTTTGTACACTCAGTGTATGCCTGAGGAGCTACACCACTATAACCCAACAACATAGGCTACTAACAGTGCTGAGGAATGGGTTGGAACGGGATGTTAACAGAGGGAAGAGACTCCATGGAGAGAGCGACAGCGTAATACGTGTCTCCGTATGATCTACAACACTGTATACGCTAGCAGCATCCAGCCATGCCGGCTGAGGGAAGTTTTTCAGCAGTTATTGTCCGCCTAGCCTAGCCTAGCCTAGCCTATCTGTGCATCATTGGCTCTGCGACCGGCTTTGACTGCTGTTGGGAGTCCGGGAGCATTAGCATGGGAAATGAAATAAGAGGGTGATGCCGTGCCACACAGTGCCCTGCGTACACTTGGCTGGCGGAGCAGAACTGCTGACTAGGTCCTGATGTAATAGGGAGAATCCAGCCAAATGTACCACAATGTTTAATTAATGATTTGTTTGCCCATGCCAAGGTCTCTTTGTGTCCCTCTTCCCTTTCCTGTTCATGTTGACTGAATCTCAAAACTCCAACGATGGGTGATCTAATACGGTCAGGAATGATTATATCCAGCAACACGCACAATTGGCTGCGAACGAACTAATAGCGTGAAAGTGCACCGATTAGTTGACGTAAATGTTTGCTCCTGTCTCGGTTTAACAATATCAATCCTTACATTCGTGCGTGCTAGAACACCATACTGGAGTAACAGAAGAACATTTAGTGTCGCATCGAAAACGGAGAAGGTCAACTGAACCGTATAATGTAAAAGGTTAACAAATATCCGACTGCCAAAAGGGCTGAGCCTAAAAGCTGATTTCTCTTCTGTGTTAATGGGCCAGAAGCGAGTCTGTCTCAGTGTGAGCCTTTCACACCCATAAAACCCAGACCTATTAATGTAGCTGTAATAACCACTCAACCATATACCATGAGCAGAATGGGATAGGCACCATTTTGCTTAGACTGCTTTTATGAGGTGTGTTTGTGTGCGTTTTTGTGTGTGTGTGTGTGTGTCTATGTTTGCGCGTGCATGTGTGTATGCGTGTTTGTGTTGTGAGACAGTTCCTGAGACAGGCACAGAGGCTGGAGAGAGAGAGAGAGATCAATAGTGTCGAGTCAGAGACTCAGGGGGCAGACCTGATACTAGGACCAGTCATCAACAACAGATTCATTTCATAGATTCCACTGACCGAGGAAACGATTCCACTCTGGACCATTTCATCACCTGGCAATAACACGTGTTTAAACGTCCGGTGCGGCATTTTTTATCTTAATATCAAATCATTTCTGGGTAACAGTTAAGTACCTTACTGTAATTGTTTTCAATTAAAATGGTCAAAAAGAAGAATTCTTAGAAAATAGCAATTTCTCAAGCAATCATTTTTCTAACATGCTGACCAGACTGGACACGTCGCGTGCGTCGCAAAATAAATTTAGAAATCCACATTATTCAATTATTGCACCCACACTGCTTGCGCGCGCCAACGAGCGTCTGCGACGCCAAGGGCTAAAATAGAAGTCGTTCCTATTTCTGACGCAGATCGCGCTGAAAGTCATCTCCTCATTGGTTTATAGAAGCAGGTACCCACGTGCCATCTCCTCATTGGTTATACCCACGTGGGTGACTGAAAGACGAACTTTGTTGCCGGTTGTCGTGGTAATACAATGAAAGTTTAGATGCGATCACCATATAAGTTCAAAGATGAAAAAGCCTGGAAGGAGGAGAGATGACTAGAAACTATTTGGTTGGCCGTTTTATGTGTGGATTAATTGTCGGAGTAGAGGTCCTTGTGCATTTCAGGTAAAATAACAACTCAATGTTTATATCCCAGGACAAATTAGCTAGCAACAGCAAGCTAGCTAAATAGGACAAATTAACGTTAGCTAGCAAGTGCAAGCTAGCTAGCTAAATTGCTTTTCGACCTGTCCCCAAATTAATGTAATTGGTTCAGAGTTTCTTTTGATATTTTAACCTGCGTGTCGTGATCGCGTTTGGTGTGGGGGGGCAAAATACATTTATGCACGATAGCGCACGATGGTGCACGGTTTGGGTTCCGTGTAAGACTGTATGGGAGTGGTCTGAGTGGGGAGGGGAAAACTGAAAACTAGCTGTTATTATGGCAGAGAGGTTGTAACGGCTGTCATATTCTTCCTCCTCGGACGAGGAGAGGCGAGAAGGATCGGACCAATATGCGGAGTGGTTAGTGCTCATGATGATTTATTATAACAAACAATGAACACTGAAATACAAAACAAATAAACGAAGTGCAGAAACCTAATACAGTACCGTGTGGTGAAAACACTAACACGGAAACAAACACCCACAAAACACACGTGAAACCCAGGCTGCCTAAGTATGATTCTCAATCAGGGACAACGATTGACAGCTGCCTCTGATTGAGAATCATACCAGGCCAAACACAAAATCCCAACATAGAAAATCACACATAGACAAACCCACCCAACTCACGCCCTGACCAACTAAATAAATACAAGACAAAGGAAAACAGGTCAGGAACGTGACAGAGGTTTGGAACTCTTATTGGTCTATCAACTCATTTATGTGATGTCACCAGGCAGGCCAAAACTCCATCCCACCAAAACAAGCAGAAATTTCAGGCGGTCTTTTCAAATAGCCCTTACACTAAAAAGGCATTATCATAAATTTCAACATTTCACAGTATTACTCCAACCTCATAGAATGGAAATATAAAACACAGGAAAATCCGTTTTTTGACTGCACTGGGCCTTTAAAAGTATTGATTGAAAAAAAATCCATGGAAAATGTGGCGATGAAATTGGTGTGGTGATTAAAGTGTCAGTATGTTTTAAAGCTGATCCAGGCCAGGCAGGGAATTTTAATCGAAACCTACGTCAGCAGCATACAACCAGTCGGCAGCCAAACTGACATTGACAAGACTCCCTACCTTGGTATACTGCTCTATTGAAATCCAATAGATCAGCATACATTCAATGCAGAGGACTCCTGTTCTGTTTTTTTCACAAACCTCCACTCCAGCCATGCATTCAGTTTTTGGATTTTCCTTTGGCAATGTGGTATATAACTCTGACCCTTACCCGTAGCCTGGCTTTGGTCTGGTACATTCTTTCTGTGTACCATAGGAGGCACCCCAAGAGGTTTGTGTTTGTGTCTGTTTACATGTGTGCCTTTTTAGCCCGTACTATGTAACCCAGGGAGAATATAGAGGTTATAAATAGCCTAGCCTCAGTATGACTTCCTAATACTTCTAGGAAGCCACAGTCTGGAGCACGAAGGCTTCCTGAAGGGGTACAGCAGGGGCAGGCAACCCTTTTCCTGGAGTGCCGCAGGTTCAACTTCTAGGCACTTGGCCAACTGAGCTAATTGATCTGTTCAGCGATTGCCTACATTCAACACACCTGGTCTTCTAGGTGGGTTAAATCAAAAACATGATGTACCCGTGGCACTCCAGGACCAGGGTCGCCAATCCCTGGTACATAGTATAAAACAGCCTACAGTGATCAGGCTCAAATTGGTGGCAATTCAAGCAGGTCCCAACCTATTAGCATCCCGCCAGCCTGGTTGAGAGATAAACAGACCGCTGTATCAGTTGATGTCCACTGGGGCTGTGGCCGCCCGTCATGCTATTTGGAGGACAGGCAGGCAGACAGGTAGGCAGGCAGCCTACTGTACACTGCTGACAGTGCTGGAGTGGGGGAGAGAAGCGTTGTGTATATGGGAAGTGTTTCTGTACAGGGAGCGCAGGGGCTGCGGTAAAGTGCTGCAGGGCAGGGGGAGAGAGGGGGGAGTGGGGGAGTTGGAACTAGAAAAAGAGGCATCAGCAATCTGCATTTAATGAGCGCACAAGAGAGGGTCGCAGTCCCTCTAACAAGATCCCTGGTTCCCCCTTGGTTCCCCTTCCACTCTCCTCCACCCCTCCTCTCCTCCACCCCATCCCCCTGTTCTGTTCTGCCACGCTGTTGTTAGATTAACTCAGGGTCAGGGGGTCTGAGGGGGAGATCCAGCCTCGCTGCCAGAGAGGTAATCAGTAGAGACGGGTACTGAACAGTCTCCCCTTCTTACACAGACAGACAGACACGCACACGCAGGCATGCATGCACACACACACACTGTAAATGTGGGCCTGATAGATTCCATTTGGAGGGGAGGGCTCGGGGATGGAACAATAGCATTCAATTCCACTGTATCAATATGTTAATGTGTTGCCCATTAGTGCAAATAGTCATGGCCACATTTGTTCATGTCAACAATTATGTCATTGCAAAATATGATGTGGGTACTGTGCAACACCTTTCTATGTCAATGCCTGGTCATACCACTTCCAGTTGCAAAAATAGAAAGAAAATCATTTTCAATCATCTGTTTCTCAATGCAATTGCACTCTACTACTTCAAATTCAAAGATCATCCGTTTACCTCTTACACACTCACAACTCTACAGCCCTGTTCTCGAATCACAATCACAACTCCACAGCCCTGTTCTCGAATCACAATCACAACTCTGCAGCCCTGTTCTCGAATCACACTCACAACTCTACAGCCCTGTTCTCGAATCACAATCACAACTCTACAGCCCTGTTCTCGAATCACAATCACAACTCCACAGCCCTGTTCTCGAATCACAATCACAACTCCACAGCCCTGTTCTCGAATCACAATCACAACTCCACAGCCCTGTTCTCGAATCACAATCACAACTCCGCAGCCCTGTTCTCGAATCACAATCACAACTCTGCAGCCCTGTTCTCGAATCACAATCACAACTCTACAGCCCTGTTCTCGAATCACAATCACAACTCCACAGCCCTGTTCTCGAATCACAATCACAACTCCACAGCCCTGTTCTCGAATCACAATCACAACTCCACAGCCCTGTTCTCGAATCACAATCACAACTCCACAGCCCTGTTCTCGAATCACACTCACAACTCCACAGCCCTGTTCTCGAATCACACTCACAACTCTACAGCCCTGTTCTCGAATCACACTCACAACTCTACAGCCCTGTTCTCGAATCACAATCACAACTCTACAGCCCTGTTCTCGAATCACACTCACAACTCCACAGCCCTGTTCTCGAATCACACTCACAACTCCACAGCCCTGTTCTCGAATCACACTCACAACTCCACAGCCCTGTTCTCGAATCACACTCACAACTCTGCAGCCCTGTTCTCGAATCACAATCACAACTCCACAGCCCTGTTCTCGAATCACACTCACAACTCTGCAGCCCTGTTCTCGAATCACAATCACAACTCTACAGCCCTGTTCTCGAATCACACTCACAACTCCACAGCCCTGTTCTCGAATCACAATCACAACTCTACAGCCCTGTTCTCGAATCACAATCACAACTCCACAGCCCTGTTCTCGAATCACACTCACAACTCCGCAGCCCTGTTCTCGAATCACACTCACAACTCCACAGCCCTGTTCTCGAATCACACTCACAACTCCACAGCCCTGTTCTCGAATCACACTCACAACTCTGCAGCCCTGTTCTCGAATCACAATCACAACTCTACAGCCCTGTTCTCGAATCACAATCACAACTCCACAGCCCTGTTCTCGAATCACACTCACAACTCCACAGCCCTGTTCTCGAAACACAATTACAACTCTACAGCCCTGTTCTCGAATCACACTCACAACTCCACAGCCCTGTTCTCGAATCACACTCACAACTCCGCAGCCCTGTTCTCGAATCACAATCACAACTCCACAGCCCTGTTCTCGAATCACAATCACAACTCTGCAGCCCTGTTCTCGAATCACACTCACAACTCTGCAGCCCTGTTCTCGAATCACAATCACAACTCTACAGCCCTGTTCTCGAATCACAATCACAACTCTACAGCCCTGTTCTCGAATCACAATCACAACTCCACAGCCCTGTTCTCGAATCACACTCACAACTCTACAGCCCTGTTCTCGAATCACAATCACAACTCCACAGCCCTGTTCTCGAATCACACTCACAACTCTACAGCCCTGTTCTCGAATCACAATCACAACTCCACAGCCCTGTTCTCGAATCACACTCACAACTCCACAGCCCTGTTCTCGAATCACACTCACAACTCTGCAGCCCTGTTCTCGAATCACAATCACAACTCCACAGCCCTGTTCTCGAATCACAATCACAACTCCACAGCCCTGTTCTCGAATCACAATCACAACTCCACAGCCCTGTTCTCGAATCACAATCACAACTCCACAGCCCTGTTCTCGAATCACACTCACAACTCCACAGCCCTGTTCTCGAATCACAATCACAACTCCACAGCCCTGTTCTCGAATCACAATCACAACTCCACAGCCCTGTTCTCGAATCACAATCACAACTCCACAGCCCTGTTCTCGAAACACAATTACAAGCTTATTTTTGGGAGCAGAGATATAATCACCCTATACGGGGGGGGGGTTTTGCTGGTTCTCATCACAGATGAACAGTAGCCTAATCCTCCCAGGGCAGAGGAACAGAGAGCAGCGCTGCAGGCACGCACTCCTCTTCCCTCACAGATAAGACAGACAATAGACAGATATGAAGGGACTCAGCAGCCTGTAAAGGCATGTGTAGTCTCTCCGTCACTTCTTCATTAACCCTTAAAGGGGAGAACAGGAGGGATGGCATCAACGTCCCTCTTAATACCATTTGCTTTGTGAGCAGCTTGGATGTTAACGTATCTTTCACGGAATCTTGATTCATTCTGAGCTCATCCATCTTGAAATGCTCAGCAATGTGTATTACATACAGCAGCTAAGATTTCTATTGTATCACCAAGATGCCACACACCTGATGGATTGCACTGTCTTTGTGTCACAATTAGAGATCATGCCACCTAAACTCTAGTACACAGTTGCTGGAGGGTGGTGGGTGGTGGGCCGATATCCTGATGCAGAGGAACAACATAGCATTGTTTAGCCGGTCTTATATCACATGTTCTCTGGGACCTGGTCATGAGGCCTCCCTGGGTACTGGAGCTGATCTCCTTCCTCTGGACAAACAACAGGCATGTCAACAGACTCCTGACTATTGTCCAGTGGTGTTGTCACTGCAGGGTCAACAGGAGAGAGCCAGAGCCAGGCAGAGAGACTAGCGAAGGAACTCAGCGCCATCTACCATTACCTCAGCCCACCGCTACCGCAGTCCCAAACAATGGTCTCTACCACCTCCCTAATTCCTACATCCTGTAGGACTCCCCAGCCCTCAGAGGCTAACCCTGAGATTCCACCGAGGACCGACTAGGGGTGTGGAGGGTTAGTAGAGACATTCTAGAACCTTTCACTAGGCAACACAGCACAAACGGAAGGTAGATGTTCGGTGTTCGCTGTGTATGTTTGTCCTGGCTTCCTTACCATTGTTTACACAAGGAGCCTCTTGATAATTGGAGAGCAGGGCCATGATAAGGGCAACAGCAGCCGCAGGAAAACAATACCCCATCGATTGCAGACCGCATTGCTAAAACAGATGTGTATTTTAATAGAACCACCATACAAGACAAACAAGCTGCAGGCAACAAAAGAGATTTACAGAATGAGTGGAATTTTGTTTGTGGGAAGGTTAGACCTGATATTTTTTGAGACAGACCCAAAATAAGACTAAAATTGCAGAGGTACCAGGAGTCCTACTGTAGCAGTAAGTAAAATACCCATTCTTGCCATAGGTACAGGGCCAGTGTAGGGGCCCGAGTAGACAACGGTAGGAACCAATGAGGTCACAATTTGAGCCCAGTGCTTCAGCCTTTAGATTCGGGAGGTGAGAGGTTCAACTGGACTGATAGGAGGCGAGTTGAAAATTAACTGCTTTACTGAAAGGACGCCCAAAACCCACATGGGTGCTCACTGCTCACCCATGTGGTTTGATGCACATACCTCCACAGAGACACACCCTTAAATTAGCATCACCATTATGCTAATGCTCACTCCCTCTTGCGCACACAAAGGGATTCCAGTGGGATTGGGGAGCTCACAGGCACACAAAGGCATGCTCACAGAAGCATATGTTACCGGGATGGGGAGTCAAAACTCCTGGTACTGCTCCAAAACATAGAAATATTCAGAGCATCATTCTAACTCATCCGGGTCTAATCAAACCCGGGTAGGAAAAACATCAGCATCTGGAATTGTAATCTTGGGAAATGCCACACACGGCTCAACTCAAAGCCATTTGAGCCTAATATACAAACAATCCATCCGACTTTTCATTTACTGCAGTTACTTTAGCGGTGGTAGTGTATTGGTATGAAGCAACAAAAAAATAAGAATTGCTCACAATTCTAGGTCAGCCAGCTCCCTCAGCCGTTCTCTGAGCTTTATTTATCCACCTAACCCTCCACCCTCCATCTCTTTCTCCTTCTCTCTGCTTCCTTTGAACTCCCAGCCCATCCATAAGGCAGCGGGCTCATTTGAGTAGTGTGGAGGCTGAAGGTGCGTCTCCCAGGACTACAGCATCCATCACAACAGTCCTGTACTGTTACTTCCTCTGCCTCCAGAGTGAAGAGAGAGATAGATGTGAGACCTGTCTCATTATAACTCTACCTGGCTGCTGCTAACACTGACTGGGAGATGAGGTGCCTGACTTGGCCCTAGGCCGGGCCATAGACCCAAGAGGATTGTCCCAGCGGCACTGCATAATGTTCCTCGTGAGTTATACTGAACCTACTGTACATCCTAGATGTTTACGACTTACTGAATGTTCAAGCGATGCCTTTTTCAAATGGAGTTTCATCCGTCGGTACTGATACGTGCAGGTTCTGAAACCCAGATGTATTTGCTCATCATAAACCATGAACCCAAAGAAAGTAAACCAAAGTCAGATTATATAAAGGAACTCTAGGATTTATGGACTTTGGGAACGTTCTCCTTTTCGGTTCGGTGCATCTACATTGCTTGTAAAGCGTCACTCAGGGAGTTAATGTAGCTCCTGATAGTAGTTTGAAGGATCCGTTGACAGGGCATAAACAGAGCTCTCTCAACTTGAGTAGTTGAGTGTGAAGGGCAATTTCAGTTAGTGCTTTATCCTTAGTCTGGTGTACCTTTTGCGTGGCCTTGTCCTAACTGGGTAAGACATACTTGACCTGAGTCTTTATTTAGCTTAGTAACACGATCAACCTGTATGATAATGTCAAACTAATACACGGCATGATACACATTAATAAGAGTCACAGAGTTGTTTCAGGTGGTGATTGATGGGGCTGTGATAAAGGTGTCCAGCTTCGTTAGCCTTTTTATCATTATGCCATTTTCGAAAGGCCAGCAATATGCTCACAGCTACAGTGCATTCGGAAAGTATTCAGGCCCCTTCACTTTTTCCACATTCTGTTATGTTACAGCCTTGTTCTAAAATGGATTAAATCGTTTTTTTTACCTTCATCAATCTACACACAATACCTCATAATGACAAAGCAAAAACAGGTTAAGAAATTCTTGCAAATGTATTAAAAATACAAAACTGAAAAATCACATTTACATAAGTATTCAGACCCTTTACTCATTACTTTGTTAAAGCACCTTTGGGAGCGATTACAGCCTCAAGTCTTCTTGGGTAGGACGTTACAAGCTTGGCTTCTCCCATTCTTCTCTGCAGATCCTCTCAAGCTCTGTCTGGTTCAATACTTAAGGTGTGAAATTTACCCCATACACCTATTTCATGTCATCTACTGTTGCACAGCTATTTTCAGGTCTCTCCAGAGATGTTCGATCGGGTTCAAGTCCGGGCTCTGGCTGGGCCACTCAAGGACATTCAGAGACTTGTCCCGAAGCCACTCCTGCGTTGTCTTGGCTGTGTGCTTAGGGTTGTTGTCCCGTTGAAAGGTGAACCTTCGCCCCAGTCTGAGGTCCGGAGCAGGTTTTCATCAAGGATGTCTCTGTACCTTGCTCCATTCATCTTTCCATTGATCCGGACTAGTCTCCCAGTCCCTGCCGCTGAAAAACATCCCCACAGCATGATGTTGCCACCACTATGCTTCACCATAGGGATGGTGCCAGGATACCTCAAGACGTGACGCTTGGTATTCAGGCCAAAGTGTTCAATCTTGGTTACATCAGACCAGATAATCTTGTTTCTCATGGTCTGAGAGTCCTTTAGGTGCCTTTTGGCAAACTCCAAGTGGGCTGTCGTGTGCCTTTTACTGAGGAGTGGCTTCTGTCTGGCCATTCTACCATAAAGGCCTGATTGGTGGAATGCTGCAGAGATGTCCTTCTGGAAGGTTCTCCCATCTCCACAGAGGAACTCTGGAGCTCTGTCAGAGTGACCATCAGGTTTTTTGCCACCTCCCTGACCAGGGCCCTTCTCCCCCGATTTCTCAGTTTAGCCAGGCGGCCTGCTCTAGGAAGATTCTTGGTGGTTCCAAACATCTTCAATTTATAAGTGATGGAGGCCACTGTGTAGGGACCTTCAATGCTGCAGACATTTTCTGGAACACTTCCCCAGATCTGTGCTACAACACAATCCTGTCTCTGAGCTTTACGTACAATTCCTTCGACCTCTTGGCTTGGTTTTTGCTCTGACATGCACTGTCAACTGTGGGACCTTATATAGACCAGTGTGTCTAAATCATGTCCAATCAATCGAATTTACCACAGGTGGCCTCCAATCAAGTTGTAGAAACATCTCAAGGAAGCAGGAGGCACCTGAGCTTAATTTCGACTCTCATAGCAAAGGTCTGAATACTTATGTAAATAATGTATTTCTGTGTTTTATTTTTAATACATTTGCAAAAATGTCTAAAAGACTGTTTTCACTTTGTCATTAAGGGGTATTGTGTGTAGATTGATGAGAAAAACATTTTGGAATCATTTCCGAATGCACTGTACATGCTTGTCCCTGTAACAGTAGCCCGTCTTCCTCCCTCTTCCAACTCCCGCCCGTATCCATTTTGTGAGAATTGGGAGGTCCATAAATCTCTGTCCCTGTCAGTGTGCAGGGAGGGAGCCGATTGGGAGGGGAGAGGATGAGCCCTCTAAGAGGCTGAGATCTGATTAGAGAGGGCACAATCACCGCGTGACACCGCCTCACTCACACATCACCCAGTGTGTGCATTCATTTAGGACTAATCCACGCCATCACATTCAAGCCCCATCTCACAGAAGGAAGATCCTCTCTCCCAAAGGTTTGCTGACGGAAAAGAGATCCCAGTGGTACTGTAGTGTTCCCTCTCCGAGAGACAACATAGATAGAGGTCCATGGACGTTATGTTAGCTCTTCTCTAATGCCCTGGTCTAATTACTGCTCTGGTCTCACTCTCATGTCATCAATCAAAATAACACAATGAGAGGGTTTTCCTCTTTTCTAGATTTTATAATGCCCTTTTTTTTTCTTTTTTTTTTTACATCAGCAGTTGTCACAAAGTCCTTTACAGTAACCCAGCCTAGACCCCAAAGAGCAAAGCAGAAGTGAGGGGATTGGGGACTAAAATGGTGAACGGAACATACACGATGCGCCTCTCACGGTATCATAAAATAGGTTAAAGTGCACAGTTTACGTTTAGTCTTTTCTTCTAGTGGAGGATGTTAACAGTAGTAACAGGCAGAGGTAAACACAACATGCATTCAAATATATTTTAAAAATGCATGAGTCATCAATTATTCATCTGAATGTCAAACAAGTAGCATCGGACCATCATGAGGAGAGCAGCTTACCCCCCCCTGGCCATTTCTATGAGTTTTTCCTGATTCCTAACGACACATTTCCTGCTCTAACTTGGACAGTGGATAGTGCACTCCATAAAGTTTTTTTTTTTTAAGTCCAAGTCAATTATATTCCCCCTACAGAAACAGTACATCTGAAACATCCGGGGATGAATAGCATTGCTGTTGTGATTCAAAGCTTTTCTCTTAAAAATGCACAGTTGTCTGCAGCTATCCACATCTCCCATAACTCTAGACAACCTCCCAGACAGAACAGATGACAGTCATCTACATGGGGTAAATTTCACGCCTTAAGTATTGAATTTAAAATAAAATACATCTTAAAACATGAAAAATAGTTAAGAATGTTTTTTTTTTTAAAGTGAAACAATGGATGTAAAAATCTAATCCGGAATTTGTAAAATTGAAAACAAAAAAAATGATATCAATAGCAAAACAAAACAACTTGCAAGCAAATCATTTTAAATCGAGAGCAAAACTTGAATTTTAAAGCAATAACAAATTATTTGAAAACTAATGCCAAAATTGTTCAGTTTTCTATTTAAATTCCTATCTATTAATTAATATGTTTACCTAACTAGTTACATGGTTTGTCATGAAAGGTATTATATAGATATGCTTCTAATATCCAATAATTATTGACACGTGACAATTTTTAAGTATGTTAGCTTAGTTGGCTTGCTTAGTTGTCTGACTAGCTAGCCAAACAGAATGAATCGCCAGACTCTGCATGCCTGTAGCTAGCCACTGCCAGCCGTAGTGAAAGGTTTGCCCGTATGTTTTTAAGTGATGTCACGTCCTAATAGGCCATTGTGATTTTAGACCCATGATGAATGTCTCCAGTTAGCTAGCTAGCTACATCATTGTATTTAGGCCAGGGACTCGTGTGTACACCACTTAGCTAGCTATTTATCTAGCTGGAGACATTCATCATGAGATTGAAATCACATTACGCCCTTTACGGTCAAAATAATTACTTGGCTTACGGAAAGCATACAGTCAAACCACGCATACAATAATGTATGTATCTGAATGACCCTTAGCAAAATGTTCTGGACTATTGAAGCTAGAGATATTTATTGGGCAAGTTGGTTAAGGTGTCTTTTTCTATTGGCTAGTTAATAGCACAAAGATGAGGCTGTGTGCAGCGAAACCACCTCTGAATACTCTCTCTGCTGAACACAGTGAACATTATCTGGATATAGGGGCAACAATGTAAAAGGTGGCTGGTGGCACCTTCATTTTGGAGGACGGGCTCATTATAATGGCTGGAATGGAATTAATGGAGTTTCCATATGTTAGTTTCCATATGTTTTAATACCATTCCATTCAATCCATTCCAGCCATTATTATGAGCCGTCCTCTCCTCATCAGCCGCCTGTGAACTGCCGGCAAGAGCATAGGCAAAATAGATTTAACAGCTGGTGGTGGAAAATTTGAACTGAAAACTATTTTTGCGTTAGTTTTCAAATAATTTGCTCTCGCTTTAAAATTATTTGCTTGCATTTTGCCTTTAATTTGTTTATTTTTTTTATCTCAACATCCATTATTTCACTTTTCCTCAAAAATATAACTTTTACATTTTGAACTTTATTTTTCATGTTTACGAATTTTTTGATTTTTGAAATCAATACTTAAGGCGTGAAATTCATCATAGACTGAGATGACATGAGCTGTCTTTATAGAGGTATAGAGGTTATGTATGCCATGTGTTTTAGTAGTAATGGTAAGATGGAGACAGCAGTCTGGTGGCCTTGAGATCCTCTCCTTTCCCTCCCATACAAATGCAGGCCGACCTTATAATAGGACACAGCCACAGACAGCAGACTGGGAGGATGGGGGGGGGGGGGGGGGGGTTGTAAATATTCTTCTGATGGATGAGAGAGGACGGTACCTGAATTATTTACACTCTGTGTTCCTTGGGGAGAAAGCACACAGGGGTGTGGATTGGGGGGGGGGGGGGGGGGGGGGCTAAGCTCCTGGTGAGTGGGTGGAGGGGGTTGGGGGGCAAGGGTTTGGTAGTTTGTAGGTCAGTGGGTGAGGCAGGGTCATTCACTCGGAAACAGGCTTAACCTGGGCTCTTAGTGATGGAGGAGGGGGGTTACTGGCAGCCTTCAGCCCCCCTCCAGCCCTCATGCCCTTGAGAAGGTGCTAGAGAGGGCGATAGTAGTAATATGCTTTTAGGGAGGAGTTGTGGGGGAGGGGAGAACATAAATTGTTTTGCCTCAGAAATTGTATGATTTACTCATTATTCCCAATTAGATTGTGAGGAGTACTAAGAGACAATAAAATGAGGGAAATCACTTCACAATTTGTCAATTGACTCTACACATTTTTTTAGGAATCGCAAATAAATTGAAAATATATTAATGTAAAGCTAGGTAAGCTAATATGAATATGAACAACATATTGGGTGAAACCCATTATTGAAAACGAATATCTAGCATTTCTAGATTGATAAAAAAATTAAAAAGAATTCAGATGAACCTGAATAAAAAATATATTTATTTCCTGCTGCTCACTTTCACCCGAGGCTCCCGTCTTCACCTCAGTACCTTCATACATAGAGGAGAAACGAGTGAGCTGTACACCTCGGAGCCTGTAACCCGTACGTTTCTGTGAAAACCTTCCGTTCCCTCCAGGACATGCAGCACTAGGGAGACTGCAGAACTCTACAGTATAGATCTTACAGTTACCCATATAGTGAAACGAGCAGGGTACGCTTCCCTCTAAGACAATGCAACAACACTTTCAGTATAAAGACTGGCACAGGTTAAGCCCTCCTGGAAAGAGCAGTAGTCTGGCAGCTTAGAGGTGAAGCTGATTAAAGAGAGAGAAAATGTTTTAGTCCTGCCTGGCTTTCACATGAGAGAATGGGATAGAAAAATTTGAGTTAAGCTTGTCTTATGTGTTGCATTTGTCTGACGCCAGTGTCATCTGCCTATTTGGTGGTTCAGCTTAATCCTATATGGTTGTTTCAGCTCTCTCTCTCTCTCCTCTCACTGCCCAGCCCCTGATCTATCCACACATAAACTCAGCAAAAAAAGAAAACGTCCCTTTTTCAGGACCCTGTCTTTAAAAGATCATTCGTAAAAATCCAAATAACTTCACAGATCTTCATTGTAAAGGGTTTAAACACTGTTTCCAATGAACCATAAACAATTAATGAACATGCACCTGTGAAACCGTCGTTAAGACACTAACAGCTTACAGACGGTAGGCAATTAAGGTCACAGTTATGAAAACTTAGGACACTAAAGAGGCCTTTCTACAGACTCTAAAAAAACACCAAAAGAAAGATGCCCAGGGTCCCTGCTCATCTTCATGAACGTGCCTTAGACATGCTGCACAGAGGAATGAGGACTGCAGATGTGGCCAGGGCAATAAATTGCAATGTCCGTACTGTGAGACGCCTAAGACAGCGCTACAGGGAGACAGGACGGACAGCTGATTGTCCTCGCAGTGGCAGACCACGTGTAACAACACCTGCACAGGATCGGTACATCCGAACATCACACCTGCGGGACAGGAACAGGATGGCAACAACAAGTGCCGGAGTTACACCAGGAACGCACAATCCCTCCATCAGTGCTCAGACTGTCCGCAATAGGCTGAGAGAGGCTGGACTGAGGGCTTGTAGGCCTGTTGTAAGGCAGGTCCTCACCAGACGTCACCGGCAACAACGTCGCCTATGGGCACAAACCCACTGTCGCTGGACCAGACAGGACTGGCAAAAAGTGCTCTTCACTGACGAGTCACGGTTTTGTCTCACCAGTGGTGATGGTAGGATTCGCGTTTATCATCGAAGGAATGAGCGTTACACCGAGGCCTGTACTCTGGAGCGGGATTGATTTGGAGGTGGAGGGTCCGTCATGGTCTGGGGCGGTCTATCACAGCATCATCGGACTGAGCTTGTTGTCATTGCAGGCAATCTCAACGCTGTGTGTTACAGGGAAGACATCCTCCTCCCTCATGTGGTACCCTTCCTGCAGGCTCATCCTGACATGACCCTCCAGCATGACAATGCCACCAGCCATACTGCTCGTTCTGTGCGTGATTTCCTGCAAGACAGGAATGTCAGTGTTCTGCCATGGCCAGCGAAGAGCCCGGATCTCAATCCCATTGAGCAAGTCTGGGGCTAGGGCCATTCCCCCCAGAAACTTGCAGGTGCCTTGGTGGAAGAGTGGGGTAACATCTCACAGCAAGAACTGGCACATCTGGTGCAGTCCATGAGGAGGAGATGCACTGCAGTACTTAATGCAGCTGGTGGCCACACCAGATACTGACTGTTACTTTAGATGTTTACCCCCCCTTTGTTCAGGGACACATTATTCAATTTATGTTAGTCACATGTCTGTGGAACTTGTTCAGTTTATGTCTCCGTTGTTGAATCTTGTTATATTCATACAAATATTTACACATGTTAAGTTGGCTGAAAATTAACGCAGTTGACAGTGAGAGGACGTTTCTTTTTTTGCTGAGTTTATTTAGCTTAAGATAACAGAGGGGGCTGGGCTGGGCTCAACATGATTTCTCTACCTACTGTTGCCTAACTCTTGATATAGCCCTAAATCAATAAATCAAAGTCATATGAATGGAAATCAACATGGAAAAGCGTAGAATCCTGTTTGTGCCTTTGCTTGCTATCTTGCATATTTCAGTATTGACATTAAACAGACAAAATGCATAGAGAACTAAACTTTAATTCTGAACAGCAAACAATCTGATTAGCTGCACTACTCTGACACCAGCAACCCCAATGCTTTATTCCACTGCTATAGGCTACAGCACAGACCCTAAACAATACAGTATAACCAGCCATAGGGAAAGCAGGATGCATTTTCTATAAGTGTGAGTGTCCTTTACATTTACAACCAACTTATAGGATATTGAATTTTTAATTATCTTTTTATTTGAAACAATTACGATAGCCTATTAAAAATGAAAATAAGTAGCCATAATGTCTCTCTAAATGAATGACTCTGTCGTTATAAAAAATATTTAGGCTACTCATGTGGTTGATACGAAATGGTCAACATAATGCTGTTTGTGATCTCTTGTTGTACACTGAACAAAAACATTAACTCAACATGCAACAATTTCAAAGATTTTACTGAGTTACAGTTCATATCAGGAAATCAGTCAATTGAAATAAATTCATTAGGCCATAATCTATGGAATTCACACGACTGGGCAGGGGTGCAGCCATGGGTGGGACTTGGAGGGCATTGGCCCACCCACTGGGGAGCCAGGCCCAGCCAATCAGAATGGGTTTTTCCCCACAAAATGAATTTATTACAGACAGAAATACTCCCCCTGTGTGTAATGATCATGCTGTTTAATTCGCTTCTTGATATGCCACACCTGTCAAGTGGATGGATTATCTTGGCTAAGGAGAAATGCTCACTAACAGGGATGTAAACAAATTTGTACACTAAATTTGAAAGAAAAACGTTTTCTGTGCATAAAGAACATTTCTGGGATTTTTTATTTCAGCTCATGAAACATGGGACCAACACTTTATATGTTGCGTTTATTTTTTTGTTCAGTGTAGTTGGACAGAGGGCTAAACCTATTTCCCTGTGTGAACTCCCCGGGATAATCTCAATTGCGTCCTCCTCGCATCCTCTCTCCTCGCTTCCTTCCCTAAACCCATTGGAGAAGGTCAAAGGGGAGGGTCCTCTGGCTTTCTCATCCAATGGGTTTTGAGAAGGAGGCGAGGAGAGAGGATAGAGGACACGAGGAGAATGAGATTTAGATTCTCCCACCGAGTCTCCTCTGACCCGCTTCTCATGCATCGGGATGTGCGTAGCTTCAGTGATTCATTCGGGATACAGACATTGACATATCCGTGACTGCATTGTGTATTCTCCAATATCTGAACTTCTCAATATATAATGCAACGCTATAGGCTAATGCCAGACAGCCATTAATTCTACATAGCCTAACACTTTTTTCCTGAGAAAGAGACTGTACAGACTCATAGCTATGACAACTCAGCATTGCCGCGGGAAGTAGTCGTCACAATAAAAAAAATATATATATTTATATAAATTGAAAAAAATTGTTGACCAAATTAGTGCACTAGGCCTTTATTACTCCTGCATGAAAATAATCGTCATCAGAGCGGGAGAACCCCCCAAGGACCTTACATGTTCTGTTTAGAGGCGAATTGGCTCTGGCAGTCAACACAGCCAAATACTCCATCTAAACGTGAATTGAATCTCAATTGCGGTACGGTTCTAGAAACAGAAATCCCCCTACTTCCAAATCATATCAAAATTATTTCACAAACGCTAAATGTATACTGTTTAACCGATTTTTAACACAGTTGCAGCTGACAGTAATTATTTATGTGACAACATGTTAGTGGCGTCCGTTTTCAGTTTGAAGACAGGTGTTCGGGGACGCAGATAAATAATTACCACAGGTACACCTCCTTCCTATGTGTTTGTCATAAATAAGCTCTGTAACATGGAAATATGGTCTTATTGAACCCCAACCATATAAGCATGTAGTAATTTAACCTTTGTTTTTTATTGAATTATTTATCGCTGATATTAAAGATTTAGGCCTATGTTTCCAAAACCGTACCGTGTCGGGGCTCTTAACAAAACTCCCCCAGTGAGAAGATACTATCGTCAATAGGCGCTAAAGTTACGTACTTAGGTCTATATATGGGGTACCATAGAGCATGCTTTTGTAGAACAGTTGATGGCACACTGAGCTACTGGTCAGAAGGTGGAAGATTCGAGCTACACTCCCTGCCTCGTTCATTACAATACCTTCAGTTGCATAGTTGTGGTCCCGGAGGAAGCTGTTGTTTATTTTGCGGGTGTCGATTTCTTCATCCATTTGTGACACTTATTTTGTAAACCAGAAACAGAGAAACAAGTATCCATGTTCCTGAAACATCGCTTCAGCACAGGGTCGGCGCAAGCTGCGCGCTTTTCGTCATGATTAGACCCTTTCCAGAAATAAGAATGTGGAAAAGAGGCAGAAACCTCAACGTTTGCTCCTGAACGAATAAATAACCGTTCGATACAATATCATAGGAGGAAAAAGCCTGTCCCTTTCGAGACGACCGTTGAGTCGTCAGATGTCTGCCAATAATAGGCTCAGATTAAAGTGGCAGAAAACGAAGTATAAAACTGACAGCAAGAAAATAGCTGCGCATTACGTCTCCATTGTCAGAGGCGCAATAAAACAGTCCAGAAATCAGAGCAAGGTGTGTGAGCTGGTTCTTATTTTGCCCCAGTCTGCTTGCATCGCAGCGTCCGTTTCCTCTTGGATCACCCCGTTTCGCCTCGACGTGTCGCTCTGCCGCCAAACCTCACCGGGTGCTTCACTGCTAGCCTGCTGTTGCCACTGCCCATTCGCGCATTGCGTTACTGGCTCCGCCCCGACAGCTTGCCTCTGTCGACCTGCGTCAGCATCACAGTGATGTGTTCGCACATGCGGGGGCAGAGCGCACGGATGCGCCCTCATATCAGGGGGATACGGTGGTCACATATTTGATTTTTGTTTAAACAACAAACATACAATATATCGATACCCTTCAGATCCTTTCTGATAATTGTTACCCCAAAAAGTGTGTGTGTGTGTGTCTGCCTGCTTGTGTCTCTGTGTATGTGTGCCCACACTGTAATTTCCCCTAGTTGGGTTTGGGCATGGTGGTGTTGGTGGCTGAGGCTGTCAGAGACCTCCCCCGACCCATCCTGCCCCTACATGTTAAATAATCTGTGCTGTAGGATAATGTTTTAACAGCCCACTGCCCTTCAGCTAGGTCTGGATAAATCGCAGCCATTATCTACATCCCCAAATGATGAAGGTCACTGATGCATGCCATGAAAAGAAGTTCCATCCACCCCACTTACGACCAGTTGAATATTCCCCAATCCAATTGTCTCCGCACCATGACAAACCATTCCCCTCAACCCCTAATCCTTTTAATAAGGAGATAGTCCTCACCAACCCCTGAATCATCTGGGTTCACATTCACTCTAAATGGTATAGAATCTGTCTTTGCCGTCATGGGGTTTGAACAAACTGTTATGATAATTCTATTTGGGCGCTGAGGGGTATAAGCAACAGGAAGAGGGAATTAAAAAGGCATTGATTTTCTCCAGAATCACCACACTGGGATGTGCTCTATTACTGGGAGACTGCATTAGAGAGGCCTTCTGATGGATGACATTAACAGGCAGAGCTCATTGCTGTCCTTGGGAAGGAGGAGGGCTTAGATGTATTATTATTCTGTATGCAGACAGACAGACGCACACACACACACACACACACACACACACACACACACACACACACACACACACACACACACACACACACACACACACACAGGGTTCTAAGGGGCTTGCAGAAAGACCATTTTATTCTGCAATGAGCCTTGAGGAAGCCAAGACTGAGATCAATAATCTGACTGCTTTAATTAAAGCTTCTGCTTCCAGGACACACAACCACAGCAACAGTATGTTGACTGAAACCTCTCTCTACTGGCCTGTTCACTGTAAAATATACCACCGACCAAACCCATTTCCAATCCAAAGCCTCTGTATTATAGTGGTGATGGTTGAGAGAAACATACATTACATGACCAAAAGTATGTGGACACCTGCTCGTCGAAAATCTCATTCCAAAATCATGGGCATTAATATGGAGTTGGTCCCTCCTTTGCTGCTATAAGAGCCTCCACTCTTCTGTGAAGGCTTTCCACTAGTTGTTGGAACATTGCTGCGGGGACTTGCTTCCACTCAGCCACAAGAGCATTAGTGAGGTCGGGCACTGATGTTGGGCGATTAGGCTTGGCTCGCAGTCGGTGTTCCAATTCATCCCAAAGGTGTTCGATTGAGGTTATGGCTCTGTGCAGGCCAGTCAAGTTCTTCCACACGGATCTCGACAAACTATTTCTGTATGGACCTCGCTTGTGTACGGGGGCATTGTCATGCTGGAACAGGAAAGGGCCTTCCCCAAACTGTTGCCACAAAGTTGGAAGCACAGAATCGTCTAGAATGTCATTGTATGCTGTAGCGTTAAGATTTCCCTTCTCTGGAACTAAAACAGCCCCAGACCATTATTCCTCCTCCACCAAACTTTACAGTTGACACTATGCATTGGGACAGGTAGTGTTCTCCTGGCATCCGCCAAACCCAGATTCGTCCGTCGGACTGCCAGATGGTGAAGCCTGATTCATCTCTCCAGAGAACACGTTTCCACTGCTCCAGAGTCCAATGGTGGCGAGCTTTACACCACTCCAGCCGACGCTCAGCATTGCGCATGGTGATCTTGGGCTTGTGTGTGGCTGCTCGTCCATGGAAACCCATTTCATGAAGCTCCTGACAAACAGTTATTGTGCTGACCTTGCTGACATGCTACGCGCTTCAGCCATCGGCGGTCCCGCTCTGAGGGCTTCTGCGGCCTACCACTTCGCGGCTGAGCTGTTGTGAGCCTGTTCGTGTTTGCGCGCACTGTGTACACACACAGAAGTGTGATCTCAGAATAATCATTACATCAGTCATTGGGAGTGCATATTGCAGAGTATTCCAGCACAACACTTGCATTAGCATCCCTCCTCTCATAATAGGACACCTGCTTCTAAGCTGTGAGAACCACAGCGCCCCTCATCGAAAACCACTCAGACAATAATCACCTAATTATAACACACAATCGCTCTTGTGGATGCCGTCGTCATTGCATGACCTGGGGAAGGAGCCTGATTGGAACACGCAGGGCTGTCCTCCACAGAGAACATGGCCAGGGTCTGCCTCCGAATCGGCTCTGACGTTCAACCTGCCCCCTGTGCCCAACTGGCTCCTGTCTGCTGCTGCAGTGGCTTATGGGGAATACTCCTCTGATGTGTTGTGTTCCCTCTCTCCCATCCCCCGTCTCTCTCTCCGTCTCCCCATAACCCTCCTCCAACCACATCGAGCCCAGCGCCGCCACCTCGGTCAGTGTGCTCTGTTCACCCAGGAGAGGTAGCGAGCTCCATAGCTCCACGGGCCTAGTTGTGCAGTGCTATGGTTACTAGCCATCCATCCTGCCCTTACGCACTGGAGCACTCCGCATCTATGGGAACAGAAAACGTCACGCAGGTCTTAATGACCTCACAGTCCCTACGGAGGGACACAAAGCACGGGGAGTAAAGAGAGTCGAGAGATCACTACATAAAACACAGCGAGACTCGTGATCCAGACTAACCATATGCAGCACTAATGGAGCAGACTAGAAAAGAAAGGAGAGTTCCTCTTCTTAAACAACACACATCCGTGATTACAAATGCAGAGCACAAAGTGGTGGGCTCTGGGTGGCCTAATTGAATTCATAGCAAATAGGATTGAGCCATACGCCGATCTGGCCAGCAGCCACGGTGAAGAGGTGCAGAGGGACACGTTCGCCTGGAGCAGGAGAACCTGCAAGTCCTGTGGTAAAAAGGACCCTGCCAGCTCCAAATGAAATATCCAATCCTGATAGGCCAGCTCTGGATCTGAACTACTGACCTGGAATCAGCTTACAGAGTCACTGTACTGTAGAGAAAAATGTGTTGACAACAAGACCTCGCCGACTGCAGAAGTGTCAAAACTGCCCTCCTGAATTCTCGGGGAACACGACTGTTAAGTATCGAAAGTTGCAGGCAAAGACCTATTTTGAAGAAGAAAAATGAAAAGGCGAATCAGGAGGGCATGATTTTGTGGGTTCGATTGGTGATGTTTTCTCCTCGGGTAGTGAGGTTTCAGAGGTTTCCTTATGGAGAATGTTCTTATAGCAGTAGCATTGTCTGAATTAGCCACGAGAGGGGAATTATTTAGAAAATCAGTTCCGTCAAGCCCCTGTCGGCTCAGACACCTCGATCTTCTCCACAAACTGCTGTTTGGAAGAGAGCCAACTCGTCTATTTTAGGCAAGGGGTTTGGAGCTGCAAGGTAGAGTAAAATAGAAGACAGGAAGGAGAGGGTGAGAGAGGGTGGAGGAGAGAGAAATGCACGGTGAACAAAATATAGGTCACACACTCACAGGATGGAAAATGGATTTAGTGAGAATCTTAGAATTTTCCATAATAATGCAGATTGCAGAAACAGCCAGAATGAGATGGACTGAGAGAGAAAAGAAAGAGAGAGGGAGAGAGAGAGAGAGAGAGAGAGAGAGAAAGAGAGAGAGAGAGAGAGAGAGAGAGAGAGAGAACAAGATAAAGGCCAGGCTGGGGAGAGCGGATTAAAAGCAGCCTGCAGGAGGATAATCTAATAGTCCTTCTTAAAACATGATGACTACTGCACATCTCTATCTCTCTCTGTCTCTCTCTCTCTTTCTTTTCTCTCTCTCTCTCTCTCTCTCTCTCTCTCTCTCTCTCTCTCTCTCTCTCTCTCTCTCTCTCTCTCTCTCTCTCTCTCTATCTCTATCTCTATCTCTCTCTGTCTCTGTCTCTCTGTCTCTCTGTCTCTCTGTCTCTCTCTGTCTCTCTCTGTCTCTCTGTCTCTCTGTCCGAGGAAAGTCCGCCACAGTCAGAATGCTTGTAAACGATGATGTCAGATTATTTTTTTAAATTGTCACATTTATTTTAAACCTAGTCCTCTCACTAGTCCCCAGTTACAATCCTTATTTTAGTCCTGGGCTGGGATCCATAAAACCACAAACAACAACAGCTACAGAATCACATATAACATACAATAACATGGCACATTGGTTTGATATCGCTGTGAAACACAGTTCTGTGTAGGCCTACATGTTGGACACTAAATCAAGAAGATAAAATGTAAAATAATTCAGACATTATTTATGACCATACCAAGTCATAATACCAGCACACATTTCTGATGCATGGCTAAACGGATATGTCTTTTCCCTACAGCCTAGTCCTGTATACTGATCCTATGACAGAGGACATCTACTGTATCTGTGATCCATCCAGATCAGATGATGACAGAGTGACCTGTCCCACGGTCCTCATGCGCTCTCTAATCTCGGAAATCGCTCACTGGGTGGCGTGACACGCCAGACGCGACATTCATCGTCAATACATCTGATTTATCGACAGCTGTCACTTCCGCCCAGCGTGACCCGTCCAGTCCTACGCTTCGTTCATGTTTTCCTACCCTACCCTTTGTTCTCTTCATTTCTTATTCAACGCGAGCCGAGAAATCAATAGCCAAAGCCTAATCCTTTAGAAAACCCTCCCCCGAACTCAAAGGTCTCCGTGTCACACACTTCCTGTTGTGCACAAAAATTATAGAAGCAAGGCAGTTGAAAAACAAAAACAAACTGGTGAAAGATTACTTAAAGGCAGCAATACATTTCAGGCAAAGATCTCCGGCTCTATTTCGTCAATGAAGCTGATATGCGTTTCAGCTCATAAACAGCGGCCGTCCTGGTTATGTCGCCTCCACGCCTCATTACACCCCTCCACCGCTTCCTTCCAGTCACATTCGCAATGACGTGCGGTACCTAGTAAGCAACTGACTAGGCAATCAATCAAAATTACATGAAGGCTTGTGACAGATTGACTCCAAATAAAATAAGCAGGTTCACGCTTCCCCTACTTGGTCAACTCATAGACGACCAAGAAAGGAAATGAAGGCAAGTGAGGCCACCAGCAGACGAACCGAGACAATTGAACTGCATGACTTAACCTTTTGTTTCAACAGTTTTTTGATAATTCTCTGACTAAAGGACACCCTCTCTGTGAAAGAACACACACGCTGCAAGGACTGGCAGTAGACCGGACGTCATCAGACGCGTGTCTATCAAAAGGCCAGGAGGACTTGATGCACGGCATTTGATCTCTAATGAAAACCTTCCCTCCATCAGCTGTGTACCATGCAAAAACCTAGTTAGTAAATGCTTCGTGCCAGACAGACAAAGCTATAGGGAGCTGCCTGTGTCTGTCTGGCACGAAGCATTTACTAACTAGTCCTCCTGGATCCCCCGAATCCTGTTCAGAGGTGATAGACATCACTGCCACAGGTTCACTACCACTGTCATAGATGTGGTGTGATTTGAGACACCGCCCCTGGACAGCAGACACTTCGGCCCCTCTCCAGCTGCAGCACAGAAGACTGAACCTCCCAAATAGAACATGTGCACATCCTGTCTGAGCCGAAACAGAACAGGATTTAATCTTTCCTATTCTGTAATTCCCTTTTACTCGATGATTCTACAGAGCACCGCGCCAGGCTAAGCTGTCCAAATATTCAATCAGGATCCCGACCAGAGGGGAATGGTGGTGGTACTGTACTGACTGGAAGAGCACGCTGGGAAATGTTCTCATCACTAAGTCCCTGGGAACTCAAGCATAAAGGACAGGGACTTACTTGAAATGTTTTGGATCAAATTAGGATCTACATCTACAATATAGTGGTTATATCCCCACTGTTGAGAGAGAGTGAGACACACACAGAGACAGACAGAGACACGGAAACAGACAGAGAGGAGAGACAGAGAGAGAGAGAGACACAGAGACAGACAGAGAGGAGAGACAGAGAGAGAGAGAGAGAGAAACAGAGACAGACACAGGGACCGACAGAGACACAGAGACAGACAGAGAGAGACACAGAGACAGACAGAGACACAGAGACAGACAGACAGACAGAGAGGAGAGACAGAGAGAGACACAGAGACAGACAGAGACACGGAAACAGACAGAGACACAGAGACAAACAGAGAGGAGAGACAAAGAGAGAGAGAGAGAGAAACAGAGACAGACACAGGGACCGACAGAGACACAGAGACAGACAGAGAGAGACACAGAGACAGACAGAGAGGACAGACAGAGACACAGAGACAGACAGACAGAGAGGAGAGACAGAGAGAGACACAGAGACAGACAGAGACACGGAAACAGACAGAGACACAGAGACAAACAGAGAGGAGAGACAAAGAGAGAGAGAGAGAAACAGAGACAGACACAGGGACCGACAGAGACACAGAGACAGACAGAGAGAGACACAGAGACAGACAGACAGAGAGGAGAGACAGAGAGAGACACAGAGACAGACAGAGAAGAGAGACAGAGAGCGACACAGAGACAGACAGACACAGAGACAGACAGACACAGAGACAGACAGAGACACAGAGACAGACAGAGAGGAGAGACAGAGAGAGAGAGAGACACAGAGACAGACAGAGAGGAGAGACAGAGAGAGACACAGAGACAGACAGAGAGAGAGACACAGAGACAGACAGAGAGGAGAGACAGAGAGAGACACAGAGACAGACAGAGAGGACAGACAGAGACACAGAGACAGACAGACAGAGAGGAGAGACAGAGAGAGACACAGAGACAGACAGAGAGCGACACAGAGACAGACAGACACAGAGACAGACAGAGACACAGAGACAGACAGAGAGGAGAGACAGAGAGAGAGAGAGACACAGAGACAGACAGAGAGGAGAGACAGAGAGAGACACAGAGACAGACAGAGAAAGAGACACAGAGACAGACAGAGAGCAGAGACAGACAGAGACAGACAGAGAGGACAGACAGAGAGAGACACAGAGACAGACAGAGAGAGACACAGAGACAGACAGAGAGGAGAGACAGAGACAGACAGAGAGGAGAGACAGAGAGAGACACAGAGACAGACAGAGAGGAGACAGAGCGAGACATAGAGACAGACTGAGAGGAGAGACAGAGAGAGACATAGAGACATACAGAGAGGAGAGACAGAGAGAGACACAGAGACAGACAGAGAGGAGAGACAGAGAGAGACACAGAGACAGACAGATAGGAGAGAGACACAGAGACAGACAGAGAGGAGAGACAGAGAGAGACACAGAGACAGACAGAGACACGGAAACAGACAGAGACACAGAGACAAACAGAGAGGAGAGACAAAGAGAGAGAGAGAGAGAGAAACAGAGACAGACACAGGGACCGACAGAGACAGACAGAGAGAGACACAGAGACAGACAGACAGAGAGGAGAGACAGAGAGAGACACAGAGACAGACAGAGAAGAGAGACAGAGAGCGACACAGAGACAGACAGACACAGAGACAGACAGACACAGAGACAGACAGAGACACAGAGACAGACAGAGAGGAGAGACAGAGAGAGAGAGAGACACAGAGACAGACAGAGAGGAGAGACAGAGAGAGACACAGAGACAGACAGAGAGAGAGACACAGAGACAGACAGAGAGGAGAGACAGAGAGAGACACAGAGACAGACAGAGAGGACAGACAGAGACACAGAGACAGACAGACAGAGAGGAGAGACAGAGAGAGACACAGAGACAGACAGAGAGCGACACAGAGACAGACAGACACAGAGACAGACAGAGACACAGAGACAGACAGAGAGGAGAGACAGAGAGAGAGAGAGACACAGAGACAGACAGAGAGGAGAGACAGAGAGAGACACAGAGACAGACAGAGAGAGAGACACAGAGACAGACAGAGACAGACAGAGAGGACAGACAGAGAGAGACACAGAGACAGACAGAGAGGAGAGACAGAGAGAGACACAGAGACAGACAGAGAGGAGAGACAGAGACAGACAGAGAGGAGAGACAGAGAGAGACACAGAGACAGACAGAGAGGAGACAGAGCGAGACATAGAGACAGACTGAGACGAGAGACAGAGAGAGACATAGAGACATACAGAGAGGAGAGACAGAGAGAGACACAGAGACAGACAGAGAGGAGAGACAGAGAGAGACACAGAGACAGACAGATAGGAGAGAGACACAGAGACAGACAGAGAGGAGAGAGGAGAGAGACACAGAGACAGACAGAGAGGAGAGAGAGTAGTTATAGCAACAGTAAAAAAGGAACAATAGACAGCCCCCTCCTAGCTGCTCCTACTCTCTCCAATAAGTGTTGTGACTGAGCTGGTGTCGACCTGTCTGCCTGCAGGCCTGGTTCAGCTCTCTGCAGAGGGAGCTTAATAGCGGCACCATATGGCCAGCTCACGGCAGTAGCCACACACTCTAAACGGAGACCTGTTGTTTTCTCCCCACCACCGCCCACAGGAGAAACAGACGGACGTTCCTCTGACGGGGGCTAAGGGCATTCTGGGGATCAGGCAGACGGGACCGTGGCTGGGGGTGTCCCGCCCCCAGCTGACTCTGCCTGCGCCCCTGTGATCACCCAGTCACCATGACAACTGTGTCAGTGCAACACGAGAGGACACGCACGGCCCCTCATCAAACAAACAAAGGTGCTCTACTCTACTGTCATTGGGAGATGCTTTATACTGTATGAGCGTCTACGCATTTTAAATAAGGTACAGCCACGTATGGTATGCAACAACAGGCTCGTGGATCGAGCAAACAAGGATATTTCTTGATTAGCTCTGTAGGGCCTTTTCACAGCTCAACGCCACATCAATGACCGTAGTGCCCTTCAGTGTCAGGTTTAAATTGCATCCAAAGCCTTGGGCTTAACTGGTTGGTCCGATCTCCCAGTTAGATCGTCCCTCAGCTCATTCTACAGCATGAACAGCTTTTCATTCTCATTCAATACAGCCGATTGGATGCCATTCTGTGGGCTTGTCTCATTGTATACACAGTGAATGATCATTATTGAGGTTCCAAACAGAGCCATTTTTATTAACGCAAACCCCCTACCAAATACACACGCATGCAGGCTGGAAAGCACGCACACACACACACACACACAAAGCACGCGCACCCGCGAAATATACGCGCAAAAGCGCAAGCAAGCACCGCACACATACATATGTACACACACAGAAATCAGAATCATCTCTTCCAGGATATGGGCCGTGGGAGGACGTCAAGCAAGAAATCACGGCTTATCCTTATCCAACCGTCTTTTGTTGTCAAACACATTTGTTCTGTACAACCTGTGTGTCTGAGGCTGCAGTAACATAGTGGAGCCAAGTCTTACCCTACAGCACCATCAGCTGGACAGTCTGAGCTATTACACCAGTAATATAGGAACGAAGCTCAGCTCCAACCAGTGCGGAAATTAGCACTCAGACATCATATTAATTATTCAATAACCAAAAGTAACATTTGCTTTGACGTTTAAATTAATTCCATAGAGTGTCTACAAGATATATACTTGGGTAACAGGGTATTAACTAGAAAAAAGCTAATATGTCAAATAAAATACCTGGTGAAAGCAATATTATGCTATTTTACAAAGGGTTGCATGGCATGATTTGATCCTATGTCCAGGTAAATCCCCCCCCCCCCCCCCCCCACACACACACATACAGAATCATGTTCAGAATTATGAGTCAGCATCTAAAAACAAAGACAAAACCAGTTTGAATCTCAGAGCATAAGGAGGGTGGTTCAAAATCAAAGTGTCATGCATACCCACAGTCCAGCAGACATTGGTGTTTAATGTGTCGCAGACAGACTTTTACCATCATTGCAATTCTCACAGCAGCAGTAGTAGCCTCCATAAAGGGGTAGAGAATGAGGGGAAATGACTAGGACTGGGGCTGTTCACATCAGAGAGTTTGTGGCAGCCAAGCAGGTCTGTGGTCTGACAGACAGACAGACAGACAGACAGACAGACAGACAGACAGACAGACAGACAGACAGACAGAGAGAGACAGAGAGAGAGAGAGAGAGAGAGAGAGAGAGAGAGAGAGAGAGAGAGAGAGAGAGAGAGAGAGACTTCCACAGGGCTCAAAGATACAGATAAATCACGAAAAAGTGCTGTGTTAAGGGAAATCAGCAGAAAATGTACTCCTCAGACACTCAGGGCTGGCTCCAGGCATAAGCGACATAAGCTGTTGCTTAGGGCCCCCGGCCTCTAGGGGGCCCCCATCCCAAAAAATTATAATATATATATTTTGGAGAACTCAATCAGGGTATAAACTTACTGTTGAGCGTTACACTGAAACATTATATAAACGCAACATGGAACAATTTCAACGATGTTACTGACTTACAGTTCATATAAGGAAATCAGTCAACTGAAATAAATTTGTTAGGTCCTAATCTATGGATTTCACATGACTGGGCAGGGGTGCAGCCATGGGTGGGCCTGGGAGGGAATAGGCCCACCCACTTGGGAGCTAGGCCCAGCCAATCAGAATATTTTTTGCCCCATAAAAGGGCTTTATTACAGACAGAGCTATCCAGGTGGGTGGTCTCAGACAATCCTGCAGGTGAAGAAGCTGGATATGGAGGTCCCGGACTGGCGTGGTTACACGTGGTCTGCGGTTGTGAAGCTGGTTGGATATACTGCCAAATTTTCTAAAACGACGATGGAGGCGGCTTATGGTAGAGAAATTAACATTCAATTATCTGGCAACAGCTCTGGTGGACATTCCTGCAGTGCACAATATTTGAAAGAAATAAGCTGTTTGTGCATATGGAACATTTCTGCAATCTTTTATTTTAGATCATGAAACATGGGCCAACACTTTACATGTTGCATTTAAATTTTTGTTCAGTATAGAATAGTAGAATACACAAGGTGCACGTTAGGAAATTTGGTTGTGCATCAGCAGTTTTTCTCTTGTTTTGTCACTGACAATCACTCAATTAGCCATGTCAGCTAACAATTTTTAGATTGGTTAGTTAGTCTAGCCAGTTATCTAGACTTGTAATAATCATGGCCAAATACTGTGCCCAGGGGCCCTGACCACCGGGGGGCCCCCATTGATTTTGTTCGTCACTTTCACCCAGATATTATTAAGATGACATAAGTCATGGCAAAGTGTAGAATTGCAGGAAATTGGAATCAAAACTGAAAATAAATTCTCTCCACCCCATGACAAAATTGGTAGAATTGCAGGAAATTAGTTCTAAAATTGCACCATCTTCTCTCCGCCCCATAGCAAAATGTGTAGAACAGCAGGAAATGAACTTTAAAAATGTAACGTTTCTCTCTGCCATCAAGAGTGGCGGAGGGGCACCAAAAGGCTAGAGCCGGCCCTGGGGACACTATTTTTAGAAACATTGACCACACAGCTTCCTGTATACACTATGGGGGGGTGTTGGATTAGAACACAATGTTGTATTAAAGGTTTTTCCACTATGTGGAGGAGAGATACAAGAGGATGAGAAAAAGAGAACTATGAGAAAAACAAGGAGGAGGAACATTGAGATCAAATGTGTAGAACGACTTTATTGCTGAACAACTGTATGAGAGAATCACATGATGCGCATTCCCAGCCAGTCGTCTCTCTAACTTGGCCATTACCCGCCACTTGTCAGTTGAATCTCTCAGCTCTTATCCTGGAGAGGATTAGGGCCGATCTATGATTGAAAACTCAGCGATTCACATCACAACATCCCGACACAGTGTGTTTCAACCACTTTTCAACAACAGCATCAAATCCCCCTGCCATGACTGCTCTCCTTTCTCTTTCACCCCCCCCCCCCCCCCCCCCCTCCCCTCCCCTCCCCACATTCTAACCTTCCTGGAATCTTGGAGGTATATGATCCAGATCCACCACAGGCCACAACAGACCAGGTCTGACATGATGTTGCCTGCCCGCCATGTCTGGCCTGCCCTGGGTGTAAATCCCTCTTTAGCATGGATGAGTGGCCCAGGTTATGAGCTCAGTACAGGCAGTGGGCTGTGGGTGGGCACAGATGGAGCAGCAGTGGGAGAGGGGACTGGGGAGCTTCACGTGGAAATGGGCCGGAATAGATGAGGTGTCAGTGAGTGTGGCCAGCCACGTGCTGCTGGATAAAGCAGGTCAGTCAGGTTGCTCGCCTCGTGTTGCACAGCTGGGTGACAGACAGAGGCATGAGTCAGACCATCGATTGCAGGCAGGGGTGGCGGGGGGGTGGCAAAGGAGAGGGGGTTAGAGCAGTAACACACAATGCTGGTGTGGTTCACAAAACAAAGTCAACCCCCCATGGAGGGACCAGGCAGCACAGGCTCAGCCAACGTCACTCTACAGATGATTGGTTTGTCCCTGTTTGCCGATATCATGGCCACCTACTCAGCAGGAGAGAGAGAACACAACAACAAGTAAATACACTACCAATAAAATAACTCTCAAGTTAAGAGCCATTGAGCACAGCCAGGAAGGCAGAAACACACAGACCAGCACTGTATTTCTCTCTCTCTTCTTATGAATTCCTCTGCTTTATGGATGATGACAGATACAGACGGCTGTATCCGAGCTCTAAGCAACCGAGAAGAAGGCACTTCCAGAGGCACGGCACATGGGTAGTTGCCTTAGTGCAAGAAAGGAACTTTCAAGTGTGATATCAAACAAATCTGTAAAACAGACGCCACAACAGCACCATTAATCAAAGCTAAGAAGAACGTATTTTGAAGCAAGTAACAGCAGCATAAAAAAAAACCCAGCTAGCACATAACGTTCTTAGAACCATATGTTTCTTAGAGCTAGGTTAGAGTGTGGTTGTTCTATGGTTATTTTGCATACAACCTTACCCACAACTTTCTGGGAATGGTGCACGATAGTTTCTTGGCTTTGGAACATTCTCAGCACATTTATAGAACATGAGAAAAATACATGATTTTGTTGGTATTTCATTGCTTTAAAATAACATTTCCTGATAGTTCAAACATGGTTACATTTCATTTAAATGTTGGTAATGTTCTAGGAACGTTCTCCAACTGGTTTTACATTGGAAATGTTCTCGAATAGTTCAGAGAACGCTAAGAAACAACAATCTTCTGTGAGAATTTCTGTACTTCGTTTTTTACAGGTTTCACCATGGTTCTATTTAAAGTCATGTTCTCACATTGTTCCGAGAACGTTAAGAAACAACGTTCTTCTGTGGGAATTTCAGTACTTCAGCATAACGTTTCCAACAGGTTTCCTCATGGTTCTATTTAAAGTCACGTTCTCAAATTGTTCCGAGAAATATAAGAAAACTTTCCATAAAAACCACAAGGAAACGTTCTAAGAATGTTATTTAAAAACATACTGTATACGTTCCATCGTCAGCATCAACAAAACTCTCTATATCCCCTATCTTTTTAAGTGTGTTCAGGTGTGTTGGCCGCGCACACTAATTGGCCACACCTGATCTTAATGAGTGCTTGTTTCCTTTGAAATGTGGTCTGTTTGAATAGACTAAAATGAACAGCTTTGTATGAGTTAAAAAACATGGCATGCTAGCTCCATCCTGGTGGCGCAGTGGACTAATTCCATGGATAGATAAGAAAATATTACAGGTTTGAATCTCACTGATGCTGTGCCACATAAAAAATTGTATGTGTTTGCACGATTAATGCCTAAGGAAAGGAAATTCCATGTGTCCTATTTGTCCTTGAAGTTCAAAACAGTTAACCAAAACAAAGCTAGCAGTGTTATTAAACATTTTATTGAAAGATGTTCTCAGAATGTTATTTAATTACCTTCAAATAACTTATAATTTCCGTTTTCAGACGGTTAATAAAACCTCCCAGGAAAACTATCAGAGAGAGACTAGTCAAGGACCATATCCCCTCCACCCTAGCTGATACCCTAGACCCACTCCAATTTGCTTACCGCCCCAATAGGTCCACTGACGCCACCACACTGCAGACTGCCCTATCCCATCTGGACAAGAGGAATACCTATGTACGAATGCTGTTCATTGACTACAGATCAGCATTTAACACCATAGTACCCTCCAAACTCGTCATTAAGCTCGAGACCCTAGGTCTCGACCCTGCCCTGTGCAACTTGGTCCTGGACTTTCTGACGGGCCGCCCCCAGGTGGTAGGAAACAACATCTCTACCCCGCTGATGCTCAACACTGTGCCCCACAAGGGTGCGTTCTCAGCCCTCTCCTGTACTCCCTGTTCACCCATGACTGCGTGGCCATGCACGCTTCCAACTCAATCATCAAGTTTGCAGATGACACTACAGTGGTAGGCCTGGTTACCAACAACGATGGGCCCTCAGAGTGTGGTGTCAGGAAAATAACCTCTCACTTAATGTCAACAAAACAAAGCAGATTATCGTGGATTTCAGTAAACAGCAGAGGGAGCACCCCCCCTTCCACATCGATGGGACAGTAGTGGATAAGGTGGAAAGTTTTAAGTTCCTCGGCGTACACATCACGGACAAACTGAAATGGTCCACCCACACAGACAGCGTGGTGAAGAAGGCGCAACACCGCCTCTTCAACCTCAGGAGGCTGAAGAAATTTGGCTTGTCATCTAAAATACTCACAAACTTTTACAGATGCACAATCGAGAGCATCCTGTCGGGCTGTATCACCGCCTGGTACAGCAATTTCACCGCGCTCAACCGCAAGGCTCTCCAGAGGGTAGTGCGGTCTGCACAACGCATCACCGGGGGTAAACTGCCTGTCCTCCAGGAAGGCCAAAAAGATCATCAAGGACAACACCACCCGAGCCACTGCCTGTTCACCCCGCTATCATCCAGAAGGCGAGATCAGTACAGGTGCATCAAAGCTGGGCTGAAAAACAGCTTCTATCTCAAGGCCATTAGACTGCTAAACAACCATCACTGACATAGAGAGGCTGCTGCCAACATACAGACTCAAATCTCTGGCCACTTTTTTTTTTGTTATAATTATTTATTACAAAAAAACACAAGGAAGGGGTAACATTAAAGTATTAGAACATGAAGGACAAACAATACAGCATCAAGACACTATCAAACATGTATCAGTCTTTCCGCAACAGAGCCATCCTTATGATAGTGATATAAAATATATGTCACTTTTTCATGATCACAATCTTGTGAAACCCGAACCCTCCAAGATCCCCCCACAGTTCCCCAATAGCTGTCCCTCAACCATTCGTGACCCCGCCCACAGTCCCCCCCGGAAGAAAATAAAAAATACACTAAAAAATACAATTAATTCCATTCCCCACCCCCAAGAACCCCCCAATGCACCAACAACCAAGAGAATGAACTAAAGAGAAAAAAGGAAAAGACAGAAGAAAACAGCAAACAACAATGCAAAAAGAATACAACTAAATAATACATTTTAAAAAAGGACATCAAGGACAACTAAAATCATAACAGCAATGCCTACTTTATATGTTTGTGTGCATGTCTGGCACTATTACATGTATGTGTGTGTTCTTGTATGTGTTTATTTGAATGAGAGTGTGTGTATATGCATGTGTACATACACCTGCACGGCATCAGCCTCAGGCAAACCGGCATTAGTTGTAAAAACACTGCCACTTAGTGTCATTCAAATGTACTTCTTTTATGTTTTATTTTGACTTTTTTCCCCTTTATCTTTTGACCATCATTCTCTCTCTCACACAGCAACTCCACTCCCACTTGTCTCCAATTCCACATACCAACCCTCAGCTTCCCTCAGCCCATCCCATCTGTCTCTGCTGGCCACCAGCAACACATATCTTTCAACTATGCTATGATGTTTAACGTACAATTTCAATCTATCTAATCGAATAGAATCTACAGATTGCGTGTTGAAGATAAATACTTTTACTAAGAGTATTAGTATATTAGTAATTGACTATCCCGGTCTCTCCAGATCTCCTAACAGTACTATTTCTAGGGTCAATTTTAGATCAATGCTATGCATTTTCAGCCATTCCTGAACCTGAGACCAGAAACAGGCTACCTGAGGGCAATACCAAAATAAATGGTCTATTGATTCTGTATCCTCACAACAAAATCTGCAGAGCTTCGCTGATTTTATTCCCCAAATATTCAACATTTTGTTGGTGGCAAGAATTCTATATATTAATTTTAGCTGAAAAGCACGAAGTCTTGAAACTTGCGTTGTTTTATATATAAACTCATACACCCTGTACCATGGAATCGGTACATCAAACATCTCTTCCCAACTATCTTGCAATCTGTATGGCACAGTTGTCAACATCCTGGTCCTCAAATGAAACTGGTATACTTTCCTATTTATGCTATTTTTATTCTTTCGACAGTTTTGATCCTTTATATTGGGCAGACAGACCAGTTCCCTACCTCCTCCCGCTGCCACCTGCCTCCTCCATTTTTGGGGCAAAGCTGTAATCAATTGGTTGTACTCTTGGATTGAGCAGACCTTCCCGTACAATTCTGATAACTCCATGAAGGACATAACTCTACCATTACAATAAAAAATGTAAGAACAAAATACCCTTTTCAAACATCTTTCCCATAAATACAGGTATTTTATCAACCAGCACATTTGAGTTCAGCCATAATATTTGTTTTAATATTTGTTCTATCTTTTCAGGGGGATGAAATTGAAAATGTAGCCAGCTCTGCAATGCTTGTTTGAAAAAGACAGATACTTTGAAAAAAGTATAATTTTCAATTAATCGAAAATGAGACATGGCAATCTGCACAAAGGCTTAAAGGCCATTTTTAAACAATGGATGAGCTTTTCTTATTAATCTACTTGAGAACCATTTAGGGTTCAAATAAAACTTTTGAATGAGTGAAGCTTTTAGAGAGAGGTTTAGTGCTTTTATATTTTATAATCTCAACCCACCCAATTCATATTCATTATATAGATAGGCTCGTTTCATTTTGTCTGGTTTAGCGTCCCAAATAAAGCAAAATATTTTTTGCTCATTTGAAAGATGAATCATCAGGAGTAGGTAGTGCCATAAGTAAGTGAGTAAACTGAGATATGACTAAGGAGTTAATCAGGGCAATTTTTCCATAAATAGACAGGTATTTACCTCTCCATGGTTGCAGGATCTTGTCTATTTTTACAAGTTTTCTATTGAAATTCATTGTGGAGAGCTTATTTATATCTTTTGTGATATGAATTCCGAGTACGTCTACTTCACCATCAGCCCATTTTATAGGTAAGCTGCAATGTAATGTAAAAGTTGTATTTTTTAAGGATCCAATACGTAATATTATACACTTATCATAATTAGGTTTTAGTCCAGAGAGTACAGAAAAGTTATCTGGATCTTTAATGAGACATTGCAGGGATCTAGCTTGCGGACTTTACATAAAACTTGAGTCATCGGCATACATGGGCACCTTTGTTTTTAATCCTTGGATTTCTAATCCTCTAATGTCGTTATTGGATCTGATTTTAATAGCTAGCATTTTGATGGCCATAACGAATAGATATGATGACAGCGGATACCCTTGTTTATCTCCTCTTGACAATTCAAGACTCTCTGAGAAGTAGCCGTTATTTACTATTTTACACCTGGGGTTGCTATTCATTATGTTTACCCATTTTATAAGAGAATTACCGAAATTGAAAAAAATATATTATTATTATTATAAATAAAATTCAGTCTTACTTTATCAAATGCCTTTTCAAAATCCGCTATAAATACCATTCCTGTCTTCTTATATGTTTCATGATGTTCTATTATTTCTAGTAGTTGTCGTATATTATCTCCAATGTATCGTCCATGTAAAAAAAACTGTTTAATTCTGAGTG
This sequence comes from Salvelinus namaycush, assembly GCF_016432855.1. Taxonomy (NCBI): domain Eukaryota; kingdom Metazoa; phylum Chordata; class Actinopteri; order Salmoniformes; family Salmonidae; genus Salvelinus; species Salvelinus namaycush. The sequence goes on along the minus strand of NC_052309.1, from coordinate 51,830,132 downwards.
CTATGCATTTTGCTATTTTTGCATCACAACATTGAAGTGTAAGGGGCCTCCAGTTTTTTTAGATAGACCGGGTCTTTATATTTGCCATCTGCGTCTTGTTTTAATAATAGAGAAATCAGACCTTCCTGCTGAGTACCTGACAGACTACCATTTATATAGGAGTAGTTAAAACAATCTAACAATGGAGCTTTGAGTATATCAAAAAATACTTGATATACCTCTACCGGTATGCCATCAAGCCCTGGGGTTTTTCCAGACTGAAAGGATTTAATAGCCTCAAAAAGTTCTTCCTCTGTAATTTGGCCTTCGCACTGATCTTTCTGTACATTTGTTAATTTTCAATTTTTTATATTATTTGGAAAGAATTCCTTACCGTAATCTTCATTCAGTGGGAGAGGATGAGACGGAAAAGAGAACATCTGCCTAAAATAATTAGCTTCCTCTTTAAAAATATAATTCGGAGAATCATAGATGACTCCGTCTTCAGTAACTAGTTTCTGCTAATTCTTTTTGTTAGCGTTCCTGTATTGGAGATTCAGGAAGAATTTTGTGCATTTTTCTCCATATTCCATCCAGTTTGCTTTATTTTTGTAATAGGTTAGATTAGATCGTTCTTGAATAAGTTCCTCAAGTTCTTTTTGTTTTTCCTCTAAATTATTTTGTATCTTTGTAGTATCGTTTTTATTGCTATCTACCTGTACTATTAGTTCATGGATTTCCCTTGTCAGTCTTGTTTCTTTAGCCATAAACTGCTTTTTTATTGATGAATATTGAATTGAATGACCCCTGAAGGTTCATTTAAAGGTATCCCAAACAATAAGGGGATTTGCTGAACCTATATTATACTGGAAAAATTCAGTTATAAATTATTTTGTCTTAGTTAAAAATAAGTTGTCCTCCAGTAAACTTTGATTAAATTTCCAATATCCCCATCCATGTGAAAATCTATAAGAGTTATGTGTAGTCCAATTAGATGATGATCCAATCGCATTCTGTCTCCTATTAAATTAAAACTTTTTTAACCTTTGATGCAAGAGAGAAAGAGACAAGAAAGTAGTCAAGACGACTAGCTTGATTAAGTCTCCTTCATGTATATCTCACTAGGTAGGGGTTTTTTAGTCTCCAAATATCCACTATTTCTAATGTGTCCATAATATTTGTGATTTCCTTAAGGGCACGGTGATGATAGTTTGTAGAGTGATTACCTTTACGGTCCATTGAGGTACTTAACACTGTGTTATAGTCTTCAACCATAATGATTAGATCATTGTTGCCTGTAAGTTCAATAAATTGGTGTAAATGTTTTAGAAGAAGTGTGGATCATCCTGATTTGGACCATATAGATTAATGAGCCAAATCTCTTTTTCGTCCACTTTCATATTCAAACGGATCCACCTTCCTTGCGAATCATTCCTGATTATTTGCACATTCAGATCGAACTTTTTGTTAATTAATATCATCACACCCTTTGAGTTCCTTTGTCCATGACAGAAAATTATTTCACCACCCCATTCCTTTTTCCACGCAACTTCATCTAAGGATGTAGAGTGAGTTTCCTGTGAACAGTATATGTTATATTCCTTTTCTTTTAGCCATGTAAAGACTGATCTTCCTTTTTCATAATCTGCCAAACCGTTACAATTATAACTAGCTATACTTATTTCACCCCTTACCATAACTAGATACTATTCTCAGGCTAAATTGAGCATAATTAGTGCTTGTAAAGTTACTGCCATCAGAGGTATTTGTTAGGCTATCGTCATATTCTTCCTCCTCCTCGGACGAGGAGAGGCGAGACGGATCGGACCAATACGCAGAGTGGTTAGTGTTCATAATGATTTATTAAAACGAAACTGAATACTGAATTACAAAACAAATAAACGAAGAGCATAAACCGATACAGTACCGTGTGGTGCAACAAACACAGACACGGAAACAAACACCCACCAAACACACGTGAAACCCAGGCTGCCTAAGTATGATTCTCAATCAGGGACAACGATTGACAGCTGTCTCTGATTGAGAATCATACCGGCCGAACACAAACATCCCAACATAGAAAATCAAACATAGACAAACCCACCCAACTCACGCCCTGACCAACTAAATAAATACAAGAAAAAGGAAAACAGGCCAGGAACGTGACAGTATTATGAAGTTCAAAACTAGAGCTTTCAAATGTCTGATATTTAGAATTCAAGAAATAGGTTCTAGCAATATTTTGTTTATTCCCTTGCCTGTTTGCCTGTGAGCCAATGCTACAGATGTTAGAAAATTGAGACAAATTGTGTGTAACAAATCTGAGTAGGTTGATGTGTATGATATTGGATATGATATAATGAGAGTGTGTATGATGTCTCAATAAGAGTAAGACTATAATGTGTGATGTCGAAAAATAAATAATAACTCTGCCAATTTGCATGTTTGAGTGTCTATGTGTGTAACATGTAGTGCGTATAACCTTAATATTCATAATTGTAATCCATATCATCATCATAGTTGCATCATAATTACCTTTAACATCATTGAAAAACACATCCCAGCATTTCCGTAGCAATTGACGTTTCACATGATCATGAAAGAGACCTTGCAGTACTCTAGAGACGGCTTCACTACAGTACAAATGTATTCCGTACAATATGTTATTATTCCCCAATGCCTCTATTCTGATATCTTCCCCATGCTTGTTGTAAACATATATAAACTTGTAGACAAACACATAAAAAAGATAGACAAACAATAAACACATTCAATTATAAAACAGTTCTCGACAATAGAGAGAGAGGGAGAGAAGAGGAAAGAGAGAAAGAGAGAGTGAGAGAAGAGAGCGAGATCAGGTGTGTGTGTGTGTGTATGTATAAGTCCGTATGTGTAAGCAAGCATGTAATTGAGTACGTGTGTGTTCATATCCACTTCATAATGTTCAGATATTTTAAACAGTTCCCATACCTTCTTTTTTTTTCGTAACCTGAAGTCCCTGTAGAATTTAGTACAGCCACGGTGTTATGGAGCTGTTTTATTTATTTGTTAAATTCACCTTTATTTAACCAGGTAGGCTAGTTGAGAACAAGTTCTCATTTGCAACTGCGACCTGGCCAAGATAAAGCATAGCAATTCGACACATACAACAACACAGAGTTACACATGGAATAAACAAAACATACAGTCAATAATACAGTAGAACAAAAGAAAACAAAAAGTCTATATACAGTGAGTGCAAATGAGGTAAGTTAAGGCAATAAATAGGCCATGGTGGCGAAGTAATTACAATATAGCAATTAAACACTGGAATGGTAGATGTGCAGAATATGAATGTGCAAGTAGAGATACTGGGGTGCAAAGGAGCAAGATAAATAAATAAATACAGTATGGGGATGAGGTAGGTAGATAGATCGGCTGTTTACAGATGGGCTATGTACAGGTGCAGTGATCTGTGAGCTGCTCTGACAGCTGGTGCTTAAAGCTAGTGAGGGAGATATGAGTCTCCAGCTTCAGAGATTTTTGCAGTTCGTTCCAGTCACTGGCAGCAGAGAACTGGAAGGAAAGACGACCAATGGAGGAATTGGCTTTTGGGGTGACCAGTGAGATATACCTGCTGGAGCGCGTGCTACGAGTGGGTGCTGCTATGGTGACCAGTGAGCTGAGATAAGGCGGGGCTTTACCTAACAGAGACTTGTAGATAACCTGTAGCCAGTAGGTTTGGTGACGAGTATGATGCGAGGGCCAACCAACGAGAGCGTACAGGTCGTAATGGTGGGTAGTGTATGGGGCTTTGGTGACAAAACGCATGAGTGAAGGATGCTTTGTTGCGATATAGGAAGCCGATTCTAGATGTAATTTTGTATTGGAGATGCTTAATGTGAGTCTGGAAGGAAAGTTTACAATCTAACCAGACACCCAGGTATTTGTAGTTGTCCACGTATTCTAAGTCAGAGCCGTCCAGAGTAGTGATGCTGGACGGGCGAGCAGGTGCGGGCAGTGATCGATTGAATAGCATGCATTTAGTTTTACTTGCGTTTAAGAGCAGTTGGAGGCCACGGAAGGAGAGTTGTATGGCATTGAAGCTCGTCTGGAGGTTAGTTAACACAGTGTCCAAAGAGGGGCCAGAAGTATACAGAATGGTGTCGTCTGCGTAGAGGTGGATCAGAGAATCACCAGCAGCAAGAGCAACATCATTGATATATACAGAGAAGAGAGTCGGCCCGAGAACTGAACCCTGTGGCACCCCCATAGAGACTGCCAGAGGTCCGGACAACAGGCCCTCCGATTTGACACACTGAACTCTATCAGAGAAGTAGTTGGTAAACCAGGCGAGGAAATCATTTGAGAAACCCAGGCTATCAAGTCTGCCAATAAGAATGTGGTGATTGACAGAGTCGAAAGCCTTGGCCAGGTCGATGAATACGGCTGCACAGTAATGTCTCTTATCGATGGCGGTTATGAAGTTGTTTAGGACCTTGAGCGTGGCTGAGGTGCACCCATGACCAGCTCTGAAACCAGATTGCATAGCGGAGAAGGTACGGTGGGATTCGAAATGGTCGGTAATCTGTTTGTTAACTTGGCTTTCGAAGACCTTAGAAAGACAGGGCAGGATAGAAATAGGTCTGTAGCAGTTTGGGTCTAGAGTGTCACCCCCTTTGAAGAGGGGGATGACCGCGGCAGCTTTCCAATCTTTCGGAATCTCAGACGATACGAAAGAGAGGTTGAACAGGCTAGTAACAGGGGTTGCAACAATTTCGGCAGATCATTTTAGAAAGAGAGGGTCCAGATTGTCTAGCCCGACCGATTTGTATGGGTACAGATTTTGCAGCTCTTTCAGAACATCAGCTATCTGGATTTGGGTGAAGGAGAAATGGTGGGGGCTTTGGCGGGTTGCTGTGGAGGGTGTCGGGCAGTTGGGTAGGGGTAGCCAGGTGGAAAGCATGGCCAGCCGTAGAGAAATGCTTATTGAAATTCTCAATTATAGTGGATTTATCGGTGGTAACAGTGTTTCCTAGCCTCAGAGCAGTGGGCAGCTGGGAGGAGGTGCTCTTATTCTCCATGGACTTTACAGTGTCCCAGAACTTTTTGGAGTTAGTACTACAGGATGCAAATTTCTGTGTGAAAAAGCTAGCCTTAGCTTCCTAACTGCCTGTGTATATTTGTTCCTAACTTCCCTGAAAAGTTGCATATCACGGGGGCTATTCGATGCTAATGCAGAACGCCACAGGATGTTTTTGTGCTGGTCAAGGGCAGACAGGTCTGGAGTGAACCAAGGACTATATCTATTCCTAGTTCAAATTTATTTGAATAGGGCATGCTTATTTAATATGGTGAGGAAGGCATTTTTAAAGAATAGCCAGGCATCATCTACTGATGGGATGAGGTCAATGTCATTCCAGGATACCCCGGCCAGGTCGATTAGAAAGGCCTGCTCGCAGAAGTGTTTTAGGGAGCGTTTGACAGTGATGAGGGGTGGTCATTTGGTCGCAGACCCATTACGGATGCAGGCAATGAGGCAGTGATCGCTGAGATCTTGATTGAAAACAGCAGAGGTGTATTTGGAGGGCGAGTTAGTTAGGATGACATCTATGAGGGTGCCCGTGTTTACGGATTTGGGGTTGTACCTGGTAGGTTCATTGATAATTTGTGTGAGATTGAGGGCATCAAGCTTAGATTGTCGGATGGCCGGGGTGTTAAGCATGTCCCTGTCTCGGGAATAGCTGTCCATCTATAAAGAGTTTGTCCACAATGATAAAGGCAGGCCTACCATCCATCCTTTGTTGTCTTTGTACCGGATACAGTCTCTTACGACGTTCGTTTATCTCCTTTGGAAATTGGTAATTGAGACCGAATTTGGTCCCTTTAAGCTCCCTCCCCCTACTTTTGATCAGCTCCTTTTGTTGGTAGTGTTCAAATTTTGCGATGATCGGTCGGGGACCCTTGGTCTTGTCGCTCCGAGCTCCAAGTCTGTGTACTCGGTGGAAAGCCACCTTGTTTACAGTCTCTATAGGAAGTTTCAATGCGGATTTCATGAATTCTCTGATCGCGCCCCCTGGATTAGTGGATGCGTCCTCAGGAATACCAGAAAAAAATAGATTTTCACGCATGCTACGACTTTGTATGTCTAGTAGCGTCTCCTTCATCACCCTGTTTTCCCTGAGTAGACAATCCATGTTTGAATCGTGTATTTTTACCTTGGCTGTGAGTGTCTTGTTTTCTCTTTGGAGCTTGAAAATGTCACTCTGGCAGAACTCCAAACTCCCCCTCAGCCCTGCTACCTCCTCACGCAACTTTTCCATTGTTGCATGGATTCCAGCCAGAGCACTAGCCTCTACCTCAATGGTAAGTAAATCATCTGTGTCTGTAGATGAATCGTTTTTTCTTTTTTTTGTCAGGTTAAAGTTATTTTGTGAGGTGGTCGGATCTTTCCACGAAGGAGTATGTTGTTCCTCCATAGCGTAAAGCTATTGGTACTCGTCGATTTCCCTCAGGATCTGCTTGGTATCCAGATTGTCTCTATACTGCAACCAGTTGTTTTACGAAAAGATAACAATGAGTCTTTCCCATGACGACGACAGGTGTCTGTAGTACAGCCAGCTAGCATTCTTCTTACCAAACCACATGACCTTTGTTTTGGAGGTGTTCAGAACAAGGTTAAGGGCAGAAAAAGCTTGTTGGACACTAAGAAAGCTTTGTTGTAGAGCGTTTAACACAAAATCCGGGGAGAGGTCAGCTGAGTATAAGACTGTATCATCTGCATATAAATGGATGATGAGAGAGCTTCCTACTGCCTGAGCTATGTTGTTGATGTAAATTGAGAAGAACGTGGGGCCTAGGATCGAGCCTTGGTGTACTCCCTTGGTGACAGGCAGTGGCTGAGATAGCAGATGTTCTGACTTTATACACTGAACTCTTATAGAGAGGTAGTTGGGTAACCAGGCCAAAGACCCCTCAGAGACACCAATAATCCTTAGCCGGCCCACAAGAATAGAATGGTATAACGTCTCAAAAGCTTAGGCCAAGTCAATAAAAATAGCAGTAGCAGCACAACAGCTTAGAATCAAGGGCAATGTTGACATCATTTAGCACCTTTAAGGTTGCAGTGACACATCCATAACCTGAGCGGGAAACCAGATTGCATACCAGAGAGGATACTATAGACATCAAGAAAGCCAGTCAGTTGATTATTGACAAGTTTTTCCAACACTGTTGATAAACAGGGCAAAATAGAAATAGGCCTATAACAGTTAGGATCAGCTTGATCACCCCCTTTAAATAAAGGATGAACAATGGCAATGGGAAGCTCCCCAGAGAGGAGATACAAGTTAAAAAGGTCAGAGGTAGGCTTGGCGATGATAGGGGCAGCAACCTTAAAGAAGGAAGTTTCTAAACCATCTGACCCAGATGTTTTTTTTGAGTCAAGTTTAAGCAGCTCCTTTAGCACTTCGGACTCAGTGACCGCCTGTAGGGAGAAACTTTGTAGCGGGGCAGGGGAAAAAGAGGGAGGAGCATCGGGGCTAGTTGCATTAGAAGGGGTGGGAGATGAGGAAATGTTGGACGGGCAAGGAGGCATGGCTGAGTCAAATAGGAATCCTGACTTAATGAAGTGGTGATTAAAAGGCTTGACTTAAATGTAAATGTAAATGTATAAGGGACATGGGCAACTGTGAGGAGGAGGGTTTATTCTCCAGGTCTCCGTTTTCCAGAACTTCTTGGGTTTAGACCCACAGAGAGCAAACTGCTCCTTAAAGTAACTAACTTTGGCCTTCCGGATAGCCTGAGTGCACTTAATTCTCATTTTGGGAATCCCATTGTTTTAGGACTTGGTCAGGCGGTTTAAGCACCTAGCAGGACAAATTCAGACATAGTGTAAGGGGCCAGGAGAGAGCTTAGGGCAGCTAGGGTACAGGCCGATGCTGATTGAGGACGATAACACCCAGCAACAGTCAACAAAGAGCTGAAACCGACAAATCAAATTGTTTGGAGACAGACTTGGACGAGACAACCGAGCACCGAAGGTGATCCTTGGTAAAGATTGCCGCTCCCCCACCTTTGGAAGATCTGTCTTTCCGAAAACGGTTATAACCAGAAAGGTTAACATCAGTATCCAAAACACTGTTCCTTAACCACGTCTCAGTAATGACCAACACATCTGGATTAGAGCTGTGAACCCACACTTTCAATTGATCCATTTTAGGTAATAAGCTTCTAGTGTTAACGTGCAGAAAACCCTGGCTTTTACGAGAGCAGAAGTCAGTGAAGCAGATGTCAGTGAAGCAGATATCAGAGCACAAGTCAGAATTGGGGCTAGCAACAGTAGATGGGCCAGGGTGTACATGCACATTTCCAGATATCATCAACAATAATACAATCAAGGCACGGCAGAGGACAGGGAGATCTCTGCGGTGTTGATTTATGACATTTGAATGTGCATTAGACGGCAACAAGATCATATTATACAGCAATTTCATCAGGTAACATGAATACAAAGCTGGCGAGAGGTGGTTAGAATAGGATGGGAGGACAAAAGTCTGTGTAACCAATAGAAAGTGGGAACAAACATAGTCTGTCCCACGGTTGGGTAAACAAGAAAGTTCATAGTCAACAAAGCATGCAGGAGTCATGAGGCAAATAGCAAAATAGCAAAATGCACAAGAAAAAATATATAACGACTTAGGGCTAGCCATTGTAAGTTCAGTCACTCGCCCCAACAATGCCTGTGTGCTGCAGGCGAGCGAAAGCTCGGGAGAGAGGTGGGAGTGTGGTGGGGACAAGGGGAGACAAGCCAGGGCAGACAGTGAACAGATCGCCAGTAGAATCCAAGCAACAGTGCAGCAGGCAACGGGAGTAGGTGTCACACCCACCTGGGAGAAGCTTTTATTTCTGGAGGCAGATATCTTGTAGAAAATGCCAGTGGATGGTCTCTGAACAGCAGGACGGGGCTTCAATGCCTCTGGATTTGGGTGGGGTAGCATGTGAGACTCCTGACATTTGTTGGGCTCAAAGGCTTCGACAACACTCACTTCACAACTCAGTGCTAATTGAAGTTGTATCTGGTCTGTCTGGTCTGTCTCAATTCCAGGTTCGATGGTGTCCTCAGGTCTCTGCTGTTCGTTTGCCAGAGCACCCTCTGTATAGCTTGGGAAATGGAATCCTTGGTTGTAGTAATCCTTTCAGGTAATTTTGTCCAAAATTAGGTTGTAGGTTTGGAGTTTTGATCTGGAGTGAAGGTTATGCTGTGGAGGGTAGCATCCTATGTATGTCCCTGCCGAAAAATCCAAGTTTATCTAACTCCAAATCTATCTTTTTGTAAAAAACATGTTGAAAAATGCGAGAGCTCACATGCAGTTGTGTCTCTCTCTCTCTACAGCCAGGCATTATATGTAACAGAGCGTACCGGCCCCAAAGTCTCCTCTTCACTCCTCTCCTGCTTCAAACATGCCTCAATGCACACCTGACTAAGCATGTTCTGACAATATCTAGACTGACAATGTGAGACAACGGGTGGAATTTATTTGAAAATTGCAGGGTAGGTGAAGTACAATACATTTAATCTTAATAAGTGAGCTCACTGTTACGGTTATTTTCTAATGAGTCTTGGTAGCATCTCCTACTTGCAACAAATCCAACTATCCAACATCCCTCAAGGCTTACATTTACCGACCAGGTTAACCTGATCAGCTGAGCTGTGAGACATTAGGATACCGAAATCCTAGTATTGCTTGTTTGTGAATGGAGAGTGTTGTGGTTTTCTAGAAAGCTCAGAGTTCATCCCAAATGGATGACGTGTGGAGAAGAGAAGCCTCTGCTGCTCAGTCTGGCCCTCCTGTCCTAGATGCCCACACCAGCCTGACCTTCCACAGCCCACAGGCTACATCCCCACATCCCTCCATCCTGCCTCCTGCCCAGCCATGCAGGGATAATCCCAGGCCTAATCCCAGCCCACCCCTCCACAGCAGGGAAGTCAAGAATATGCAAAATAGAATAAAAAGAAAAACACTCCAAATGTTTAGTATCTCAGTCTGATCAGGGGTTTAAGGGTTCATCAGAGCCACGGCTCAATTACAAGACCAGCGACGAAGTCTGCTTTTGAGCGTCCACAATGACAAATAAAAACTGACTGAGGCAATCAAGGAATTCGGATCTCACGGGAACCGGCGAGGAAATCCCAGCCTCTGCTTAGCTTTCTAACAGGGAGCAGGAAAAATACTGGGAGTGTGCCTATCTGATAAGACTAATGAGCAGTCGACACAAAGGTGAGAGAAGGGAGGCAGGGGCCCCTCACCCAGCCTCTAGCTGAGCCCATTGGGACTGACTGCGTCACATGGGCAACTTCTCTTTACGAGGAGCCTATGAAGAGGCTCTAAATATAGAACATCAGAGAAAACACTGATGCTCTCCCACTTTGAGACAGACAGGTACAAGGAGCTAGTGCCACTGACCAATTTTTTACTGATGGCCACTGGCCAGAAGGTCAAGGGTTATACAGCTGAACGATGTAACCCAATATCTAGGCTAAATTTGCACACTACTAAATTATGTATAGGCCACGCATACTAAATAGCAGGCTAGATAGGATACTGGGACAAAGTTGGTGATTCAACACATATCACTAACAACTTCCTCCAGTTCAGCCCCATGGGACATCTCTCCTCTCTCCTCTCCATGTTCCTGTACTCATCCTCAGCCTGATTTCTCTCCTCTCTCCTGCCACAGCTCTCCTCCTCTCCTCTCTCAGCCCAGCTCCTCTCCTCCCCCAGGATAAATGGAGCTACCGTGAACCGAGGGAGGAGGTTGCTGTGCCCTCCCTGGTGCATGCCACAGTGACTGTGGAGCTGAAGCACCCTGGTGATTACACAATAAAATCAGGCAGAAAAAGAGGAATTAGAGCGAGAGAGAGAGAGAGGGAGCGAGAGCGAGAGGGAGAGAGAGACTGAAACTAAAGTTACAGCACTGGGTCTCCTCCTCCTCTCCCAGACCCATTTGTTTGTTCTGTCACTCAGCCCATTCACCCTGCAAATTACATGGCCGCTTTCACCCACTGGGGTCTTCACCCAAGCAAGAAAGGTTAGAGCAGCGCTTTTATCCCCGCTCCTACACTGGAGATAAATGTCCTCTGTCCATGGCGCTGAATAGCCTACCTACTTAACTACCTCTTGCAAGATAGCTTTAGTATTGAAATGGGCTTTCTTCAGTGTACAAGGTATAGTGAGGGGACAGGAGAGATTTACAGAAAATAGGTCTACATAGTCTCCTTGATTAGAACATGTTAATAATACGGATATCTCACAGTAGTTCTGCTTTTCTGAGCCTCGCCCTGGTCTCTTGTCATCGCTTTAGAAAGCCTTTGCAGAGGGAAAGAAGGCTAAAATAGGTCTGTGAGCAAAGGGCCCCTCCCTTCTGAGTGTATGGGAGGCTCCACCACTGTCCACCATAGAGTGTAGCTACTGCAGAAGTGTACCCGGTCTGCAGCACAGCACACAGCTAGGAGCAGCACATGATCTACGCAGGGAAAAGTCAAGCTGGTTCTGCTCACTGGCTGAATATGAATTTAATTGAAGGCTGCATAATTGGGCGGGAGCCAAATGATATCTTCTTCATGACACGAGCAGAAACACTGCGTATAATCATTACTGCATTTGGTGTCAGAGGCAGAGCACCAGAAATCACAAAGCACTTTTATAAAAGCCTTCCTGAAACTAAAAAACGTGGCTGTGCTGTACATGAGGGCACTCTTACTTCCAATTACACGCTTAGCATCTGTTGACAAATGCTGACGAATGACCTTTGTTACTTTCAAGCAGGATTCAAAACATCTCCTTCCTCAGTTCCAACAGCTTCTTGATAAGTCGCTCAGCAACAACAACAACAAAAACTCTGTGGGTGGGAAGCGATGCAGAGAGCAGGAAGGAAACACGTTTTTCTGTGAATCGTCTTTTCGCTGAGTCCTCCTCTCCTTTTCTCTGTCAGATGATCAGAGTGCTTCCTTCCGTCAGCTATCTGTGTGATGCTGAGCACCAGGAGGTGCAGCAGAAAGCCTGGGAAAGACTGGGCTGTGTTTCCCTTTCATCAGAGCAGAAACACACATGAAGGCCCAAACAGGATCAAACGCTGCCAGGCAAGCATGGGGGTGGGAGCTAATCTAAATGTGGCTATGCCAGAGGCGAAGCCTTGGCAGGGCCAGGCTGGGCAGAGGTCCTGCCAGATTGAACACTGGCCCACCTAATCAGGCTGGCTTAAAATATATATTTTTTTTGGGCCTCCCGGGTGGCGCAGTGGTCTAGGGCACTGCATCGCAGTGCTAACTGCGCCACCAGAGTCTCTGGGTTCGCGCCCAGGCTCTGTCGCAGCCGGCCGCGACCGGGAGGTCCGTGGGGCGACGCACAATTGGCATAGCGTCGTCCGGGTTAGGGAGGGTTTGGCCGGTAGGGATATCCTTGTCTCATCGCGCTCCAGCGACTCCTGTAGCAGGCCGGGCGCAGTGCGCGCTAACCAAGGGGGCCAGGTACACGGTGTTTCCTCCGACACATTGGTGCGACACCGACACATTGGTGCGGCTGGCTTCCGGGTTGGAGGCGCGCTGTGTTAAGAAGCAGTGCGGCTTGGTTGGGTTGTGCTTCGGAGGACGCATGGCTTTCAACCTTCGTCTCTCCCGAGCCCGTACGGGAGTTGTAGCGATGAGACAAGATAGTAATTACTAGCGATTGGATACCACGAAAATTTGGGAGAAAATGGGATAACATTTTTTTTTTTTTAATTAAAAAAAATTTAATAGGAGAGAAAAAAAGGGGGGGAAATGGTTAGATCTAATTGGTCACATCACAATTGTATGGTACCCCCCCCCCCCCCCCCCCCTCACACACACGTACCTACTAGGTAGCTAACAGTGCGTAATTAGTTTTGACCCTCTGCAATTCTTTGCTCATGCGAACTAGTCAAGTTATGGAAAAACAAAGTTCACTTTTTAAATAGCCACGGATGGAGGATAAAGACAACACCAGCTCCACTACCTCCGTCGACCCGAGCTCAATCTGTCATGAGTCGTTGTCAGCCCATGAGGAGATTAGCATGGCTACCGATTTCACTTCCACAGCCCAGCTAGCTCACCATCGGCCGGCCGCCTAGTCACGGTGAGCATGCCATCACGAGTCCACCTGCGGAATTGTCTGCAGTTGACGAACCACCCACACAACCACAAATGCAATTGTTCCACACTAAAGAGATAAATGGAAAATCGCTGTTTCTCGTTGTATGTACAGTTTTATTACCAGGAATGCAGTTCGACAAGGGACGCTGTTTTCTGTCAAATGTGTAGATATTTCCCAGAGGCCCTATGGAAGGCTCATTTGTTAGAGACGGATATGCTTCAAGCACCAGTCTAGAAAACCCCCACTTTTTTCTAAGCCTACAGTGCAAACCATTGCAATCAACAGCGGGGTAATGTTTTCAATCAACTTAACCGTGAGGCCATGGACTATTCATTCGTAGAGAGGAATCGCAATCACAATAAATTTTGGCATTTTATCACTGCACCTTTCTGTTTCCCCTCTCTCTCCCCCCCCCCCCCCCCCCCTCCTTCTCCCCCTCGTAAGGGACAATGCATAAAGTGTATGTTCACAGTGTTACTCAGCTAAAATTGGCCACAATACAAACCACTTAGTTATTTTAACACACCACTATAAAAACAAGGCCCATAGGTTGAACTGTGAACTGTGTGTTCATTTGAAACCCTGCTCTTCTAACAGCAGCTCATATCAATGCCTGGTTGCTTGGCACTCTCTCCATTATCGAGAGCAGCTTAAATTGCCTCCATGTTTTACATTACCCATCCATTACCTCATTTCTACCAGCATGTTGAATGTGCAACCAGAAGGAAAAAAACTCTAGACCACCTTTACTCCACACACAGAGACACGTACAAATCTCTCCCTCGCCCTCCATTTGGCAAATCTGACTATAATTCTATCCTCCTGATTCCTGCTTACAAGCAAAAATTAAAGCAGGAAGCACCAGTGACTCGATCAATAAAAAAGTGGTCAGATGAAGCAGATGCTAAACTACAGGACTGTTTTGCTAGCACAGACTGAAATATGTTCCGGGATTCTTCCAATGGCATTGAGGAGTACACCACATCAGTCACTGCCTTCATCAATAAGTGCATTGATGACGTCGTCCCCACAACGACTGTATGTACATACCCCAACCAGAAGCCATGGATTACAGGCAACATCCGCACTGAGCTAAAGGGTAGAGCTGCGGCTTTCAAGGAGCGGGACTCTAACCCGGAAGCTTATAAGAAATCCCGTTATGCCCTCCGACGAACCATCAAACAGGCAAAGCATCAATACAGGACTAAGATCGAATCATACTACACCGGCTCCGATGCTCGTCGGATGTGGCAGGGCTAGCAATTTATTACAGACTACAAAGGGAAGCACAGCCGAGAGCTGCCCAGTAACACACGCCTACCAGACGAGCTAAATTACTTCTATGCTCACTACGAGGAAAGTAACACTGAAACATGCATGAGAGCATCAGCTGTTCTGGACGACTGCGTGATCACGCTCTCCGCAGCCGATGTGAGTAAGAACTTTAAACAGGTCAACATTCACAAGGCCCAGACAGATTCTGAGGACGTGTACTCCGAGCAATCGCTGACCAACTGGCAAGTGTATACACTGACATTTTCAACCTCTCCCTGTCTGAGTCTGTAATACCAACACGTTTCAAGCAGACCACCATAGTCCCTGTGCTCAAGAACACTAAGGTAACCTGCCTAAATAACTATCGACCCATAGAACTCACGTCTGTAGCTATGAAGTGCTTTGAAAAGCTGGTCATGGCTCACATCAACACCATTATCCCAGAAACCCTAGACCCATTCCAATTTGCATACCGCCCCAACAGATCCACAGATGATGCAATCTCTATTGCACTCCACACTGCCCTTTCCCACCTTGAAAAAAGGAACACCTATGTGAGAATGCTATTCATTGACTACAGCTCAGCGTTCAACACCATAGTGCCCTCAACGCTCATCACTAAGCTAAGGACCCTGGGACTAAACACCTCCCTCTGCAACTGGATCCTGGACTTCCTGACGGGCTGCCACCAGGTGGTAAGGATAAGTAAAAACACATTCACCACGCAGATCCTCAACACGGGCACCTCTCAGGTGTGCGTGCTCAGTCCTCTCCTGTACTCCCTGTTCACTCATGACTGCACGGCCAGGCACGACTCCAACACCATCATTAAGTTTGCCGACACCGACAACGATGAGACAGCCTATAGAGAGGAGGTCAGGACCTGGCCGTGTGGTGCCAGGACAACAACCTCTCCCTCAGTAGGACAGAGCATGCCCACATTCTCATCGACGGGGCTGTAAGTGGAGCAGGTTGAGAATTTTAAGTACCTTGGTGTCCACATCACCAACAAACTAACATGGTCCAAGCACACCTAGCCAGTACTGAAGAGGTCACGACAAAACCTATTCCCCCTCAGGAGACTGAAAATATTTGGCATGGGTCCTCAGATCCTCAAAAGGTTCTACAGCTGCACCATCGAGTGCATCACTGCCTGGTATGGCAACTGCTCGGCCTCCAACCGCAAAGCACTACAGAGGGTAGTGCGTACGGCCCAGTACATCACTGGGGCCAAGCTTCCTGCCTCCAGGACCTCTATACCAGGCGGTGTCAGAGGAAGGCACTAAAAATTGTCAAAGACTCCAGCCACCCTAGTCATAGACTATTCTCTCTGCTACCGCACGGCAAGCATTACCGGAGCACCAAGGCTTCTAAACAGCTTCTACCGCCAAGTCATAAGACTCCTGAACATCTAATCAAATGGCTACCCAGACTATTGCCCCCCCTGTAACGATCTTCGTTGGGAGAAAGAGAGGAGGACCAATGCGCAGCGTGGTACATGTTCATTTTCTTTAATAACGAACGAACACAGAAACAAAACAATAAACAATACGTGAAATACAAACCGAAACAGTTCCGTGTGGAACAAACACTGACACGGAAAATAACCACCCACGAAACCCAGGTGAAAAAAGGCTACCTAAGTATGATTCTCAATCAGAGACAACAAACGACACCTGCCTCTGATTGAGAATCATACCAGGCCAAACGAGAAAAAAAAAACATAGAAAAACGAACATAGATAACCCACCCAACTCACGCCCTGACCATACTAAAACAAAGAAAATACAATAGAACTAAGGTCAGAACGTGACACCCCCACCCTCTTTTACGCTGCTCCTACTCTCTGTTATTATCTATGCATAGTCACTTTAATACCTCCACCTACATGTACATATTACCTCAATTACCTCGACTAACCGGTGCCCCGCACATTGACTCTGTACCGGTACCCCCTGTATATAGCCTCAGCCTCAAAATATTGTTATTTTACTGCTGCTCTTTAATTATTTGTTACTTTTATTTCTTTTTTTAGGTATTGTTCTGAAAACTGCATTGTTGGTGAATGGCTTGTAAGCATTTCACTGTTGTATTCGGCGCATGTGACAAATACAATTTGATTTGATTTGAAATATACAGTGCATTCAGTGTATTCAGACCCATTCCCATTTTCCACATTTTGTTACGTTACACCCTTACTCTAAAATTGATTAAATTATTTATTTTTCTCATCAATCTACACACAATACCCATAATGGCATAGCATTTTGCAAATGTAATCAAATTAAAAAACTTTATTATTTACATAAGTATTCAGACCCTTTGCTATGGGACTCGAAATTGAGCTCAGGTGTGTCCTGTTTCCATTGATCATCCTTTCTTACTCTGATATTTAGAACCCAACACTTGAGATGTTTCTACAACTTGATTTGAGTCCACCTGTGGTAAATTCAATTGATTGGACATGATTTGGAAAGGCACACACCTGTCTATATAAGGTCACACAATTGACAGAGCATGTCAGAGCAAAAAGCAAGCCATGAGGTCGAAGGAATTGTACGTAAAGCTCAGAGACAGAATTGTGTCGAGGCACAGACCTGGGGAAGGGTACCAAAAAATGTCTGCAGCATTGAAGGTCCCCAAGAACACAGTGGCCACCATCATTCTTAAATGGAAGAAGTTTGGCCGGGTTGCCAGCTCTAGGAAGAGTCTTGATTGTTCCAAATTTCAATCGGAGTAGAAGGACCTTGGTCAGGGAGGTGACCAAGAACCCAATGGTCACTCTGACAGAGCTCCAGAGTTCCTCTGTGGAGATGACAGTGGCCAGACGGAAGCCACTCCTCAATAAAAGGCACATGACAGCCGGCTTGGAGTGTGCCAAAAGGCACCTAAAGGACTCTCAGACCATGAGAAATAAGTTTTTCTGGTCTGATGAAACTCTTTGGCCTGAATGCCAAGCGTCACGTCTGGAGGAAACCTGGCACTAACCCTACGGTGAAGCATGGCAGTGGCAGCATCATGCTGGGGGGATGTTTTTCAGCAGCAGGGACAGGGAGACTAGTCAGGATCGAGGTAAAGATGAACGGAGCAAAGTCCAGAGAGATCCTTGATGAAAAGCTGCTCCAGACCGCTCAGGACCTCAGACTGGGGCGAAGGTAGCGTAACAAAATTTGGAAAAAGTCAAGGGGTCTGAATACTTTCCGAATGCACTGTATATATATTGAAACAAATATAATGAAATACTCTTCTCCTGATGTTTAGCATCTCCTCAGGGATCTGAACTCCAGCGCCCTTCTGCTGTGTCTGTGTTCTTATTTACCAAGTTCACACACAGCTGCTTCTGCACATACAGTGCCTTCAGAAAGTATTCATACCCCTTGACTCTTTCCAAATGTTGTTGTGTTACAGCCTGAATTTAAAATGAATTAAATTGTCACTGATCTACACACAATACCACATAATGTCAAAATGGAATTATGTTTTTAGAAATGTTTACAAATTAATTAGAAATGAAACGCTGAAATGTCTTGACTCAATAAGTATTCAACTCTTTTGTTATGGTAAGCCTAAATAAGTTCAGGAGTAGAAATGTGCTTAACAATTTAAATAATAAGTTGCATGGACTCACTCTGTGTGCAATAATAGTCTTTAACGGGAATTTTAAATTACTACCCCATCTCTGTACCCCACACATACAGATAATTGTACTGTTCCTCAGTCGAGTAGTGAATTTCAAGCACAGATTCAACCAATAAGACCAGGGAGGTTTTCCAATGGTTCGCAAAGAAGGGCACCTATTGGTAGATGGGTAAAGAAAAAAGCAGACATTGAATATCCCTTTGAGCTTGGCGAAGTTATGAATTAGACTTTGGATGGTGTATCTGTACACCCAGTCACTATAAAGATACAGGAGCCCTTCCTAACTCAGTTGCTGGAGAGGAAGGAAGCCGCTCAGGGATTTCACCATGAGGCCAATGATGATTTTAATACAGTTACAGAGTTTAATCGCTGTGATGGGAGATAACAGAGGATGGATCAACAACATTGTAGTTACTCCACAATACTAACCTAATTGACAGAGTGAAAAGAAGGAAGCCTGTACAGAATACAAATATTCCAAAACATGCATCCTGTTTGCAATAATGCACTAAAGTAAAACTGCAAAGAATATGGATTTTTTTTAAAAACTTTTCCTGATAACAAAGTGTTATAATTGGGGCAATTCCAACACAGCACATCACTGAGTACCATTCTTCATATTTTCAAACATGGTGGTGGCTGCATCATGTTATGTTATGCTTGTCATCAGCAAGGACTAGGGAGTTTTTAGGATAAAAATATATGGTATAGGCAATATCCTAGAGAAAAACTTGGTTCAGTCTGCTTTCCAACAGACGCCAGCAGACAAATTCACCTTTCAGCAGGACAATTACTTAAAACACAAGGACAAATATACAATGGAGTTGCTTACCAAGACGACATTGAATGTTCCTGATTGGCCTAATTACAGTTTTGACTTAAATCGGCTTGACAAACTATGGCAAGACTTGAAAATGGCTGTTTAGCAATGATCAACAACTAACTTGACAGAGCCTGAAGAATTTTTCCAAGAATAATGTGCAAATATTGTACAATCCAGGTGTGCTAGCTCTTAGACTTAGAATTTTTCTTCCACTTTGACATTACAGAGCATTTTGTGTAGATCGTTGCCAAAAAATGACAATTAAATCCATTTTAATCCCACTTTGTAACACAACAAAATTAGGAAAAAATCAAGTGGTGTGAATACTTTCTGAAGGCACTGTAGATTACATATAAGGCTACTACCATAGAGTATTGGTGTCTGTGAATAGTGTTCCTGCACGCATGGAGAAGTGGGTAGCTGCAGCACAATATGGCGACCGGAGTATGGGCGAGTGGGTGTGTTGAAAGGAAAGTAGTGGGTGTGTGGAAAGGAGTGGGTGTATCGAAAAGAAAGTAGTGGCCGTGTGGAAATGAGTGGGTGTGTTAAAAGGAAAGTAGTGGGCGTGAGGAAAGGAGTGGGTGTATCGAAAAGAAAGTAGTGGCCGTGTGGAAATGAGTGGGTGTGTTAAAAGGAAAGTAGTGGGCGTGAGGAAAGGAGTGGGTGTGTTGAAAGGAAAGTAGTCGGCGTGTGGAAAGGAGTGGGTGTGTTAAAAGGAAAGTAGTGGGCGTGAGGAAAGGAGTGGGTGTGTTGAAAGGAAAGTAGTGGGCGTGTGGAAAGGAGTGGGTGTGTTGAAAGGAAAGTAGTGGGCGTGTGGAAAGGAGTGGGTGTGTCGAAAGGAAAGTAGTGGGCGTGTGGAAAGGAGTGGGTGTGTCGAAAGGAAAGTAGTGGGCGTGAGGAAAGGAGTGGGTGTGTCGAAAGGAAAGTAGTGGGCGTGTGGAAAGGAGTGGGTGTGTCGAAAGGAAAGTAGTGGGCGTGTGGAAATGAGTGGGTGTGTCGAAAGGAAAGTAGTGGGCGTGTGGAAAGGAGTGGGTGTGTCGAAAGGAAAATAGTGGACGTGTGGAAAGGAGTGGGTGTGTTAAAAGGAAAGTAGTGGGCGTGAGGAAAGGAGTGGGTGTGTCGAAAGGAAAGTAGTGGGCATGTGGAAAGGAGTGGGTGTGTCGAAAGGAAAGTAGTGGGCGTGTGGAAAGGAGTGGGTGTGTTGAAAGGAAAGTAGTGGGCGTGTGGAAAGGAGTGGGTGTGTCGAAAGCGCTATGCTATAGGTTAGACGGTTTTGATTGAGCTGCAATTCTTCCCACGCAACTATACCATACCGCAAGACTTTGGACTTCTGTTGGAGGATGAGTCTAAGTTGTATTTCACTGTTATTTTAACTCAAACAAATGTACATTTTCAGTTATAAAACTGACGATTGTTTCTTTTTATTTAAAGTACTAAAAGTACTGTTACTTGTATGTGTGAAATGCATGTGCTTACTGTGACCCTGATATTGGCGACTAGGTAGCTACTTCCCACGCTGTTGAGGGACAGTAGTGCTTGGCAAACGGGAGCCAAGGACACTGTGTTGTTGTTGCTGCCGTTCATGATCTCCCCCATTGACCGAATGTATGTACTGTATCAAGGTGACAATCAATATTAGTTGTTTCCTGTGTAGGCTGCTAACTTACTTGAAATCAAATCAAGGGAGGTGGGAAAAAAATTCCATGTTCGCTACCGCCGGCGACACCATGATACAGCTGCCCGGTGGGAAGCACCTCAGGTCGGTAAGCATCTCCATACAACACAACTGAACTAGTCATTACCACCGGCTTATCAACTCGTCGCGCAGCCCAATCAGCCACGCAAAATGGTTTTGAGTGGCAACAAATCTGCCCAATTAGCTGATTCTCTTTCCACACACCCACTTCTTTATACACACCCACTCGCCCATACTCTGATCGCCATTTTGGGCTGCAGCTACCCATACTTGCCCGCATGGCCTGCTGAACTAGATCAGTGGTGGGCTGGGGCTCAGGTGACAACCAGATACACAACTGATTGATATTTGTGTTTTTCACAGACACAAAACAAGTCTGGTTATATCACGTATGATAATAACCTTCCACAATTATGTTTCCTAAAATCTATATATCTGACCTTGTCAAATGTATGTTGTTATTTCAGAAACTTGGGCAGTGTAATCATTGGATCAGGGTGCTTCTGTATCCGAGGAACTAACTACTTTAATTTCTCAGACTTAGATGAAAACAGATGAAATATTCATACTCCATTTTCATAGACATGTAGTCCTCACTAACAAGGGTTCAGAATGTATGACTACCGTGTGTGACTACACAGTCTGATTATGACTTATCATAGAAAACAGAGACCCAATTAAACGTTTCTCTGATCATAGCTAGCTACGCCGATTAACATTTCCCATGCTCATCATCTGTGGAACGGAACGTATTGTAATAATATTCGAAAACTCTGATATGGACTATCACTCACTCCCCCAGAATAACTGAAACACTCAAGGCTAAATACATTATGGGAAGTAGAAAAAATAAATGAAATTCAACTGAAAAATGACAAGAGCTTGAACCTGGAACAGACAGGCTGCCGACGAGAGAGACGGATGGAGCTGAGACAAAAAAAAGCAAGGGTAAACAAGCCTGCATTAAGCCAACGCTCACTTCTTGTAAAGCTTCCACAGCAGTTTCCCCCTGTCTGTCTCTTCTTCTTCCACAGCACAGTGTGTCTGTCTCTTCTTCTTCCACAGTGTAGCGTGTCTGTCTCTTCTTCTTCCTCCACAGTGTAGTGTGTCTGCCTCTTCTTCTTCCTCCACAGCATAGTGTGTCTGTCTCTTCTTCTTCCTCCACAGTGTAGTGTGTCTGTCTCTTCTTCTTCCTCCACAGCATAGTGTGTCTGTCTCTTCTTCTTCCTCCACAGTGTAGTGTGTCTGTCTCTTCTTCTTCCTCCACAGTGTAGTGTGTCTGTCTCTTCTTCTTTCTCCACAGTGTAGTGTGTCTGTCTCTTCTTCTTCCTCCACAGCATAGTGTGTCTGTCTCTTCTTCTTCCTCCACAGTGTAGTGTGTCTGTCTCTTCTTCTTCCTCCACAGCATAGTGTGTCTGTCTCTTCTTCTTCTTCCACAGTGTAGTGTGTCTGTCTCTTCTTCTTCTTCCTCCACAGTGTAGTGTGTCTGTCTCCTCTTCTTCCTCCACAGTGTAGTGTGTCTGTCTCTTCTTCTTCCAGAGCATAGTGTGTCTGTCTCTTCTTCTTCCACAGTGTAGTGTGTCTGTCTCTTCTTCTTCCACAGCGTAGTGTGTCTGTCTCCTCTTCTTCCACAGTGTAGTGTGTCTGTCTCCTCTTCTTCCACAGTGTAGTGTGTCTGTCTCTTATTCTCACAGTGTAGTGTGTCTGTCTCTTCTTCTTCCTCCACAGTGTAGTGTGTCTGTCTCTTCTTCTTCTTCCACAGTGTAGTGTGTCTGTCTCTTCTTCTTCCTCCACAGTGTAGTGTGTCTGCCTCTTCTTCTTCCTCCACAGTGTAGTGTGTCTGTCTCTTCTTCTTCCTCCACAGTGTAGTGTGTCTGTCTCTTCTTCTTCCACAGCATAGTGTGTCTGTCTCCTCTTCTTCCACTGTGTAGTGTGTCTGTCTCTTCTTCTTCCACAGTGTAGAGTGTCTGTCTCTTCTTCTTCTTCCACAGTGTAGTGTGTCTGTCTCTTCTTCTTCCACAGTGTAGCGTGTCTGTCTCTTCTTCTTCCTCCACGGTGTAGTGTGTCTGTCTCCTCTTCTTCCACAGCGTAGTGTGTCTGTCTCTTCTTCTTCCTCCACAGTGTAGTGTGTCTGTCTCTTCTTCTTCCTCCACAGTGTAGTGTGTCTGTCTCTTCTTCTTTCTCCACAGTGTAGTGTGTCTGTCTCTTCTTCTTCCTCCACAGCATAGTGTGTCTGTCTCTTCTTCTTCCTCCACAGTGTAGTGTGTCTGTCTCTTCTTCTTCCTCCACAGCATAGTGTGTCTGTCTCTTCTTCTTCTTCCACAGTGTAGTGTCTGTCTCTTCTTCTTCTTCCTCCACAGTGTAGTGTGTCTGTCTCCTCTTCTTCCTCCACAGTGTAGTGTGTCTGTCTCTTCTTCTTCCAGAGCATAGTGTGTCTGTCTCTTCTTCTTCCACAGTGTAGTGTGTCTGTCTCTTCTTCTTCCACAGCGTAGTGTGTCTGTCTCCTCTTCTTCCACAGTGTAGTGTGTCTGTCTCCTCTTCTTCCACAGTGTAGTGTGTCTGTCTCTTATTCTCACAGTGTAGTGTGTCTGTCTCTTCTTCTTCCTCCACAGCATAGTGTGTCTGTCTCTTCTTCTTCTTCCACAGTGTAGTGTGTCTGTCTCTTCTTCTTCCTCCACAGTGTAGTGTGTCTGTCTCTTCTTCTTCTTCCACAGTGTAGTGTGTCTGTCTCTTCTTCTTCCTCCACAGTGTAGTGTGTCTGCCTCTTCTTCTTCCTCCACAGTGTAGTGTGTCTGTCTCTTCTTCTTCCTCCACAGTGTAGTGTGTCTGTCTCTTCTTCTTCCACAGCATAGTGTGTCTGTCTCCTCTTCTTCCACTGTGTAGTGTGTCTGTCTCTTCTTCTTCCACAGTGTAGAGTGTCTGTCTCTTCTTCTTCTTCCACAGTGTAGTGTGTCTGTCTCTTCTTCTTCCACAGTGTAGCGTGTCTGTCTCTTCTTCTTCCTCCACGGTGTAGTGTGTCTGTCTCCTCTTCTTCCACAGCGTAGTGTGTCTGTCTCCTCTTCTTCCACAGCGTAGTGTGTCTGTCTCCTCTTCTTCCACAGTGTAGTGTGTCTGTCTCTTATTCTCACAGTGTAGTGTGATTGTAGGGTGCTGTCTCTACTTCTACCTCTTCAAATTCAAAATCAAATTGTTTCATTGGCCTGAAAGACATTGCGTAAAGATTGCCAAAGTACAATGTTTACAATATACATTGTAATAAAATAATAAATAAAAGTGATAAAAAGGTAAATAATAAAAATAAATATATAATAGAAATAACAGCAATAGAATGACAACAGTGGATAGTAAAACAGTGAATAGAAAAATAGAATAAATAATA